>NC_044038.1:188183937-188502665 GCF_901765095.1 Microcaecilia unicolor | reverse complement strand
CTCTCTCTCACACACTCTCTCCAACATACACACTCCGAGGAAAACCTTGCTAGCGCCCGTTTCATTTGTGTCATAAACGGGCCTTTTTTACTAGTCTGTAGATAATACACTGAAATCTTCTGCTCAGTGTGTGGCGGCGGCCAAAAAACAAACAGAATGCTAGAAATTATTAGGAAAGGGATGGTAAATAAGACCAAGAATACTGTAATGCCTCTGCATTGCTCCATGGTACAACCTCACCTTGAGTATGGCATTCAATTCTGGTCACCGTATCTCAAAAAAGATATAGTGGAATTAGAAAAGGTTCAAAGAACAGCGGACAAAATGATAAAGAGGATGGAACGCCTCCCCTATGAGGAAAGGCTAAAGAGGTTAAGGTTCTTCAGCTTTGAAAAGAGATGGCTGATATGATTGAGGTCTACAAAATCCTGAGTGGAGTAGAACGGGTAAAAGTGAATCGATTTTTCACTCTTTCCAAAAGTACAAAGAGCAGGGGACACTCAGTGAAATTACATGCAAATACTTTTTAAACAAATAGGAGGAAATATTTTTTCACTCAAAGAATAGTTAAGCTCTTGAACTCGTTGCCGGAGGATGTGATAACAGCAGTTAGCGTATCTGGGTTTAAAAAAAGGTTTGGACGAGTTCCTGGAGGAAAGTCCACAGTCTGTTATTGAGATGGACATGTGGGAAGTCAATGCTTGCCCCAGGATTGGTAGCTATTAATTAGGTTTCTGACAGGTACTTGTGACCTGGATTGGTCACTGTTGTAAGCAGGATACTGGGCTAGATGGGCCACTGGTCTGACCCAGTATAGCTATTCTTATGTTCCACAAATCACACAGCCCTTTGAAAGGGTGTTCTTCTGTCCAGAATTCTCTCTGTACATTCCCACCTTTTCTTCTTTCCTGTTCATATTCCCCTCCTATCCCTGTTACTTACATATGACAATCAAGACCATGCAGAAAAGCTGAATTCCAGACCCAAGCAGAGAGCTGAGGATCATTGGATACTGGGGGGGCCTGAACACATCTCCATGAACTAGCTTCCATCCAGACTCCTCCATCGTGTCTTCCTGTGTACAAGTAACAATCATGAGAGAAAACAAAAACAATTCTAAGTATCAAACATCAGTTAGTGGAGGAGTAGCCCAATGGTTAGTGCAGTGGTCCCAGAACCAGGGGAACCACGTTTGATTCCAAATGCAGCTCCTTGTGACTCTGGGCAAGTCACTTAGTCCTCTATTACCCCAGGTACAAAATAAGTACCTGCATATAATAAGTAAACTGCTTTGATTTTAACCACTGAAAGGCAGTATATCAAATTCCATTACTTTTCCCTTTGAAAAAAAAAGCCACTTTCATGTGTGCCAGTGGTTACACTATATTGCACAGTATTTTATACTTCCAACCTAAGATCTTCATAGTCACCGAACACAACTCCCATGCTTTAGTTCATCCCATCTTCCTGTAGAAGTAATAAAACCATTAAATAAAGAAAAATTGGAAAAAATTACCTCTTCCACTTCCCTTGCACCTTTATTGTAAATTGTCATGGTCATTACATTTTACAGTTATAGTTTAACAATGTATGACAAGATTGTTTATAAAACTATTATTCTGTGCATAATTTTTTCAATAAAGTTGTGCTTACATCTGAAACAAATGCAGACAGTGAGGGTAGGTTCAAAGCCATGCTCCTAGAAAAATGGGCTTTTACAAAATCACCTGTCCGCTATGCAGGTAAAGTTATGTGCATGGCCTAGGTGTGTGTAATTTCTTCCCCCAGATTGAGACCCATTTGAAGGGTTTGCATTTTTAAGCATACTTTTCAAAATACAAAAGTGTGTTTTTAACCCAGAAAATCTGTACTTGCATAGTGTTCCTGCAACAATTTTCAAAATGAAAGTATATGTGTACTTTCATTCTGAAAATCTGCATACTGAAAAAGTATGCAGGTACTTTAAAATTATCCCCCAACTACAAAACTACTTCCTCAAATGCTATACTTTGACCTCTACCAATCCACACAGCACAGATGTTCCCTTTCAAAGAACCAAGTTCTGCCATTTCAGTGTAGTCTTTCCCATAGAAGAACCTAGACAGCATTGTTTCTCACCTATAACAGGCATTTTTCCATAGCTGGATTGCTCAGGTACACAAGTACCTGCAAGTGTCTGCATTTAAGTGTTTACGCTTCTCCAGGGCTTTGGAAGGAACATCTGAGGGTGCTTTCAATCCAGGTCTGACTTGATTTTGCTTGTCAGTGGAAACTATATAGTTTCTGTATAGCTTCACTCTTTCTCCCAATCAGGACTTAATTTGTAGACAAAAAAGAAGTGGAGCCAAGAGAGAGGGCAAGTAGACCAGGGGCAGAAGCAACAGGAGAAGAGAACCTAGATTAGGGAGTAGACAGACTGTTCTCTGCCCTGTTTCAGGAGAGAGGCGCTGAAACAGAATACCTATGCTACTCTGAAATCTGCCAAGTGCCAGAACTGTGTTCCACGTCATTTACCCCAGAAATTAAGCCCTGCACCCAACAGAGATAACCAAGATTCATAATTATATAGATGTATGGAGAGAGAGGCTTGTGGATTGAGATTCAGAGTCTCCTCACCATATTCTGGTGAAAACTCTGAGTATTACAGATTTTTGTGATGAGGTGCTGTTGTGACATTTGACCACTTTGTATATAGCACCTTATCTTTCCATACCTCATTGTGTGTAACAGTGTATGTAACCCGAGGCAGGTGGCTTCCCCACCGAAACATGATCCCATGTTGGGTCTTGTTCTGCGAGGTGTTTGGTCAAATCAATATTTTCACATTTATAATTGTATTCTGGAAGTCTGTTATGCTGAATCAGTTTGGGGTTTTTTTTACTTTCTAATTTGCTTATTTCGTGCTTTTGACAGCTTGCCAGTTATACTCAACTTTTTTTTAAAGATCTGTGAAGCTGTGCCACTACAAGTCAGCTTTTACATTTTCATGGCTTTTGAGCCTAAACATGGTGACTGTGTCAGTCATTTTATATAAAGCTGTTTGGGGAGACCACGTGATGCGTTGAGAGAGTAAGACGTGTCGATATTCTCTCTGAGGTTCCCACTCCCGAATTAAACTTGCTTTTAAACTTCATCACGAGAAACTGTTCAAATGATACACCAAGATCTTCCTTAATGGACAAATACATAACTACAGTGCCGGGAGACATGATCAGCAAAGGTACAAGAAGAGAAAAAGAGAAATTACGAACCACAGCAGACAAGATGGAAGGTCCAATACTGCATAGTAGCCAGTCTTTCTCCGTTGACCAGCTGCTGCAGTTGACCACCGCAGTGGAAAATGCGATAGAACCCAAGCTAGCTAATCTTTCAGACAATTCGCAGGTTTTGAAAAAAACCCTATTGAATGTGGGTGCAAGAATGGGTGAGTTTGAGCAGCATGTGTCAGCGCTGGAGGACGTCGCCCCCAGGACAGAGGCGGCGGCAGAAAAACTGCAAAGCATAGTAACAGGAACTCAAGGAGAAGATACACGACCTTGAGAACCGTCGCGGAGGACAATTTAAGGATCATTGGCTTATCCTGAGTCGGTTAATGACAATGCTCTGTCTTCTGTGCTGGAAAAATGGCTTACCTCAGAGTTTGGCAGTGTCAGATCGTAATTGACCACTGTGTCTGGAGCATGTGCACCGTGTAGGCTGCCAACAAGATGGCAGACAGATGCCATGTCAGTTATAATGAAAATCCACAATTACACCCATACATGGATACAGATTGAAAGGGGGCAATGTGCAATATGACGGGCACCAGTAAAATCTTCAAGACTATTCTGCCTCTTTGCAGGAGCACAGATAGAAATTTACGCCACTCTGGCCACCACCTACACGAGAAAAGTGTCCGTTTTAGCTCAGATACCCGGCGACATTTAAAATACAGGTGCAAGTCCGTTGGCAAGGGTTTTGACAGGGTGGATGCGGCGAAGGACTTTATATCCAAAGAATTAAATGGACAGGAGAGATCAAATAATGTATGTACACATGTGATGTGATCATTTGGTTGAAAGGTCATGGAAGCACTGTAGGCAACCAAAGCAAAATCCATTATATAACATGTGTGATGTAATGAATACCGCTTTGGGGAGTGGGACCTCAAGCATAAAGTGAGTTTCTATATCCATCTTGTGGGGATGGATAATTACAGGGGTTTGACAGAGGAGGGTGGAGGAGGGTGGAGGAAGCGCAAAAGGGAAAGGCAAGGAAAGAGTCAAGTTGTTGATCACTGTGGGGTTCAGCGGCTGGGAGGTTTAGAAGGGTTTTGGTGTACAATTTTAAATATTATTCAGAGAGAATTGGTGCTGGGGTGAGGCTGGGCGCTCTGGGACAAATAGAGAATACGGAGGTTTCAGGAGTGTATAAGCATAAAATAGACGATGGTTAGAACAGCAAGGTGCACAACTCGCATTGTGTCATGGAATGTGGCGGGGATCTCCTCCCCTATTAAGAGAGCCAAAATAGTAACGGCCTTAAATAGACACAAAGCAGATATAGTTGTTTGCAGGAGACTAGGCTTCAGCAGAGGAGCATTTAAAGTTGCAATGCCATTAGGTGTGCGAGGGGTATTGTTCGCCAGCAACCGGACGATGGGGGGAGGGGGGGGAGTAGCGATACTTATACACAAAACGGCTGCATGCCAAGGAAACTTATTGTTTAAGGATGGGCAAGGAAGGTATGTGGGAGTTCAACTTAATTTGCAGGGCAAGGAATTGGTATTGGTGGCGGTCTATACACCGACAGTCCCAGAGCCCACCTTCTACACGCGCCTACCTGCCATTTGCCAATATACAAAGTTGCCTATAAATGTAGCAGGGGACATGAATTAGGTATTTGATTCCAATTTACATCGGTCGAACCCTCAACATCGCTGAGCGCCAGTATCTCCGTTGGTACTAGAGACGTTCTGTCTGGCGCTGGGTTTGGCGGACCTGTGGCGCTTACTGCACCCTGAGGAAGTGGATTATACACATACGTCAAAGGGCACATCATACAATGTCACATTTAGTTTACATTTTCATGTTGCAGGAGCTGTTTGCTCAGGTGTCATCCGAGTAATTGGCTCAGAGGAAGTATCCAATCATGCCATGATATGGATAGATGTGGAGGTGTCCCAGCATTTTCAGCAAATGGCAGCTGGATATTCCAGCATATCTGTTTGCATCCAAAGACTTTGGTAAATTCTTAAATGCCAAGTGGCAGGATTTTAATGTGACAGACAGACAACATTTGGATGATCCATGCTATTCTGGTCTGCAGCAAAGGCAGTCCTTCGGAGAGAAATAATTGCATTTGTTAGTAATAAGAACAGACAAATGGCGAGAAACATTATAGATCTTGAACACAGGCTAAGGACCCAAAAACAGCTTTACATACAAAACTCCCTCAGCTGCCTTATATGAAACCTTCACAGCCACAAAAAGCAGCGCTCAATAGTCTATTACATGAAAGAATGAGATCCATATTATATCGTACATACAAATTTCACAGGTTTGCAGAGAAAACATGGCACACGCTAGTTAACATAATGAAGAGGTGCAGGAAGTCGCGCTATATTCCAGCTTTAAGAGATCAGAATGGGGTAGTAACGACCCAAAAAGAGAAAATTGCAGAGTTATTTAAACATCATTTTAGCACTTTATATGCAGCTGAGGGAGGGGGTATGCTATCTAAAGAGGCAATACAGAACTATCTTTGTAAAGCAGGGATGCCTAGGCTCCCCTTGGAGGCAGTGGAGTCTCTTAACTTACCACTGTCAGCGAAAGAGGTATAGAAAGCTATTGGAAATTAAAACTTTACTCGGCACCGGGAGCGGATGGCTTCTCGAATGAATTCTACAAAATACTGCAGGATCAGTTGGTGGGACCATTAATTGATTTTTATGAGGAAGGTAACGGAGAAGAATAATTACCACTTTATGCCAACACAGCACTCATCAGTTTGATACCAAAACAGGGGCGGGAACAAATGCAGCCTGAATCTTATTGGCCAATGTCGATATAAAGATCTTGTCTAGAATCCTAGTGGACAGACTAGCACCCTTAATAACCCAAAATAATACTAAACCACAAGTGGGTTTTCTATGGGGCCAAAAGTCGGTGTTTAACGTATGAAAACTATTACAGGCACTGCTTCAGGGAAGAGATTCTGGAACCCCTTGACTGCCAGCCTAGATGCAGAATTTGCGTTTGACCAGGTGAGGGTGGCCCTTTCTGTTTCAAACATTAAGCTGGGTGGGCTTACAGGGGTGGTATTTGCAAGTGATCATGACATTATACTCATCTCCAAGGGCGGCAGTGTTGGTAAATGGCATAAGGACGGAAGAATTTCCTATAGGCAGATGCACTTTTCAGGGATGTCCCCTGTCTCTACTGTTGTTTCTCCTTTCGTTAGAGCCTTTATCATGTATGGTATGGAGAGAGAGAGAGAGATTCGTGGAGCGGGAGTGAATGGCCACTCAATTAAAGTATTAGCTTATGCAGACCAAGGGGCATATCTGGACTTCAGCGGTAGGGGTGGGGGCCAGAGCCAAGGTGAGGGGGCACATTTTAGCCCCCCCCCCCCCGGCCCAGCCACCCCCTCCCCCCCCCCCAGCACCATCTTCAAGTTTGACCCCCCCTCTCGACCCACCCACCATCCATACCTTTGCTGGCAGGGGGACCCCAACCCCCGCCAGCTGAAGTCTTCTTCCTGCGTTTGGTTTCTTCTGAGTCTGACATCAGACTCAGAAGAAACCATATGCAGGAAGACGACTTCGGCTGGCAGGGGTTGGGGTCCCCCGCCAGCAAAGGTACAGACGGCGTTGGCGGGAGGGTTGAGAGGGGCATCGGCAGGGGGGTCCAGGGCCAAATTTATGGGGTCCCAGGCCCCATAGCAGCTACGCCCCTGATGCAGATCTGCTCTTAATATTGAAAGAACCACGAGTGTCTAACACCGACAATGCAACAGATTGGACATATATATGGGGCATTGTCTGGCTTTCAATTAAACATGGATAAATCAGTGGCCCTTCCTACAATAGACTTCATCAAGGAACAGTGGACGGGGGACTTTCCTTTCCAGTGGGCCTCCCACCAAGTAAAGTATCTAGGAGTTAATATATCCATGGATTTATCACAACTATACGATATGAATGTGCGTCGTTTGCTAAAGGAGACTAAGCGAATGTTGCCACTTTGGACAGAGAGCCCCCTTTCCCTTTTAGGAAGGATATCCTGGTTTAATATGGTACTAGACCCCAGATGCTATATTTATTTCAAATGCTACCACTGTATTTAAAACAGAGAGAAGAAAGATTACTGAATGCAGCAATTCAGGGGTTTCTATGGAGAGGGAAATGACCCAGATTATCTATTACAGTATTGCAAAAGCCAAGCCCAGGGAGGTATGGGGTTGCTCAGTATAAGATATCTGCCAATAGCCTGTTCTATGAGGCATATCAATGACTGGTTCACACAGCTGGGTACATTTTCCAATATACATTTGGAAGCCTGCATGTCGCCCAAAGTACACATCAGCTGGCTACTGCACACCATACCAGGAAAGACAGACTCTGCATTGCATCACAACCCGCTTTTGTTGTCAGCAAGAGCAACCTGGCGATGGCTATGCAGGCGCCATCATTTTTCCTTTGCAGCCACACCCTACTTACCTTTACTTCATAATCCAGACTTTCCGGCAGGTACTACATCCTCGGTATTTGCCAGTGGAAACAAATGGGAATTAAATACTTGTTCCAACGATTGGATGAGGAGGGCAAACTAAAGTTGTTTGCAGAGTTGCAGCGAGAATACAACTGGCCATCCACAGACTTCTTTGCATACCTGGGCTGGCAGAACATGACGAAGAATGTACAAGACACTTTGAACACAGCTCTGACCCTGGGAGCACAAGAAGTGGTACCTTTACGATTCCATCACCGGTACCTGTTAGACTCCACAGAGGATTTGGATTACAATTTATTTACCCAGACATGGTCCAGGGACTTGGAAGAGGAAATAACAGTGGAACAGTTTAAACAGTTTATTATGGACATACCGAGACCGTCCTCTTTTGCCAGATATTGGGAGATACAAGTTTGCATTGAGGCTCTATATCTCACCACTTAGAAAACACTGCGCATCATCTGGAGCCACTGGGAACTGCCCAAAGTGTAATCAGAACTCTGCAAATTAAGCCATACGTTTTGGACATGCTCATTGTTAACAAATTCTGGTCATTGATGATGCAGAGCATAAACAGTCTGTGGAATCAACACGTGACGAAGAGTCCGCTAATACTGTTCAATGTATTCTAATACTGGTCACCTGCCCTGGTCAGATTTAAACACTTTTTACATTGTGCAATTATGATTGGTCAGAAAGTCATATTGATTTGCTGGAGACAACCCAACAGCCCTACTTTCACAATGTGGCGAATACACGATTGACGTACTTAAATTGGAACGTTTGATATCAAGGATATTGCCTCGAGAGAGGGAGAAGCTTTTCAGCGCATATGGGAACGCTTTTGGGACACCCTGCATCCCAGGGCGAGAAGCCAGCTGTTGAATCAGCCATGATTGCATCTCTGAGAGTCTGCTGTGTTAACAGTGATATCTGTTAGTTTGAGGGAGGGATGGAGGTTGGGGGGGGGGAGAGAGGACTTAATGCTGTTCTGGATAGGAATAATCTTAAAATGTTCACTAGTTTTGATTTAAACATAAAGGCTGTTTAGAATTACACACCATTTAACATGTTTTTTCTCTGCACTCTACTTTTGCTGTTGTCACAATACTGTGGAGTTTTGACTTCCCTCCTTTTGGAATTTGCCTTCATACACACACAATATATACAAATTATTCCATCCCCCATTTGCATCGAAGCATGTCTTTATGTGTGTGTGTGTGTATATATATATATATATATATAATTTATTTCATTTGTATCCTACATTTTCTCACCTCTTTGCAGGCTGAATGTGGCTTACAATACATCATGAATGATGGAAATATAATTAGAAAATATACATTTAGTGGTACAGAAGGATCTTGGGTAACATGATGATAAAAAACATGATAGTAATATAAGTAGACAGTTCTGAATATATGTGGAGGAGTTGTGTATGTCATATTTGTTAATCTTTGTGGTATGCCTTATTAAAGAGATGGGGTCCTTCAGTAGTTTGCGGAAGTTAGTTAGTTCATAGGTCGTTTTTAAGTTGCGCGGCAATGCGTTCCATAATTGTGGGGAAGTGCAAGTTAAGGAATGTGCGGGAATGATCTGTCTGACTATGTAGGCTGGTGCATCTCTTGTGAATGATTTTGGTGAACTGAGCAGCATTGATACGGACAACGGTCCTTGGGAAGAAAGGTCTTACTCTTTTTAAATTCTATAATAATGTCCTATATATATATATATCAAACATATAAATGAGAACGTGACCGACTCACCCGCAAATGCAGAGTGTGTGTGTGTGTATATATATATATATTATATATATATATATATATATCTCTCTCTCATTGGCTATTATGAGCATGGTTCCGTTTCCACAGTCTTATGGGCTTTCCCTAAGGCTTGCCTAGGCCCCAAACATACTGAGATTTTCCCAACAAAACACAGTATTCACAATATTTCCAGCAAAAGCCCTAGCCTTTCCTGCCTGTTCAGAGGGCTGATGAGTACTGATTCAGAACTATACCTGCAGAATGTATATCCAATAACATCTCATAGTAAGTGTTTTTTTTTTTTTTCTTTTCCCTGATTGAATTAAAGACAACTGGATCAAGAATCTGGGTGTTCACGGGGTGATGTTAATACTCTGTGGTTAGCTTGCCAAAACATTTGCGTCTGACACAGAGAAGATACAGATACTAGGGATGTACTTTAGTTTAAAACAATAGTCTCTATATAAATTATTTGCTTTTTAAACAAAAGAAAAAGTACACTACACTATCCCTGTCCATTAAACTTTTATGCAAATTTTTATAAATGTCCAGCATTCCAAGCTTCTCACCCCTTTACCAGATTACTGGGTTCTAAGTGGGACAGGAGTGATCTCTAGTGTCGTACACTAAACACCACTGGACACTAAAGAATGGAGATTGGGTATGGGTAAGTTTAAGAAAGGAGCCACGAGAGAAGGAGACGGGGGGGGGGGGGGGGGGGGGGGAAGATGGAAGGGGCTTTTTACAAAACTTTACTTGTGGGTTTAACTGGCAAGGAGGATGAGGGCTGGCTTCTAGCCCTTGTGTGTGTGCTACCACAGCACGCACGGAGAAAAGAGCCTCAGAAAGCACCCCAAATATATATAATTCCTCATAACTGAACACCCCCTTCCAAAAGAACCTCTCCTTATAGATACAGATCTGTAAATTGTAATCAAGAAGAAGCTGAATCTTTATACATCCATACAAAGTTGGAGAAACAGAAGCAACAATTTTAGTGAAGGAGAAATAAGCATCCAAAAATTAAAACAAATTTCAGCCCACCTTGATGAAATTACATATGAGGGGTGTCTGAGAAAATGTGATTAAATGTCAAAATAGTTTTAAATTTAATTATAGAGAAATAATTGACTTCATGAACACCAATTGCACCAAAAGATAATCATTCATAAGGCTGGAAAAAGGCTATACCATAATAACTTGCATATTGCTTGCTAGGAGTGTGAAACCTAATTTCAGCATTCTTCTGTGGAGGGATTTAACATCTTGGAATTAAACATCTAACTTCTTCCAAAGAATTTTACAGAATAAGTAATCATACGTACAATGTCATCTTCCTTATTGTAGTTTGCAATGTCTTTCCGAAGTGTTCGAATGATGATCATGCTTAGAATGCCTGTCACATAATGCCAAAATTCAATTATTATCTATCACTTATCTGTTCCAGAAACCTGCCCACAACTTAAACCCATCACTCAGTATCAAGCTCCCCACCTGCACTGTAAATTACCAAATCATGAGAGGATTAATATCTGGGGAGGTACTGGTAAACGTAGATAACTGCTCTTAAAATACTTCATATGCAACAGAATTAAACATAATCGACCTCAAGTAAACAGGGGAGAGATATAGCTCAGAAGCGAAAATCCTCAATTTCCAAATAGCCAGAAAATGCCCCCAAATTTTTCCATATACATTAAGAGTACATAAACTCTGAATGATGATACCTTAATCCATTAATTGTAATAATTTAACATTTAATTTCCTTTACTAAATTTATATACCATCATTCTAATCACAAAAGGTTGTACAAAAAGATACATGCAAACTGTAAAATTCCTAAAGTTTCTTAATTCTTGGGCTTCTGTTCTCAGCAACCTTCATCTAACTTCACTTCCCTCTCCCTAGTACTCCTTTCTATCCCAAGTTGCTCTCACCTGAAAGAAAGAAGACAACAACAACAGAGTTTATGATGGAAAACCAATGAATCTGCACATCACTCATAGTTAGATATGTGTCCCATCGAGAAGCCCATTTAATGTTGCTCTCCTGTAAGAGATGAGAGAATCAGGATCAAAATCAGGGATTGACCAACAATATCCAGTTCATCTAGACTGTTCATGTTACTTACAATACCATAGAGCTCACTTGAGCTTCAATTTAAATGATACTTCCCTACTGTCAGAACAACTGAAAAATATTGACAACAGTAGCTAACTGGTTTCAGAAAAATTAAATGGTAAGTCAAAAGAAATGATTCTCGCAGGTAAAAATACATACTCAACCTCATCAGTTTGTGAGCTTGTTATTAATGGAATCAAATGCCCCTTAGGGTCATTTTACATGAAATACAAAACAGCACTCAAAAATGTTACTGTGCCAACAAATTTGATTATGCGACACCACTACTCTACAGTGAGCATTGGTTGCCAACCTAAGCAAGGATTAGATTCAAACTTAAAGAAAAGTTTAATTCATAAGATCCACAATACTGTCAGTCCTCCCCTGTTCTGTAACAGGGGGCCCAGGGCAACTGGCCTGGTTGTTGCCCTTAACGCTGGCCAATCCAGTTAACAAGTGCCTAGCAAGATCCTAATGAGTAGATTCATTTCTTGTTGCTCATCCCAGGGATAAGTGCTGGCTTTCTAAAGTCTATGTGGTTAATTCTGCTTTGTGGACTTTTCCTCTATAAATTATCACTGTGAGATCAGTTCAGTGCACTCCAAGGAGTGGCCTAGTGGTTTGGGTGGTGGACTTTGGTCCTGGGGAACTGAGTTTGATTCCCACCTCAGGCACCACATTCCCACCTTGTGACTCTGGGCAAGTCACTTAACAATCCATTGCCCCATGTAAGCTGCATTGAGCCTGCCATGAGTGGGAAAGTGCGGGATACAAATGTAACAAAAAAAAATAATACAGGCTTGAGCAAATTGCAACCCCTGAAGCCTTGATGCGGTTTCTTATTCTGTTCCTCCAAGCCCTGACACTTGCTCTACCAATCCCGCTTCCTGTACTCACTCCTCCGAACCCTGATACCGCATTGTGTGCTTAAGTTTTCTTTCTTGCTTTCCAGCATACAAATTGGATTTCAGATCTGACTTCATAACTACTGCACACAGACATTAGTTACTAAGTAGATAAAACAGAAGGAAACAGAAAGCTACTAGTGTTGTTGGATTTCTCAGCCACCTTCGCACTGTGGATCATAAAATCATGCTTACAAGATTGGCGGAAACAAGTTATCAGTGGCACAGTACTTACATGGTTCAAATTCTATTTGTCAGACAAACAACAATCATTTCTGTTCAGCCACAGCACATCATTGTCTTGGACACTAAACTGTATTTAATATCTACCTCAAGCCTCTGGCTGAGCTGCTTTGATCATGGACACAAAATTCTACATCTATGCTGATGATGTGCAACTACTCAGATGTACCCACAGCTCTGAGTAAAACTGTCTGCTGGCCTAACTGCAACACAGGAATGGGCAAACAATAAACTCTGTCTGAACTCAAGCAAAACAGAGATTCTATGGTACCTAACACAAGTGGACAAATACTCAACTTCAAAATACCTTTCAGGAAGTATGAACTCCCCCTAAAATCACAGGTCAGGAATCTTGGGATACTGCTAGACTCATCACTCTCATTGATTCCACAAATTCAAACTGTGAGAAATGTGTAAATATATTGCTTTTTCACAACAAAACTGTAAAAGTGAAATATATAGCTTATGTCCCCTTTAGAAGGGCAATCTTTGGCTGTTTGAAAGGACAGGATGTGCTGGTTAATAAGGAATGTGAAAAGCAAGATAACTAGTAGGAGGAGAAGAGCTAGGGGGGGAGGGGGGAAGGAAGCCCAAACTGCTGATGCAGAAATGAATGAAAGTTTCAAGGACATGAAGGCCTGAGGGCTGAGATAAAAGAATGTAAGCCAAGCATGAGAACTACCCATGAGTGGACACTTGGCTGCAAGATAATCACCTGAAAGATAAAACTCTGTAGCTACAGAGGAATTTGCAGTGTTCACAAGAAAAGAGAAGAAGGGGGGCGGGGGTGGACATATGATGCCTGGCACTGATGTAATAGGTTATAAATGTGAAATCAATATCTATAGGCAGAAACCTATGTTACAAGAAAAAGGAATATAAACTATAAGAATTAAAGAAGGGTGTACCTGCTTGCTATCAGAGACACCCATCCTTGCAAGAGTGTATTTTGGAATAATAAATTAATTAGACTTGCTTCACCAATTTGTTTTATGGAAGCTATTTCTTTATATTGGTTCTCAGGTTATCTGGGAGCTACGTCTAACAATTTTTGGGGGCTCGTGTCCAGGAAAGTCATCAGAGGCATCGGTGGCTGGCTGCTGACCACGGGAAGACGCGTCCTATTGATTTCAATAGTCCCTAGGTCTGTAGCAGGGGATCAAGGTCCTGACTAACACATGATCCTGAGACATTGAAATTGGTGAATTAAGATATAGATTTGCAGTAGGCACATCGGCGGCCAGGCAACTCTGTGTACAGACCAAGTTAAGAAAAATTGACTATTAAAGTACTACTTTGGTGGCTGGATTGTGAGAACAGAAGTGTGTGGAGTGAGACATGTCACAGACACAAAGCGAGTGTGGAGTTCTGATTCGCGGTTCCATTTCTCCGCGAGAACGACCGGAGAAAAACAAAGCGAAAATTGAAAGCTAAGAGACTTCTGGGTACTCACAATGGGAAATAGGTTAGCCAGGGATAAAGATTGTAAGCTCTTCGAGCAGGGACTGTCTTTCTTCTATGTTTGTGCAGCGCTGCGTACGCCTTGTAGCGCTATAGAAATGCTAAATAGTAGTAGTAGTAGTAGTAGTAAGGTGGAATCCTTGCCCTCAGACATTCCTCCAAATAGTCCTCTGGGGGGAATGTTAAAGTATTGAAAGCAGGAATCTTGTGCAAGAGATAAGGACAGGAAGAAAATGATTCACTACTGCTGTTTTGAATGGCCAAAACAGAGCATTTTGCCTCCAGCCATCTTCTGGCCCAAATATGGAGCAGAGGAAAGCTGGATATGTCTCAGGCTCTTAATCTATAACTTATCAGCAAGAAACAACCCTCTAAGGAGGAGTCAGAATATGTCTCATGTTTGGTGGGGAAGGAAGTACTAATGCCACTTAAGATAAAAAAGGAAGGGAAGAAGGAAGAGGAGCTAAATATATCTTCCCGTAAGTGGGACCCCTTAGAAATCTTACCCCCAACCCTATGTCCCCGACCCTTTGGAACAGCATATTGCACCCAGTGCTCCAGTTCAAGTGGGAGAGCACGTCGCAGAACCACTAGTAGAAATAGAGCAGCCCGAGGCTTCCGGGTCAATTACACCTCCTAGTAGAGCACCTCACCAATTTATACTACTACTAAGCATTTCTATAGCGCTACAAAGCGTACACAGCGCTGCACAAACATAGAAGAAAGACAGTCCCTGCTCAAAGGGCTTACAATCTAGTAGACAAAAAATAAAGCAAACAAATCAATTAATGTGTAGAGGAAAGAGGAGAAGAGGGTAGGTGGAGGCGAGTGGATACAAGTGGTTACGAGTCAAAAGCAATGTTAAAGAAGTGGGCTTTCAATCTAGATTTAAAGATGGTCAAGGATGGGGCAAGACGTAGGGGCTCAGGAACTCTATTCCAGGCATAGGGCGCAGCAAGACAGAAGGAGCGATGTCTGGAGTTGGCAGTAGCGGAGAAGGGAACAGATAAGAAGGATTTATCCAGGGAACGGAGTGCACGGGAAGGGGTGTAGGGAAGGACGAGTGTGGAGAGATACTGGGGAGCAGCAGAGTGAGTACATTTATAGGTTAGTAGAAGAAGTTTGAACAGGATGTGAAAACGGATAGGGAGCCAGTGAAGCGACTTGAGGAGAGGGGTAGTATGAGTAAAGCGACCCTGGCGGAAGACGAGACGGGCAGTAGAGTTTTGAACCGACTGGAGAGGTGACTGAGAGGCCAGCAAGAAGCAGATTGCAGTAGTCCAAATGAGAGGTGACAAGGGTGTGGATGAGGGTTTTGGTAGAGTGCTCAGAAAGAAAGGGGTGGGTTTTACGGATGTTGTAAAGAAAGAAATGACAGGTCTTGGCGATCTGCTGGATATGAGCAGAGAAGGAGAGAGAAGAGTCAAATTTATAGCACGTAAACACCGGACAAGGGAAGAGGATCAGCTAAATAAGGACACAGACAGTTTTCCTCTTCCCCAGAAATTAAACATTAAGGAGAAAAAGGAGGATATGTTCCCCTTGACGGAGGTGCCCATGGGAAATACTGTAGGGTATGTAAGTAATCCTCTCACAAGTGGGGAAGTAAGAAATTTTAAAAAGGAGATGACGCCTCTATTAAATGACCTGGCAGGTCTAGCAGAACAGTTTGATCAATTCCTGGGACCAAATGTATATACATGGGCAGAGCTGATGTCCATATTAGAAATTTATCTTTACAGGGGAAGAAAGGGTTATGATAAGAACTGCTGCTTTGAAAATATGGGAATGGGACCATCCCCCAGGAGGAGAAGGGGGGAGGGAATGTACCTGCAGAGCAAAAATACCCTAATATAGATTCAGGCTGGAATAACAACAATGCGGGTGATCCGGTAAAAATGTCAGATCTCAGAAACCTGATAATAGCAGGAATAAAAGAGGCGGTCCCTAAAAATCAGAATGTGACAAAGGCTTTTGAGGTCCATCAGGAAAAGGATGAAACCCCATCTGCCTTCCTCCAGAGATTAAGAGAGAGAATAAGACAATACTCAGGGCTGTCCCCAGAAGATCCTGTGGGACAGGGTCTCCTGAAAATCCATTTTGTGCCTAAATCCTGGCCAGATATTCAAAAGAAATTGCAGAAAATGGAGGGATGGAATGAGAAATCTATAGAGACTCTTCTTACAGAGGCACAGAAGGTGCTTGTGAGGAAGGAAGAAGAAAGGCAAAAGCATAAGGGTAAAATAATGATGAATACTCTAAATGAAGTAGTTAAGAAGCAAATAGACACTAAGGAACAGAGAGGTGAGAGGGGAAGAGGATTTTTAAGAAACAGGGGCCAGAGAGGTAAAGAATATGGGAGAGGCAGGGGGATGAGTGGGAATTCTAGGGACAGAAACCCCCAATGGATGACCTGCCGAGCAGGATGTTTTGAATGTGGGGAAATAGGGCATTTTAAACGAATGTCCCAAGTTGGTGAGGGAAGAAAAAGTTTTCTCTCTCATGGATTCTATGGAAGATCAGGGAAGTCAGGGGCTCCTGACCCTATGGTCTCACCAGGAGCCCTTGATAAATTTATAGGTGGGACCAGAAAGGGACGAGACAGTCTTTTTGGTAGATAGGGGAGCAGCAAGGTCGTCCATGGCTCAGCTGTCAAAAGGAGTGAAATTGACATCACAGAAGTGGTCTGTGAGTGGGGTAAAAGGGGAAGGATTTTGGGTCCCCTTATTGGAGAAAACGGTGATTAGAGCCATGAATGATGAAGTTGAGGGAACTCTCCTGTATATACCTGAAGCAGACCTACTGGGCAGAGACTTAATAGCATAATTGGGTCTGGGTATGCAAGTCGTAGATGGGCAAATAGCTATTAAAATGAACCATCTTACTGCAAAGGATGAAAAGGGAATTGACCCTGGGGTATGGGTCAGAGAAGGGAATCGGGGGGGGGGGGGGGGGGGGGGGGTTAAAAATTCCTCCAGTGAAGATTAAACTGAAGCACGAAAGCAAAGTAATATCCCAAAAGCAATACCCTGAAGGAAGAAAGGGTCTGCAACCAGTGATAGAACAATTAATAAGGGACAAGTTAATTGAACCATGCATGTCACCCCTTAATACTCTGATTCCTCCGGTTCTCAAACTGGATGGAACGTATAGGTTAGTGCAGGACCTAAGAGAGTTGAACAAAATAGTACAAGTCAGACACCCTGTAGTCCCTAACCCTTACACCCTATTAAGCAAAATTCCACATGATCACAAATGGTTTAGTGTAATAAACCTGAAAGATGCGTTTTGGGCCAGCCTCCTAGCAAAAGAGAGTAGGGATTTATTCGCCAATGAATGGGAAAATCCCCATACTGGGAGGAAGCAACAGTTCCAGTGGACTGTTCTGCCGCAGGGGTTTACAGAATCACCAAATTTATTCGGGCAGGAGGAAAAAAAAAAGACATAGTGGATATGTGGTAATAGATGGAAACACCCAAGAAGTATTGGAAACAGAAAGACTGCCCAATACATGGTCAGCTCAGACCTACGAGCTATATGCCTTGAGTCAGGCATTATTGATCCTTAAGGAACAGGATGAAACCATCTATACTGATTTCCAATATGCTTCTGGGGTGGTACATACTTTTGGGAAAGTATGGAAAGAAAGGGGATTAATTACGAGTAGAGGGAAAGAATTGGTACACGGGTGCTCAGGAAGCTGATGCTGCCAAGGGAGATTGCGGTGGTGCATGTCCCAGGGCATCAGAAATTGTCTACCCCGGAAGCTGGGGGAAACAGGTTGGCTGATGAAGCGACTAGGGAGGCTGCTCTCCAGGAACAGCCCACAAAAATATGTGTCCTGATCCCTATGATCCCAGAAGTACAGCAGTTGCCCTGTTTCACTGGGGAAGACAAAGATAAGCTCACCCAGCTAGGGGCTATACAGACAGAAAGAAAATGGCTTTTGCCTGATGGCAGGCAAGTGTTAAACAAACCCGTCCTGAAAGAGGTGATGGCCATACTGCATCAGGGGAGTCATTGGAGGACACAGGCCCTGTGTGATGCAGTACTAAGAAGATATGGAGGACTGGGAATATATACTGTGGCTAAACAAATTTGTGAAAGATGCATGATATGTCAGAAAATAAATAAAAAGGTGCTTATAAAAGCTATCCCTAGGGGAAGGGTACCAGGGCTTACACCTTTCCAAAGTATACAAGTGGATTTGACAAAACTACCCCCGGTACAGAGATTAAAATATTTGATAGTAATTGTGGATCATCTGACCGGCTGGGTAGAGGCAATTCCAACGGCCTCAGCCACAGCACAAGGGGTGTCAAAGATAATCTTGGAACAAATAGTTCCCAGATATGGGTTGGTGGAAAATATAGATTCAGACCAAGGGAGCCACTTTACGTCCAAAGTCTTGCAGGGAGTGATGGAGGGTCTGGGAATTACCTGGCACTTCCACACTCCGTGGCACCCACCCTCATCTGAGAAGGTGAAAAGAATGAATCAAACATTGAAGAAGCAGATTTCCAAAATAATGCTAGAAACCTAATTACCCTGGATAAAGTGCTTATCAATTGCACTACTATGAATTAGAACTGAATCCTGAAGGGACCTGGGAATATCCCCCTATGAGATGTTGCTTGGGTTACCTTATATGGGGGGGGGGGGGGGGAGGGAGGTTACCCACATTTGAAACCAAAGATCTGTATTTAAAGAATTATATACTGGCACTTTCTTCTTCTTTATCTCATTTAAGGGAGAAAGGGTTACTGGCCCAGACTCCACCACTCAAATTTGCTGTTCATAAGATCCAGCCGGGAGATTGGGTACTGGTCAAGTCCTGGAAAGAGTCCAAGTTACAGCCCTCCTGGGAAGGTCCTTAACAAGCCTTGCTGACCACTGAAACCGCAATCAGGACAGTCGAGAAGGGCTGGATGCACTACACCAGAATCAAGGGACCAGTGGAGGCACCTGCAAATTCCCCCAGGTGGACAGTGATAAATACAGAGGACCCTCAAGATAAAGATTAAAAGGAAGACTGAGAACATTGCATGAACAATTCCTACGCGAGACCTGCTTTGAGCTGGGATCCAGGCCCTGATGATGATCCTGCCTGGGATCCTGTGACCAGGTTTTGTAGACCTGTGTGAACCATTAATAGACACTTGGACTACAGGGCCAGGGACATCTATTATAGGGGAAGGGGACATATGTGGGTGTGCTAAAATAAGGGTGGAACAGGGAGACATATCAGTACCCCAACCTAACATGGAGGAACTAGTAACATTTTGGCTCATTACATATGAAATATTGGGAGGGGGCTGGCAACCCTGGTACTTTATCAGAAAAAGGGGGGATAGAGTTATTGAACTGTTTAGCTTGTTAAGATTAGAAGACTATCTTCCCTCAGCATAGGGGCTGTAACCATCCCTTTTCCCTGAATAAAGTGCATATATAGTGGAGGAGTGGCCTAGTGGTTAGAGTTGTGGACTTTGGTCCTGGGGAACTGAGGAACTGAGTTCAATTCCCACTTCAGGCACAGGCAGCTCCTTGTGACTCTGGGCAAGTCAGTTAACCCTCCATTGCCCCATGTAAGCCGCATTGAGCCTGCCATGAGTGGGAAAGCGCGGGGTACAACTATAACAAAAATAAAAAAATAAATAAAAATATCCTCTCCTACAGTGGGGGAAATAAGTATTTGATCCCTTGCTGATTTTGTAAGTTTGCCCACTGACAAAGACATGAGCAGCCCATAATTGAAGGGTAGGTTATTGGTAACAGTGAGAGATAGCACATCACAAATTAAATACGGAAAATCACATTGTGGAAAGTATATGAATTTATTTGCATTCTGCAGAGGGAAATAAGTATTTAATCCCTCTGGCAAACAAGACCTAATACTTGGTGGCAAAACCCTTATTGGCAAGCACAGCGGTCAGACGTCTTCTGTAGTTGATGATGAGGTTTGCACACATGTCAGGAGGAATTTTGGTCCACTCCTCTTTGCAGATCATCTCTAAATCATTAAGAGTTCTGGGCTGTCACTTGGCAACTCGCATCTTCAGCTCCCTCCATAAGTTTTCAATGGGATCAAGGTCTGGTGACTGGCTAGGCCACTCCATGACCCTAATGTGCTTCTTCCTGAGCCACTCCTTTGTTGCCTTGGCTGTATGTTTTGGGTCATTGTCGTGCTGGAAGACCCAGCCACGACCCATTTTTAAGGCCCTGGCGGAGGGAAGGAGGTTGTCACTCAGAATTGTACGGTACATGGCCCCATCCATTCTCCCATTGATGCGGTGAAGTAGTCCTGTGCCCTTAGCAGAGAAACACCCCCAAAACATAACATTTCCACCTCCATGCTTGACAGTGGGGACGGTGTTCTTTGGGTCATAGGCAGCATTTCTCTTCCTCCAAACACGGCGAGTTGAGTTCATGCCAAAGAGCTCAATTTTTGTCTCATCTGACCACAGCACCTTCTCCCAATCACTCTCGGCATCATCCAGGTGTTCACTGGCAAACTTCAGACGGGCCGTCACATGTGCCTTCCGGAGCAGGGGGACCTTGCGGGCACTGCAGGATTGCAATCCGTTATGTCGTAATGTGTTACCAATGGTTTTCGTGGTGACAGTGGTCCCAGCTGCCTTGAGATCATTGACAAGTTCCCCCCTTGTAGTTGTAGGCTGATTTCTAACCTTCCTCATGATCAAGGATACCCCACGAGGTGAGATTTTGCATGGAGCCCCAGATCTTTGTCGATTGACAGTCATTTTGTACTTCTTCCATTTTCTTACTATGGCACCAACAGTTGTCTCCTTCTCGCCCAGCGTCTTACTGATGGTTTTGTAGCCCATTCCAGCCTTGTGCAGGTGTATGATCTTGTCCCTGACATCCTTAGACAGCTCCTTGCTCTTGGCCATTTTGTAGAGGTTAGAGTCTGACTGATTCACTGAGTCTGTGGACAGGTGTCTTTCATATAGGTGACTATTGCCGACAGCTGTCTGTCATGCAGGTAACGAGTTGATTTGGAGCATCTACCTGGTCTGTAGGGGCCAGATCTCTTACTGGTTGGTGGGGGATCAAATACTTATTTCCCTCTGCAGAATGCAAATAAATTCATATACTTTCCACAATGTGATTTTCCGGATTTAATTTGTGATGTGCTCTCTCTCACTGTTACCAATAACCTACCCTTCAATTATGGGCTGCTCATGTCTTTGTCAGTGGGCAAACTTACAAAATCAGCAAGGGATCAAATACTTATTTCCCCCACTGTATATGCAGATAGAAGAAATAGAAATAGCAGTGATAGTGTTGTTGCAACTTGTAGGACTAATGTTGTTCTGCTACTTACATAAGGAAAGGCACTGGGGGAGACCTAGGGGGGATGGAGATGATGATTTGGAATTGGTTACCTTTAGCCAGTCCAAAGTCTAATTTGTCTAACATGAGCTGGAGGGGTCTCAGCCTTTCCTTACTGGTAATCATAACCCTGATGTTAATGAGTAATGTTAATGCTTTCACGGTCACACACAACACTCTTCCAAAGTCATTTTATTCTCCTCAGGATAAGCCCATGAAGCTTACAATAAGGATAAATGAAACAACTACACCCCCAGGTGATTGTTTGATGTGTGTAATCTTATTGATTGTGGGGATGTGAAAACACAGAGACAATACAGCAGGAATGACAAGTATGTGTGTCTAGATGCACACTGTCAGTCCTGGAATCATGTATTGTGGACTACACAGGCACAGGGATGGATTGTAAACCTTTTAGGATACCTAATGACACAGGCACAGGGATGGATTGTAAACCTTTTAGGATAGACCAAAGAATATTTAAACCGGATCTCCATCTTCAAGGGGCCTTTTCAGCCTGACTGTAGGTATAAGGAGTGTAATGCTGTTTTCATGGCAATCACAGGTACAAAATGGGCAGAGGAGATCAGTGGTAAGACCTGGATTAAGGACATACATAATACTCTGTTTGGGATGGGGATAGATGTATCAGGAAAAGATCCAGTAGCATGCTGTTTACAAATTATTGTAGAAAAGAGGGTTCAGGATATTCAGATTGCAACAAACATGCCTATAATAAAGCCATTTCAACCACCTCTAAATGATCCTAAGGTGGTACAAGTAATAGAGGTGAAAGATTTGAGACAAACATTTGAAATAGAAACAGGATATGGGGAAATAAATGCCTGGGTTGAATGGGTAAAATTTACTGTTGCAAGTCTAAACAAAAGTGATTGCTATGCATGTGCCTCAGGCAGACCAGTGGCTCGAATTACTCTTTTCCTTTTGGGGTGGGATTCTGACCCCAATGAATGGAGTGTATGATAGCTGTTTCAGGAAAAAGGGGCATGGGGAAATGACTCCTACAGATCCCTGGCACTGCTGTTCCTGGCACAACAGCCTAAAGATGTGCGAATACCACCAGCCTTCTTCACCAGGCCCTGGGAACCATTCAGCATGTCTCTTGAGATGGGGGGGAAGAGGCAACAAGGCAGTTAGGAGTTTTACGCACATGCACGCAAGTGATGAATGTGACTGGGAAGCAGGCTAGTGGAAACTATTCAAACCTGAAAATAGCCAGAGCAGATGTGTGGTGGTATTGTGGGGGAAGAATTCTCAGGCCAACCCTGCCTACTGACTGGACAGGCACATGTGAATTAGTACAATTGGCTATACCATTCACCCTGGCATTTGAAGAAGGGCCCAAGTCACCTGGTAGACAAAAGAGACACTATAAGCACTTCTTTCGATGATAGAATTTATATAGATAGCATAGGGGTTCCTAAGGGCGTACTGATGGTTAACACAGAGATTGACTGAAACAGCCATTTCAAAGAAAATGTCTTTTGGCCCACCTCCTTATTCAGAGAATGTAATGCTTCTAGAAGAACAGGTTAATGAAAATGACGGAGTGTGAGAGATGAAAAAGCAGTAAAAGGATCAGAGAAAGAGAGAAGGGATTTGTGAGAAATGTGTAAATATATTGCTTTTTCACAACAAAACTGTAGAAGTGAAATACATAGCTTATGTCCCCTTTAGAAGGGAAATCTTTGGCTGTTTGAAAGGCAGGCTGTGCTGGTTAAGAAGGAATGTGAAAAGCAAGATAACTAGTAGGAGGAGAAAGTTTCAAGGACATGAAGGCCTGAGATAAAAGAATGTAAGCCAAGCATGAGAACTACCCATGAGTGGACACCTACAAGATAATCACCTGAAAGAGAAAACTGTAGCTATGGAGGAATTTGCAGTGTTCACAAGAAAAGAGAAGAAGGGGGGTGAGGGTGGACAAATGATGCCTAGCACTGATGTAATAGGTTATAAATATGAAATCAATATGCAATGAAAAACTTAGGGGCAGAAACCTAAGTAGTAGTAACAGTAGTTGTTACAAGAGAAAGGAATATAAACTGTAAGAATTAAGGAATGAGTGTACCTGCTTGCTTTCAGAGACACCCATTCTTGCAAGAGTGTATTTTGGAATAATAAATTAAGACTTGCTTCACCAATTTGTTTTATGGAAGCTATTTCTTTGTATAGGTTCTCAGGTTATCTGGGAGCTATTTCTAACAAAACTACCTTTAAAAATTGTCTCTATCACCTATGGCAGTCACAAAATCTCTCTCCATATAATGAAAAGACTAACCTAATGACAGTGGTCCATGCCATGATAACATCACGACTGGACTATTGTAATGCCCTGTACACTGGTCAAACCAAAAAGTTTGAATCAGCTCCAGATAATTCAGAATGCTGCAGCACAACTGACAGAAAGTTGCAAATGGCATGGCACCACACCCTTCCTGCAAAACCTACCCTGACTACCCGTGCCTTCAAGGGCTAAATTTAAAATTCTATGTTTGATTTTCAAGGTCCTCACACAAAATGGGACAGAGTACTTAAAGAATAAGTTAGCTCTTTACATACCTTTGAGACCTCTAAGATCCTCTCAAGGAGCATCACTATCTGTCCCCTCATCAAAGGAAATTGCACAATGTGATACCTGCCAGTGAGACTTCTCAGGAGTAGCACCCACGCTCTGGAATTTACTCCCAGAGGGGCTATATATAACTCGAGACTACCTTTACTACAGGAAGCAGGTAAAAGTCTGGCTCTTCACCCAAGCCTTTAACACGTGGAGGGGCATAATCGAATGGGGCGCCCAAGTTGTCATGAGGGCATCCTTGCAGGATGGCCCTGTAAAGGGGCAGGGCAACCCAAGTTGGCCAAATGCTCATCAGGGATGCCCTTCTTTTTCCATTATCGGCCGAGGATGCCCATCTCTAAATCACGCCCCAGTCCCGCCTTTGGTACGGTGCTGACATGCCCCCGCGAATTTTGGTCATCCCTGCGACAGAAAGCAGTTGAGAACGCCCAAAATCGGCTTTCGATTATGCCGATTTGGGTGACCTTGAGAGATGGACGCCCATCTCCCGATTTGTGTTGGAAGATGGGCGTCTTCCTCTTTCGAAAATTCACCTGATAGGGTGACTGACTATACACCCCTTGAGCACCTGGACTAGCTTGCTAAACTCACTGTAACTTAGACCAGTTCCTTATATCTTGACTATCTATATAAACAACTTGTCTTTAGTTTATCCACCCATTTATCCCAACTGACTCTGTACCATGCATCTTGTCCCCATGTACAGTGGTGGAAATAAGTATTTGATCCCTTGCTGATTTTGTAAGTTTGCCCACTGACAAAGACATGAGCAGCCCATAATTGAAGGGTAGGTTATTGGTAACAGTGAGAGATAGCACATCACAAATTAAATCCGGAAAATCACATTGTGGAAAGTATATGAATTTATTTGCATTCTGCAGAGGGAAATAAGTATTTGATCCCCCACCAACCAGTAAGAGATCTGGCCCCTACAGACCAGGTAGATGCTCCAAATCAACTCGTTACCTGCATGACAGACAGCTGTCGGCAATGGTCACCTGTATGAAAGACACCTGTCCACAGACTCAGTGAATCAGTCAGACTCTAACCTCTACAAAATGGCCAAGAGCAAGGAGCTGTCTAAGGATGTCAGGGACAAGATCATACACCTGCACAAGGCTGGAATGGGCTACAAAACCATCAGTAAGACGCTGGGCGAGAAGGAGACAACTGTTGGTGCCATAGTAAGAAAATGGAAGAAGTACAAAATGACTGTCAATCGACAAAGATCTGGGGCTCCACGCAAAATCTCACCTCGTGGGGTATCCTTGATCATGAGGAAGGTTAGAAATCAGCCTACAACTACAAGGGGGGAACTTGTCAATGATCTCAAGGCAGCTGGGACCACTGTCACCACGAAAACCATTGGTAACACATTACGACATAACGGATTGCAATCCTGCAGTGCCCGCAAGGTCCCCCTGCTCCGGAAGGCACATGTGACGGCCCGTCTGAAGTTTGCCAGTGAACACCTGGATGATGCCGAGAGTGATTGGGAGAAGGTGCTGTGGTCAGATGAGACAAAAATTGAGCTCTTTGGCATGAACTCAACTCGCCGTGTTTGGAGGAAGAGAAATGCTGCCTATGACCCAAAGAACACCGTCCCCACTGTCAAGCATGGAGGTGGAAATGTTATGTTTTGGGGGTGTTTCTCTGCTAAGGGCACAGGACTACTTCACCGCATCAATGGGAGAATGGATGGGGCCATGTACCGTACAATTCTGAGTGACAACCTCCTTCCCTCCGCCAGGGCCTTAAAAATGGGTCGTGGCTGGGTCTTCCAGCACGACAATGACCCAAAACATACAGCCAAGGCAACAAAGGAGTGGCTCAGGAAGAAGCACATTAGGGTCATGGAGTGGCCTAGCCAGTCACCAGACCTTAATCCCATTGAAAACTTATGGAGGGAGCTGAAGCTGCGAGTTGCCAAGCGACAGCCCAGAACTCTTAATGATTTAGAGATGATCTGCAAAGAGGAGTGGACCAAAATTCCTCCTGACATGTGTGCAAACCTCATCATCAACTACAGAAGACGTCTGACCGCTGTGCTTGCCAACAAGGGTTTTGCCACCAAGTATTAGGTCTTGTTTGCCAGAGGGATTAAATACTTATTTCCCTCTGCAGAATGCAAATAAATTCATATACTTTCCACAATGTGATTTTCCGGATTTAATTTGTGATGTGCTATCTCTCACTGTTACCAATAACCTACCCTTCAATTATGGGCTGCTCATGTCTTTGTCAGTGGGCAAACTTACAAAATCAGCAAGGGATCAAATACTTATTTCCACCACTGTATATATCTGCACTTGGCCCCTCTGCTATGTGGTAAGCTGTATTGTAAAAAAGCATTAGGAAGATGGCAGCCTGACCGTTAGGTTGTCTCTCAAGTTGGCTACTGTTTGTTTGCAAACATGTTCTTCAATGCCTCATACAAAAAGAAAAGGATTGGTGAAAGGCCAACTGCCGCTGCCCAGAACATCATCCCCAATTCAGCAACCGATTGAAAGATATATAACGGCGAGTTCACAAGTATTGGGAGAAGTCGAGCCAGTGTTGGGAGCCGAAGGAGGAGCTTCAACTCTCTGGGCAATTGAAACATCTCTATCGCCTCCCGAGCTTAATCCTCCTCCATGTCCTGCTCAAGCTGGGAGAAATGCAGGGGCCCTGAATGACTCAGTCATCGAAGAAATCAGGACTCCAACCGGCAGTGCACAAACTCAGCAAGGCTATTTGGAAGTCTTTGCGAGATCTGACTGAAACGGTTACAAAAAAACAGCTCAAGATACGTCTGTAATTGTGAGTAAAGTTGACCTTTTAACACAATCTTTGGAGAATACTAAACAAGACTCTAAGAATCAGATTAAGCAGATTCAACAAGACATAAAAGATATTAAAAATACAGAGGAAGCGTTGATAAAAGACAATTATTAACAGGAAAATTGAACAAATGGAAAACTTTAATAGACGGTTGAACTTAAGAATTCTCAATTTTCCTGTGGTGGAAGGCATAAATCAGATGGAACTATTTAGAAAATACCTTATAGAAGTGTTAGCTTACTTTATTTATTTGCTGCATTTGTATCCCACATTTTCCCACCTATTTGCAGGCTCAATGTGGCTTACATTATGCCGCAATGGTGATCACCATTAATGGAGTAATAATACAGATATGTATTACGACAATAAATGAAAACATCACAAAAATTAGAAGCAAAAATCAAGTAACGAATGAATAGGAGGGATAGAATGAATAATTTGCAACAGGTGCATAAGAATAGAACAAGATAAAACGTTCAATAACAATGATGTGAAATAAAGTAACCAGATTGATGAAAACATTTTAATTCTAATGCATTTTAGATATCAAATCTTTTGTAAAGGATTTTTGTTATAAGTCTCTTTGAATAGATTTGTCTTCAGTAGCTTCCGGAAGGTTAACAGGTCGTGCTTATCCAAATTCAGCTATTCCACCGGTGAATAAGATATATTATTTACCACAGCGACCATTAATAGGAATAGAAAATGCACCAACTGAACCTTTGAATATATCTGCTTTATTAGAAGACTCACATTCTGAGGTAACTCAGCGAAGAACTTTAATTGTGTCTTTAGTATTTGAACAAGATATTAATTCAATTATGAAACTATACTTCAAAAATTCTTTAAAAAAAATTTTGTGGACAAAGTATTTGGCTCTTCCATGATGTTACAAAATTAACACAGGACAGAAGAAAGAGATTCTTGGCTTTGAGAGAAGAAACAAAAAAATTGGAAGCAACATTTTCATTAGTATATCCATGTAGATGTTTGATAAACTTTACTGGGACAAAATATGTCTTTTTTGAACCGGATCAGCTTCAAGTGTTTCTAGATACTAAAAAGATTCCAGATAGCCTGGAAGTTAGAGAATAAGATCTTTAATTAGGATAAGAATGTATGTGAACTGGCCAGGCCATTTTCTTCAATGGTTATATTAGTATAATATCTCCTCAATTATTAAACTTTCCCCCCCTGTTCCTCTTCATTTTGTGGTCTAAGAAAGTGATAGATTGTATGTAATACTCTTTTATTGTAATCAATAGAATTCAATCATTCTGACTTCAAAGGTCTTACGTTCCTGTATTGTTTTAAAGTCACCTTTCAGGATTCTTACTATGAAGTCACTTACAATTTTGACTATGCAGAGAAACTCTGCAAACGCACTACTCAGAAACTAAGAAATGAACTTATACATCAACTCTACAAGAAGAGAATAATACAAACCCAAAGGGATGAAATCATGAGGAACATGAACCAACTTAAAGAGCACCTGCATAACATCCAAAGAGAAAAACAATACATTGATATCCGCAAAAAAGAAATAAAGCTGTCTTCTCTCCTGCAGAATCACAGAGAGAAGAACAGCAACAGCTGTGCAGAACCAACATCCCCAGACACCTTGGAGACACTTGGATATACATCTGATGCCTGTGAAAATCAGAGCCCAAGCAAAACAAGAAATACTGATCACATCTTTAGAGATGCAGATCAGATGGGGATAATATTCCTCTCGAACCATCAATTATCACAGCATGAAGTCTCTGTACTCTCCAAAGGACTTTCATTTTGCCCATCCAGCAAACTGGACAAAATCCAACTATATTCAGACCTAGAAGAATTCTTTAGAAAAATGCGCCTGAAGGCACATTTCCAAAATAAAGGGACCCCCAACAGACCAAAATATAGTCAAACAAAAGAACACTTATTTCACCCCACAGGAGGGACAAAACTACAAGCTGGACAACTACATAGAAAGTTTCAGACATCGGGTAAAATCACAACTTTCCAACAAACAAAAGAGAATTCTGTACAAACTTACCCTACCAGAAAGAGCGGCCATAAGAACTCTACAAACTAACGCATTACCATCAAACCCGCAGACAAAGGAGGCACAGTGGTAATCATGGACACACAAAAATACATTGAAGAGGGGCACAGACAGCTCTCAGACAATAAATACTACAGGAAACTAACTGAGGATCCCACACAGGATTATACAAAGCAGCTAAAAAAGACCTTATCAGAACATTTCCTAAACAAGTACAGCCACATCTAAAGAAACTCATACCAAACCAACCTGCTGTGGGCACATTCTACATGCTACCCAAAATCCACAAACCTGGAAACCCGGGCAGACCAATCATATCAGGTATTGGCACATTCATGGAGGAAATATCTGGACTCAGAGGGAATTCTGAAACCTCTCATGCACAAAACAAACAGCCGGAAAGAATATTTGAAGCGGGGGAGTCGGAGAAACTAAACAAATTCTCTGTAACCTTGGAGGATGTAATGGGTCAGTTCAGCAAGCTGAAGAGTAGTAAATCACCAGGACCTGATGGTATTCATCCCAGAGTATTAATAGAACTAAAAAATGAACTTGCGGAGCTACTGTTAGAAATATGCAATCTGTCCCTAAAATCGAGTGTAATACCGGAAGACTGGAGGGTAGCCAATGTTACTCCGATTTTTAAGAAGGGTTCCAGAGGAGATCCGGGAAATTATAGACCGGTGAGTCTGACGTCGGTGCCGGGCAAGATGGTGGAGGCTATTATTAAGAATAAAATTGCAGAGCATATACAAAAACATGGACTGATGAGACAAAGTCAGCACGGATTTAGTGAAGGGAAGTCTTGCCTCACCAATCTAATGCATTTTTTTGAGGGGGTAAGCAAACATGTGGACAATGGGGAGCCGGTTGATATTGTACATCTGGATTTTCAGAAGGCGTTTGACAAAGTGCCGCACAAAAGACTCCTGAAGAAATTGCAGAGTCATGGAATCGGAGGTAGGGTATTATTATGGATTAAGAACTGGTTGAAAGATAGGAAGCAGAGAGTAGGATTGCGTGGCCAGTATTCTCAGTGGAGGAGGGTAGTTAGTGGGGTCCCGCAGGGGTCTGTGCTGGGTCCGTTGCTTTTTAATGTATTTATAAATGACCTAGAGATGGGAATAACTAGTGAGGTAATTAAATTCGCCGATGACACAAAATTATTCAGGGTCGTCAAGTCGCAGGAGGAATGTGAACGATTACAGGAGGACCTTGCGAGACTGGGAGAATGGGCGTGCAAGTGGCAGATGAAGTTCAATGTTGACAAGTGCAAAGTGATGCATGTGGGTAAGAGGAACCCGAATTATAGCTACGTCTTGCAAGGTTCCGCGTTAGGAGTTACGGATCAAGAAAGGGATCTGGGTGTCGTCGTCGATGATACGCTGAAACCTTCTGCTCAGTGTGCTGCTGCGGCTAGGAAAGCGAATAGAATGTTGGGTGTTATTAGGAAGGGTATGGAGTCCAGGTGTGCGGATGTTATAATGCCGTTGTATCGCTCCATGGTGCGACCGCACCTGGAGTATTGTGTTCAGTACTGGTCTCCGTATCTCAAAAAAGATATAGTAGAATTGGAAAAGGTACAGCGAAGGGCGACGAAAATGATAGTGGGGATGGGACGACTTTCCTATGAAGAGAGGCTGAGAAGGCTAGGGCTTTTCAGCTTGGAGAAGAGACGGCTGAGGGGAGATATGATAGAAGTGTATAAAATAATGAGTGGAATGGATCGGGTGGATGTGAAGCGACTGTTCACTCTATCCAAAAATACTAGGACTAGAGGGCATGAGTTGAAGCTACAGTGTGGTAAATTTAAAACGAATCGGAGAAAATTTTTCTTCACCCAACGTGTAATTAGACTCTGGAATTCGTTGCCGGAGAACGTGGTACGGGCGGTTAGCTTGACGGAGTTTAAAAAGGGGTTAGATAGATTCCTAAAGGACAAGTCCATAGACCGCTATTAAATGGACTTGGAAAAATTCCGCATTTTTAGGTATAACTTGTCTGGAATGTTTTTACGTTTGGGGAGCGTGCCAGGTGCCCTTGACCTGGATTGGCCACTGTCGGTGACAGGATGCTGGGCTAGATGGACCTTTGGTCTTTCCCAGTATGGCACTACTTATGTACTTATGTACTTAAGACACCACAGACTTTCTGAATAAATTGAAAAATATCAAGCAATTACCACCAAACACCCTTCTGGTCACGATGGATGTAGAATTACTATACAGCAACATTCCCCATGCAGATGGCATAGCTGCATGTGGGAAACTCCTAAAAACATCCACACTGGACCATCAATACTCACCAGAAACTATTAGAAAATTAATCAAATTTATTTTAACTCACAACTACTTCCGCTTTAACAATGATATCTATCTACAAATAATGGGCACTGCGATGGGTACCAGGACAGCACCCCAATATGCCAACCTTTTTATGGCTGAACTGGAAGAGACATTTCTGAACACATACCAGACCAAGCCTCTAAAATGCTACCGGTACATCGATGACATTTTTATGATTTGGATGGAGGGGGAAGAAACTCTGAAACAATTTTACTAGTCCTTCAATACATACCATCCTACAATCAGATTCAAAATTGACTACTCCCCAGAAAAAGTCAATTTTTTGGACACCACGGTCTCAGTCAGTGATGGCTATATACAAACATCTATATACAAGAAACCCACAGACAGATGCAGCTTCCACCATTCACATACAAAGAGATCCATTATTTACAGCCAAGCCACAAGATACCACCGCATCTGCTCTGACCCAAGGGACAGAGGCAGACATCTTGAAATCCTGACTGCATCCTTCAAACAGAAAATAATCTCCAAAAATACTGCCTCCTCCCTCAAAACACCCAGGGAAAATCTGCTACAATACAAAGGAAAAAAAAAGCCAGACAATCCCCCTTATAGTGACATACAACCCAGAGTTAGAAAAATTAAGAAAAATCATAAAAGATCTTCAGCCTCTACTCCAAGAGGATGAATTACTGAAAGAGATATTCCCAGCCCCACCAATGCTGGCCTTCTGACAGCCACCCAACTTAAAACACAAGCTAATCAGAAGTAAACTCCCAACACAGACTGAAAAAGAAGAGAAGGGCACATATCCTTGCAATATATCCAGCTGCAAGTTATGGCAAAACATTTCACAGGACCCCACAGTCATTCACAAAGGAAAAATATTCAACATAAAGGAATCTTTCACATGCTCATCTTCCAATGTGGTATACATCATTCAGTGTAAAAAATGTAACGAAGGATGCTATATTGGAGAAACAGGCCAGATGCTAAAGACAAGATTTAATTTACAAAGACATCACATGAAAAATGCTGGTGCCAGCCTGGATCTCACCCCTGTGGGGCAGCACTTTACAAAACCAGTCTGTAGCCACCATCACTGGCCTGTCGTGTGCTTCAATCCATTGAATGATTCAACCTAACAGAGGCCACAAAGAAACACATAAAGGAGGCCTGGCGGCCACGGCAGCAGAAGGCCATCTATGCCTTCTGAGCTCCAGTCCTTTCTGCACCTGAAGAAATCAAGGTACCGTTGCATTTCTGGAAGTCATCAGGAGATCCAGCACTGGAAGCTCCCAGCAGTCTATCACCGCTGGACCCAGGCTCTATTTCCCCGGGATCTCGGGTGTTCCTGCTGAGAAAATCCACCTGAACATTTTCCACACCGCCACACAAGCGGTCGACAGTTCCAACATATGTCTTGTAGGAGTAACACCCCCTACACAGCACTATAAAGTGCTACTATAGTATTACAATATATGGCACTACAATGCAGGATCAGCCTGATTAAGACTATCTTACAGAGCCTATTGTACTACAGACATGGAGCCAGATCAGCATGACTTGGCAAGATTTTGCCAAGGTCTGCAGGAAAATTCCCCTGCTAACTTGACTGATACCATATCTGGGCAGCTGTGACAATATCTGCAATTTGCTTATTGAAACAACGATTCTTGAAGAAGCTGACCCTCCAGAATGACGCAAATGGGACAATATTGTGACTCTTCAAATCGTAGCATCTGAAACAAACAAGATGGTTGTGATAAACATTTGAGGGTCACTTTCACCCAAGTATTGATATAAGAAGCCTGTTGGAAAATAAGAGGTTATCTGAAGATCTGCTGATAGAGTGGCCGGATGACAACTGAACTCCCAGATCTGAGCTGCTGTGCCATAGAGATGCCTACAGCTCATTAAAAACTACGGCATCTTCCACGAGATGGACCCTCCACAGTGTGTCAAGCTGCATCTGCATCAGGTCCCGAGAGAAAGCAGGACAACGGGCTCCTGCCAGCCATAATCAGAGACAGGATCCCACCCTGGCCAGGTTGTAACTGCTATTGTTATTGTTTTTGTAGTTCACCTAAACAATTACTGGACCTAGGGTACAGGATGTGTGTTCACTTTTAGCTCTGATAGGCTCTCATTGTTTTTCTCTAGGTAATTTAGTATTTGTGTACTATTTTTCTACTTATATTAATTTTACCTGCTCCCAATTAAACAAACAAGCTAGCTATGGCTTTTATAATAACTTAGCCTTGTGAATCCAAGTCCAAAGTCTAATCTGACTGACAAGGGAACATAAGACTTGTTATAAATTCCAGAGTGCTATATCAAATACATTAAGAGTTCTTGTTCCCAAATTGCCCTTCCTCTGACTGGAGGCAAGGTAGCTATGTTAGCCCCACAGATATGGAGGTTCCACTAAGATTTGATAGTTCTATCTTGCATTTCTATATTTATTTACTAACATTTAAATACTATACTGATGTTGCCAGATTTGGATGGCACCACAGATACCCATTACATTAATAACTTTGGCTAGGTTCCCTGGGCTATTCAAATTAAAGATGACTGGAAGTCACATGTAGTCATGATACGGGGTTGATGCTGAAAAGCTGAGCTCCGTGCATCCCTCCCTATAATCTGCAATTTGCCAGCTTAAACATTCAAAAAATCCCAATTTGGGAAGGAGACATCCATATGCCACATTTTACCAAGGAATCACAGGTGGAGTGTGATTACTGCAGAGATGACATTAAAAAAAAAAACACATGAAAAGAGAGGTAGAAGCTGAGGCTGACAGACCATAAAATGGCAGATCAGCGCAGCCCTGCAGTGGCTACAGTCAGATTGACAAAGGTGACAGAAAACACAGCAGAGGTCAGCTTACCTTGATAAAAAATTGCCGATTTATGAGAGAGTGGAAGAAGCGTATGAAAAGTTGGACAATGTGTGCCTAAAATTGGATTCGGCCCTACAAAGGATGTCTGACCTGGAGGACTCCACTACAGTGCTGCTGGAGACTCAGGCAACTCTGAAAAAGACTGTTGTGGAACTGGAGACCAAGTTGAACGATTTAGAGAACCAGAATTGCTTTCTGATAAGGATCTCCCGAACGTTTTGGAAAAATGGATTCCCCAAACTTTGAATCTTGGAGAAAGACTTAGGTACTTTTGCATAGAACAGCTCATCAGGTGGGTCCAGTCATATAGGCCTCTAAGACTGAGGGTGGCGATTTTTAAAAGCCTGAATTTTATGCACAGCAGATATTAGCTGCCATCCTCAAGGGGGAAAACTTGTCTATCAGGATAATACCATATTATGTTTTCAAGACTAGTCGTCAATGTATGCACAGAAGACCACTAACCTTTGCACATTTGAAAGCACACAAGAAACAGTGAAGATGACTCGAAAATAAGTTTCTTGACAATGCTTAGTGTGACCAAGTTTTATTGTACAACTTTACAGACTCGACATGGCCATGTTTCGGCCGACTGGCCTGCCTCAGAAGTCTGTACAATCTGAGTTATAACACATAAGAATGAACAATGTAAACCAATTAAAACATTAAGATTAAATTAAAATAATATTAAAAACAGTACATACAATTAAATGAACTGCAAAAATGACACAAGAGAATAAAACTAGTATACTCCAATACAACTAAAATTAAAACAAAAGATACGTACATATTGTAAAACTGTAGAACTGCACTATCAATCTATAAGATTGTGAACTGTGTGAGTAAAGATAAACTCTGGATTAGACATAATTAAGCATAAAATCATACTGTGCATCCAGAATGAATAAAGATGGATATGTAGAACAATCCACACCTCATATCAGACAATTCATGTCAAACATATGTATTCAAATTTCACATATGTGGAATGTACAGAAACACAAAATGTGTGAATACATATAACATGGATAAATACATGTAAATGTATAATAAACTATATATACCTCTCAAATATGGACAGGACAATGTTATGAAAGATGAAAAGCAGTGTATAAACTGGTATGGAAGGACCCTAAGTAAAAAAAAAACAATATATGAATATATATTAAAAAAAAAAAAAAACTATGAGTATGAAACACTGGGATGAAGAAATAGCATGACTATCAGTGAAACAACTATAATAGTACCCATGTGCCAGAGAATGTGTTAAAGGTGAGAAAATACATTATTAAAAACAAACTGCCAGTGAAAAAGATATGGCTAAATATGAATAAACTGCACCAGGAACTAATGTCTATAAATAGAACTGCATGTGTTAAGGACAGTGCATCAAATAGATCAACGTGGACAATGTGTAGCTAGAAACAGAACTAATAGCAACTGGACATGGATTAATTCGCTAGCACCAAATGTGAAAAACTGCAACGTAAACAGTGTATTATCGGGAATTTTTAAACGGAGTACCAAGCAACAGTGGTACACATAATAAAGTAAACAGATCAAGTGGCAACGGTGCACTTAGATATACTGTTAAACAAACTGTGGTGTCTAACACAATGCTGGATTTAAAAAATGTAATTTGAAAACTCACGCTATGCAAAACACTTTTCTTTGGCGGGGTAGAGAAGAAACCGCCAAAATGTATCACACTATGTGGGAATAAATGAAAAATATCAACCTTGAAAAAGTGGTATTTTTTTTTTTAATATATTTATTATTTTACAAACTATTTTACAAGTCAGATACTTGAACAGGAAAACGCGGAAAAGTAAATTATTACATATCACATAAAGAAAAATTTTATTCCTCTTTAGACCACATTTAAGGGGGCATGTACATTACATAGCTCAGGAGACAAGCTTAAGGAAATAATTTCAGAAATGCTTAACACGCTTAACCCCACCCTGACCATTACATATTCTCAACTTGGATATTACCAGTGGTCACCCTTTTTAAATCTATAAAGGCACGTAATTGCTCTGGAAGAAAAAAAAACATTTTAACCCAGTGTATTTAACAACACATTTACATGGATAATTAAAATAGAAAGATGCACCCATTGCTAAAGTGTCTGTTCTCAAAGCCTTCCTCCTTTCTTGTGTTTGCTTTGTAACATTCGGAAAAATCCAGACTTTTTTTTTTACCATAAAACAAAGTTTGCACATTTCGAAGGGATAAATGCTTCAATGCCCTTGTATTTCTTGCTCAAATACAAATGAAACCAGTGAAGTCATTCTTTCAGAATCTTCAGATAATGAAGCTTCTAAAAGTTCAGATATATTCAGTAAATCTTTCTTTTTTTCTTGATGAATCATTTCCAAAGATTCCTCCATAACTTTTTTTATTAGGTATATAGTACATCCAATTTATTGGGGGAATAGTTTCCAGGGTAAATTTCAAAATTTTGAACAAATATTTCTTAAACGCTTCCAAAGGAGTAATACTCGGAGATTTTGGAAAGTTCAGAAAACGAAGATGCTTAAGGCATAGGTGATAAGCGAGTAAAAAATCATACATTACTATTTTAAAAGTAGAAGGGAAAATTCAATTATTTGAAATGAAACTTATGTGTCCTGCTAAAAAACTTCACGTACTCACCAACTTAATCAAAAGTGCTGCCCTGAACTGATGAACAAACATCTCCTTATCAAAAAGGTAAATGCAACAGCGTCTGCAAGTAGGATCAAATTTAAACCCTAAGGATGACGTTATCGATGACATCATGGTCCTGATCATTGTGTATCAAATAAAGTTGTCTAATCTAAAAAAAAGTGAACTCAAAATCATCTATGCGCAACACCTTCGTCACTGGGATCTTAAAATCAGTTAAAGCAGAATATTCTTTTAGCACTACTTTTGTGAATATCATGAAACCAAGAATTATAAACTATCAGAGCTGATAAGTAATTGAAATCAAATCAAAACAGTAAAAAAGAATTCTGTGAAATGGACTGGAGTGTCAATGTTAAGGTATATGAAAACTGATTTTTTGTGAAAGAACAATGTAGCCAGTAGTAGGTTACTATTGCTTTTGCGGACCGATGCTGAAGCATCTCTAAACGTATAAATTACACTGTCTATGGTTACTAAAACAATGGAATAGGTAAACAATCACTGTAGAGAGTAAATGTTATAGCATAAAGATATGATTATAAAAACATTACTGTATGTGATCCAAAAAGTGGAATACAGAATGTGGTATGTTGTGTTGGAAATTATTGCTGAAGCTTATGTTTGAGAGGTAATTGTCACAGTTCTGGCCGTGCACAGTGTCTATACTCACCCCTCCTCCCAGTGACCAGGCCCTGTGGCTCTGATGTGGACTGCTTTTTCCCTGTTTCCCGGTCGTGTTTCAGAGATTATTCCAGTCCTAGTCTGGTGTTCCAGGATTCCAGCCTTGCTCTGGTGTTCCTGCAGCCAAGCCTCATTCTTAGTTGTGACATCAGTAAAGTCCTTTATAAAGCACCTTGGAACTTTCATGCCTTGCCTTTGCAACAGAGGTCTTCAGATGAGTTCTCGTCTGTGTATGTTTGTTGCACTTCCAAGCCTGCTTCTGCTTTGTCTCTGGTCTGTAATCTTGCTTCTGTTGCTGCCCTGCTTGTATTCTGTCCTGCCTGTCTTCAGCTTCAGTTCTAGTCCTGCCTGTCCTTCCAACTATCGACCCATCTCCCTCCTCCCCTTCCTCTCCAAGATAATTGAACGTGCCGTTCACCGCCGCTGTCTTGACTTTCTTTCATCTCAAACTGTTCTTGACCCACTCCATTCTGGCTTTCGCCCTCTTCATTCAACTGAAACTGCACTTACAAAAGTTTCCAACGACCTGTTACTGGCCAAAATCCAAAGGTCTCTGTTCTATCCTCATCCTTCTCGATCTATCTGCCGCTTTTGACACTGCTGATCACAGCTTACTCCTTGATACATTGTCATCACTTGGATTCCAGGGCTCTGTTCTTTCCTGGTTCTCCTCCTACCTCTCGCTCCGCACCTTTAGTGTACACTCTGGTGGATTCTCTTCCACTTCTATCCCACTTCCAATCGGTGTACCTCAGGGTTCTGTTCTCAGTCCTCTCCTGTTCTCCATCTACACTTCTTCCCTTGGCTCTCTGATATCATCCCATGGCTTTCAATACCATCTCTACGCTGATGACTCCCAGATCTACCTCTCTACCAGCATCCAGACCAATGTATCAGCCTGCCTATCTGACATCGCTACCTGGATGTCAATGTCATCTGAAAGTTAACATGGCCAAAACCTAGCTTCTCATCTTTCCCCCTAAACCCACCTCCCCTCTTTCTCTATTTCTGTGGATGGCACTCTCATTCTCCCTGTCTCATCAGCTCGTAACCTTGGGGTCATCTTCAACTTCTCTCTCTCCTTCTCTACTCACATTCAGCAGATTGCCAAAACCTGTCGTTTCTTTCTCTATATCAGCAGCAAAATCCGTCCCTTCCTCTCTGAGCAATCTACCAGAACCCTTATCCACACTCTTACACCGCTCACCTAGATTACTGCAACCTGCTTCTCACCGGCCTCCCACTTAGCCATCTCTCTCCTCTTCAATCAGTCCAAAACTCTGCTGCGTGACTCATTTTCCCCCCAGAGTCGCTATGCTCACATTAGCCCTATACTCAAGTCACTTCACTGGCTCCCTATCCGTTTCCGCATTCAATTCAAACTTCTCTTACTGACCTATAAGTGCATTCACTCTACTGCTCCCCAGTACCTCTCCACTCGTCTCTCCCTACGCCCCCCCCCCCTCAGGTACTCCGTTCTGTGGATAAATCTCTCGTCTGTCCCCTTCTCCTCTACTGCTAATTTCACACTCTGTTCCTTTTATCTCGCTGCACCTTACGCCTGGAATAGACTTCCCGAGCTTGTACGTCTAGCCCCGTCTTTGGCCGTTTTCAAATCCAGGCTAAAAGCCCACTTCTTTAACGCTGCTTTTGACTCCTAACCACTACTCACTTGCCCTGTACCCTTTTATCCCCCACCTATTTAATTCCCTTACCTCTTAGTTGTTCTGTTTGTCCTATTTAGATTTTGCTCTTTGAGCAGGGACTGTCTTTTTATGTATGGTGTACAGCGCTGCGTATGCCTTGTCGCGCTATAGAAGTGATAAGTAGTTGTAAAAGTCCTGCTTATCCAGTCCTACCTGTCTTCAGCCTCAGTTCCAGTCCTATCTTCAGCTTCAGTTTCAGTCCTGCCTGTCTTCAGCTTCTGTTCCACTTATTTCGGTCCTGCCCGTCTTCAGCCTCAGTTCCAGTCCTGCCCGTCTTCAGCTTCAGTTCTAGTCCTGCCCGTCTTCAGCTTCAGTTCCAGTCCCACTTGCTCTAGTCCTGTCTGTCTTCAGCTTCAGTTCCAGTCCTGCTTGTACTAGTCCTGCCTGTTATCAGCTTCCATCCTTGGTTGGGTGTTTCGCCTGCTGCTGCTGTTTGCTGACAGCGGCCCAAGGGCTAACGATCCTTGAATCCGTGACAGTAATATATGTAAGCAGTGAACAAACAGATTATAAAACTAAAACATGACCTTAGTGACTAAATAAGTTTAATATGTATATTAAAATAAAACACTTATATAATGGAACTAAGTCTATAAAAATGGTGTGAGATCAAGTTCTAAATTTAGGCCATATGGAGTAACCGTATTTAAATTAAAGATAACATTGTTCTTTAAATAGCAGGTCCTCCATGTTACCCACTCTCCATCTTGTCTTTATTTAGTTACAAAAAATTTTATATCTTCAACAGTGTGATTTGCCTCATACCAGTGAGATACTAGAGGTGCAGAATGTATGTTTCTACTAAAACATGATCTGTGTTCTGTGAGTCGTCTTAACCATCCTCTTTGTTTTTCACACATAAAAAAATTTACATGGGCAAATAAAGTAAATTACATTAGATGAGGTGCAGTCTGTTGAATATTTCAGCCAATATGTTCTTTGTGTGACAAGATGTACAGACTTATTGGCGATTAAGCCATGTGGACAAATTGTACATTTTCTACAGATTGTATGGCCTGTATAGAATCTATCTTCTAAATTAACAACAGGTAATGCTGAAGGTATGAGCCTCTCTCTCAGATTTCTAGTGGTTGCATGTGTTATGATTGGTTTCTTATCTTTGAAACATTGGTGTGTTTCTAAAATATGCCAATTATCAAGAATTATTTTATGGAATTGTTGAGAAAAACGAGAAAACGTCAAGGTACAAACCATATCTGGTTTGCATCTAGTCTTCTTGGAGGTCAAAAGAGAATTCCTGTCTTGTGCCCTTGCCTTGCTCAGACTTCTTTGTATGCATTCTTCAGGATATCCTCCATCTTTAAAATGTCCCATTATTTCAGCTTGAAGTTCAAAATCTTCAAATTGTGTACACAATCATCATTGTAACAGAGTATGGTAAGTTATTTTTGAAAGCTGTTAAAGTGGAGAAAAGTGTTCTTATCTGTCGTTTTTTTAAATAAATATCCATAATGAACCTATATGTGGTCTTGGTAATCAAAATATCAAGATATGGAATCTGCATATCCAAGACTAGTCGTACCATGTGCAGCAATTACTCAAGGCCTTTGTCCCGGTGTGCATGGTGCTTTAACAAAAGCAAATCCACTTCGCTCTCTTATACTTGGCTAAATTGCGGGTAATGCGTGAAGGACGTTACCAAACCTTTGAGAAAGCAGAGGATGCTCAAACCTTCCTAGAGACATTGGACAATAGCTTGAAATGAAGCATACCATATAAGTGAGGGAACGATGTTTTAATTTGCAGCTTGTTAATGATGGCTTAGCTTGAGAAGATGATTCATACAGGCTAGAATGGACTGGATGGCACACTGGTGACACCCTGAACTGTAAAAGGACCTTCTGTGATGGGTTGCATGCGAGATAATCACAATTCTTTTCAAAGTGACAGACTCCCACTAGCTAATACACTCTGGATGGAGGAGCTAATTCATCAGTGATGGAACTAATCCTGTTATACTACTACTACAAATCATTTCTATAGCGCTACCAGTCGTACGCAACGCTTCACAATTGAACATGAAGAAGAGACAGTCCCTGCTCAAAAGAGCTTACAATCTAAATCAGGCAGACAGACATGACAAATAAGGGATAAGGGTAGGACAGACAGACAGACAGATAGGACACATAGAGATAAGGGACTATTGAAGAGAGGAAGATAAGATAAAGGTTACGAACAAGTGAAAAGTTTGGAGTCAAAAGCAGCATTAAACAGGTGGGCCTTGAGCTCGGATATGAAGGCGGCCAGAGATGGAGCTTGACGTAGTGGCTCAGGAAGTCTATTCCAGGCATAAGGTGCGGCAAGATAAAAGGAACAGAGTCTGGAGTTAGCGGTGGAGGAGAAGGGTGCAGTTACGAGAGATTTACCTAGTGAACAGAGTTCCTGGGAAGGAGTGTAGGGAGAGATGAGGGTGGAGAGGTAGTGAGGGGCTGCGGAGTGAATGCACTTATAGGTCAATATAAACTGTACTGTGTTTCTCTGACTGTATATGTCCTTTCCTGTTATTTTCCTGCTATGTGCTCTTCTCTTTGACACTGCCATCCTTTCCTGAGAGATTGTTCTTTACGTTGGATTGAATATTCTAGTCCACTGGATTCAGGAGCTGCTGAGTCTTCTTGTGGGTCCAGTATGGGTTCATGATGAGGGTAAGAAGGCTCAGTGCAAAGAAGAAGAATGTTAAATATGGAAGGGGAAAAGAATTTACCAGATGATCCCAGTTCCATTCACACACCCACCACAAGTGCTACGTAATGACCATGCGGCAGTGGAACATATGGATCATTATCCATTGGTTTGCTTTCCAAAAAAAAGCTATGACTCCAGCAAGCCTTCAAGAGCACCCATGAGATACAGGTGGATCCTAACTCTAGCACCTAAAACGCAAGATATTGGATATGGCGAATAATATGTAATGCTGTATCACTTACTCAGAGTTTGATGGGGTAGGGGAGTGAATGGTAGGATGGGATGTGGGGAACTGTAATTGATATGTTTTTTTCAATGAAAGTAATGTTTACATGCTGAGGCTTAAGGGGAGTAAGGTAACTGGGAGTGACATGCCTACTCATTGTGGGAAGTAGGTTCCTAAGGGATTGGAAGAGGGTTTGGAGGAGGGGCAAGGGTAGGGAGGAGAAATTTAACTTGAGGTTACGTAATGGTTTTGAAAGTTTACTTTTGAAATGTTGGTGGTATAAACTCCCCAACTAAAAGAAAATCTTACATAATCTACATAGGAAAGCTGCATCCATAGAAATGCTACAAGAAACATGTTGGAAGCCCCAGCACAGGGGAAAAAGCAGGAGTAATTATCCTTTTTCATAAATCACTGCAGAGATTTTTACTTATGAGACCTGGTGTAACTCAGGTGGGACTTTTTTCCTAAAGTATCCTTGCAATTGTATAATTAAATATCAATCAAATAAGTATGTATTCTATGAACCCTCACAACTTTCCTCTTTTCTGGCTGCAAAAGGGATTAAGGGAGATGTGAAGGGGGGCAGACTCAAGAAAAATGTCAGGAAGTATTTTTTCATGGAGAGAATGGTAGATACTTGGAATGCCCTCCCGTGGGAGGTTGTGGAGATGAAAACGGTAGCGGAATTCAAGCATGCGTGGGATAAACATAAAGGAATCCTGTGCAGAAGGAATGGATCCTCAGAAGCTTAGCCGAGATTGGGAGGCGGGGCTGGTGTTTGGGTGGTGGGGCTAGTTCTGGGCAAGACTGCTACGGTCTGTATCCTGAAAATGGCAGATACAAATCAAGGTAAGGTATACACAAGAAGTAGCATATATGAGTTTACCTTGTTGGGCAGACTAGCTGGACCGTGCAGGTCTTTTTCTGCCATCATCTACTATGTATGTTACTATATGTTAGATCGTAGCTCTATATAATAGTAAGGGGTATCAAGAATGAGCTTCTGACAATGTTTCTACTTATAAATTTTCTTTAATTTTTCCATAATCGAATATTTTGAATCTCGATGAGTGGACTTTAGTAAACTTGCTGTATGTAATTGCCTAATTAGGATTTTTTCTGTCTGTGAAAAATAGAAAACAGTAATTGTTTAATTTCTTGACAAGTATGTAATTTGCTTGTTTTATATATGTAAATTGATAAATAAATAAATCACTGCAGGTTGAAAAACAGAGTACATGTGGACCCAGAGGGTCGCTTTGTAATCGCCCAACTACTCATAGATAAGTTGCCATATTTGATTTGTAACATTTACGCCCCCAATGTATACAACAAAAGTATTTTTTGTAATATCATTAATATAATCCAACCAAATTCTAATTATACAACCATTTTAGAGGGAGATTTTAATGTGGTAGCTGATCCAGACTTAGATAGGACGAACAATCCCCATAAAACTAGAATTGACCTTACTAAGGGGATACCACTTTTATGTGAAATGTTAGGGGTGAAATGTTGCTTATAGTCCCTATCCTCCAGGTGAAGGTACTTCACCTGGAGGATAGGGACTATAACCATCTCTCACGGGCATACTAAATACAATCTCACATAGACTATCTTTTGGTGAATAAAGACAGTTTTTCTAAGGTACAATCTGCAGCAGTAGATACTACAGTAATCTTGGATTATACAGCCATATATGTTGAGTTTGGGGGGGGGGGGGGGGGGGGGGTAGGCCCACAACTTACACTCAGACATTGGGTATTCCTGCTAGATCTGTACCATAAGGCATATGAGGCAACTCCCACAGTTCAATTAAAAGAACAATTATTAGTCAGGCAGCCCTTAAATTGCTGCACCAGCGAGCCAAGAAGTCAGCCATGTTCTATCAGTTCCAACTATACAAATATAGCAATAACAGTGGACGGCTGCTAGCTTGCTTAGTCAAGCAAAAGAAAGGCATACTTTGCACTTTGCCACCCCTCGGGCAGGATGGTGCACTCATAGCGACATCACACAAATCTCAATAATAATATACCCAATTATACTCGCTGGATCATCCAGGTACATTAGATCCCGACACTTATTTGGGGAGTCTAGAGTTACCGAAACACAGACTGCTATTTTGAATAGGCCCATTGGCGATGAAAAAGTACATTGGGCAGTAGGGAGACATACATTATGCAAGGAAGAGACAGGCAGTGAAAAACATATGGACTGTCCAAGCCTCCTTGGAGAGGGTACATAATACATGTCAAGACATATTACTGATCAGTTTTGATGCTGAAAAAGCATTTGATAGTCAATTGAGAGTTTTTATTCTCAGTCCTGAGTGTGTATGGCATTGAGGGCTTGAACATGCAATTACAGCTTTATATGGGGGACCCAGAGCTAGAGTGAATGGTAATGTTTCAGCGACATTTCCTGTGCTTAGTGGAACTTGTCAGGGATGCCCACTGTCTCTATTACTATTTGCACGGACCTGTTGATTCAGGAGATAGTGGGAAACCAGGAAATCACTGGTGTTACAATGGGTGTACATAAATTTAAGATCTCAGCACTTAACTTCCCCAGCCCAGTCCCTTCTGGTGTTGCTGGACAGCTTTGCAGAATATGGGCCATTTTTGGGCTTTAGGTGGTAGGTTGGGGCGTTTCCATTTAAATGAATGGACTACAGATTAGAGACTTGCATGGGAACGGGATTCGCAGGGATTCCACGGAACCCATGGGATTCCCGCAGGGATGGAAGCAGTTCTGTGGGGATCTCATGGGGACAGAAGCCGTTCCTGCAGGGTTCCCGTGGGGACGGAAACAATTTCTGCGGGGTTCCCATGGAAGTGTATGCTGCACTTCTGCCAGCCTCTCACCTACAGAGTACCAAGTTCTTTGAGTGCTGTCTCCTCCTCCTCCTTGCTTTAACAGCACAGATGCGGAAAGTCTCCATTAAGGAGGTGGTAGAGACAAATGGTGACGGAATAAAAAAAAGACATGGGATGAATGCAGAGGATCTCTAAAAAAAACCTAAACTTAAATGGCTGCATGCGTGTGGATGTGTCCAGTAATGCTTTGATGGCGACTCCGGCTGTGATGAACTAGGGCCAATACTGGGCAGACTTTTAATGTCTGTGTCTCATATAAGGCAATCTGGTTTAGGATGGGCTGGAAAGGGCTTAGACAGCAACTTTAGTGGCTACAACATGAGGACAGTGCTGGACAGACTTTTATGGTTTGTGTCCCATAAATGAGAAGACAAATAGGCTGGAGTAGGCTTTGACGGCAACCCCAGCAGTTGGAACATAGGGATAAGGCCGGGCAGACTTCTATGACCTATGTCCCAGAAACACCAAAGAAAGACCGTAATCAAGTATATAATATCACGTTCATTGTTGATTTAATCATGAATTCATAATGAGTGTGACTACTGGGCAGACTGGATGGACCGTTCAGGTTTTTATCTGCTGTCACTTACTATGTTACTATTAATCCTCTCTGCTCCTGGGCTGATGCGCAGATCTCAGCTCTGACACAGGCACAAGCATCAGATGTCACCTGACCTACTTTTGCGTTCATGTAGAGAACTCTTAGCTCACAGTGCAGGTGAATCAGAGACAAGTCTTACATGTGCACACCTGAGTGTTCCAAGTTCCAATTTCTGTTCTTTCATTGTCTGCAGTGCTGCAGCTCGAACTCAAAGAGACAGCTAACCAGAATTTTTTTCTATGTACCATTAAATTCTTGCGGGACTGAGAGGGACAGGTTAAAGTCTTGCGGGGGATGGGTAAGATGCCAGCGGGGACACATGGCGATGGGTAACATTTCTGTCCCCATGCAACTCTCTACTACAGATGGCTTTACTTACCTTGGAATACTAATTACAGCTGACCCTCGATGCCTATACAGACGTAGTATGGATTTGTTGCTCCAACACCCTTGACAACAATTAACCTTCTAGAATAATTTGCCCATTTCGCTAAGAGCCAGGATTAGTGTTTATAGTATGCTTTTATTCCCTAGGTGGTTATATGTATTTTGACACCTTCCACAATATATGTAAAAGCATAGGATTTTGTTGGGGGGGGAGGGGGTAAGAAACCAAAGGTACAGTTGGAGTAGCTTTATGGTGGTTGGAGGATGGGGAAGCCTGTTCTACCAAACCTACACTTATACAATTGGGTGCGCCTGCTTAGGCACCTAGTGGACTGGGTGTTGGGCTCAGAAGGTTACACACCATGGGGGATAAAATGGGATCTGTTCAGTCCACTTCACCTTCACTATCTTCTCCATATAGTCTTTCAAAATGTCCCTAAACAATGGTGGCGGCGGCACACACTGCTACACCCTATGAGACTTACATAAGTACGTAAGTATTGCCATACTGATCAGACCAAAAGTCCATCAAGCCCAGCATCCTGTTTCCAACAGTGGCCAATCCAGGTTACAAATACCAGGCAAAATTCCAAAACAGCACAATACATTTCATGCTGCTTATCCTAGAAATAAGCAGTGGATATTTCCCAAGTCCATTTTAATTATGACTCATGGATTTTTCTTTTAGGAAGCTATCCAAACCTTTTTTTTTAATAGTCGATGCCCCTCTACAAGTCGTTGATGAGGCCCCATTTGGAGTATTGTGTTCAGTTTTGGAGGCCGTATCTTGCTAAAGATGTAAAAAGACTGGAAGCGGTGCAAAGAAAAGCTACAAAAATGGTATGGGATTTGCGTTGCAATTCGTACGAGAGACTTATCGACCTAACATGTATACCTTGGAGGAAAAGAAAAACAGGGGTGACATGATACAGATGTTTAAATATTTGAAAGGTATTAATCCGCAAACAAACCTTTTCCGGAGACGGGAAAGCGGTAGAAGAGGACATGAAATGAGGTTGATGGGGGGGCAGACTCAAGAGTAATGCCAAGAAGTATTTTTCTATGGAGAGGGTGGTGGATACGTGGAATGCCCTCCCATGGGAGGTGGTGGAGATGAAAGCGGTAATGGAATTCAAACATGCGTGGGATCAACACAAAAGAATCCTGTTTAGAAGGAATGGATCCATGGAATCTTAGTGGAGATTGGGTGGCGACGCCAGTAATTGGAAAGCAAAAGCGGTGCTGGGCAGACTACGGTCTACGCTCTGATCATGACTGAATAGATATGGATGGGCTTGAGTGTAAATTTAAAAGGGCTTCGATATTAGCTTCAGAACTTTTAGTACAAGAAGAATGCTGGGCAGACTTCTACGGACAAATCAAACTCGGGTATACATATAAAGCATCACATACCATGTAAAATGAGTTTAGCTTGCTGGGCAGACAGGTCTTTACCTGCTGTAATTTACTATGTTACTATCAGGCTCATTTTCAAAAGAGGACAACGCCCATCATTCGACACAAATCGGAAGATGAGTGTCCTTCTCCCAGGGTCGTCCAAATCGGTATAATTGAAAGCCGATTTTGGACATCCCCAACTGCTTTCCATCGCAGGGACGGCCAAAGTTCAAGGGGGTGTATCTGAGGCGTAGCGAAGGTGGGACTTGGGCATGTCTAACACATGGACGTCCTCAACCCATAATGGAAAAAAAAAGGGCGTCCCTGATGAGCACTTGGACGATTTTACTTGGACCTGTTTTTCTTACGACCAAGGCACAAAAAGGTGGCCGAAATAACCAGATGACCACCGAAGAGAATCGGGGATGACCTCCCCTTACTCCCCCAATGGTCACTAACCCCCTCCCACCCTCAAAAAACATCTTTCAAAATATTTTTTGCCAGTCTCTATGTCAGCTTCAGATATCATACATGGCTCCATCACAGAAGTATGCAGGTCCCTGGAGCAGTTTTAGTGGGTGCAGTGCACTTCAGACAGGCGGACCCAGGCCCATCCCCCTCCCTACCTGTTGCGTTTGTGGAGGAAACAACGAGCCCTCAAAAACCCATCACAAGCCCACTGTACCCACATCTAGGTGCCCCCCTTCACTCATAAGGGCTATGGTAGTGGTGTACAGTTGTGGGTAGTAGGTTTTAGGAGGGGTTGGGGGGACTGAGCAGACAAGGTAAGGGAGCTATGTTCCTGGGAGCATTTTATGAAGTCCACTGAAGTGTCCCCTAGGGTGCCCGGCTGCTGTCCTGGTGTGTCAGGGGAACCAGTGCACTACAAATGCTGGCTCCTCCCACGACCAAAGGGCTTGCATTTTGTCATTTCTGAGATGGGTGTCCTTGGTTTCCATTATCACCGAAATAAAACATGGAAAAGAAAATAAGATGATACCTTTTTTATTGGACATAACTTAATACATTTCTTGATTGTAGTGACATACAATCCAGAGCTGAAAAAACTGAGGAAAATCATAAGAGATCTACAACCTATACTCCAGGAGGATGAATTACTGAAAGAGATATTCCCATCCCCACCAGTACTGGCCTTCCGACAACCACCCAACTTAAAACACAAGCTAACGAAGGATGCTATATTGGAGAAACAGGCCAGATGCTTAAGACAAGATTCAATCTACATACACATCACATGAACAATACAGCCAGTAGGGCCCCCACCCCGGTGGGACAGCACTTTACAGAACCAGGACACTGTACCAGTGATTTCACAGTGAGAATACTGAAAGGTAACTTTAAAACCATACAAGAACGTAAGACCTTTTTACAGTCAGAATGATTGAATATTTTAACACCCAACAGAAAGGACTTAACTTAATACATTTCTTGATTAGCTTTCGAAGGTTGCCCTTCGTCAGATCGGAAATAAGCAAATGTGCTAGCTGACAGTGTATATTTAAGTTGGGTGGTTGTCGGAAGGCCAGTACTGGTGGGGATGGGAATATCTCTTTCAGTAATTCATCCTCCTGGAGTATAGGTTGTAGATCTCTTATGATTTTCCTCAGTTTTTCCAGCTCTGGATTGTATGTCACTACAAGGGGAATTCTGTCTGTGGATTTTTTCTCCTTGTACTGTAGCAGATTCTCCCTGGGTGTTTTGAGGGAGGAGGCAATATTCTAACAGATTAGATTGTAAGCTCCTTTGAGCAGGGACCGTCCTTCTTTGTTTATTTTGTACAGCGCTGCGTAACCCTAGTAGCGCTCTAGAAATGTTAAGTAGTAGTAGTATTCTTGGAGATTATTTTGGAGATTACACCCAGGGAGAATCTGCTACAGCACAAGGAGAAAAAATCCACAGACAGAATTCCCCTTGTAGTGACATACAATCCAGAGCTGAAAAAACTGAGGAAAATCATAAGAGATCTACAACCTATACTCCAGGAGGATGAATTACTGAAAGAGATATTCCCATCCCCACCAGTACTGGCCTTCCGACAACCACCCAACTTAAAACACAAGCTAACGAAGGATGCTATATTGGAGAAACAGGCCAGATGCTTAAGACAAGATTCAATTTACATAGACATCACATGAACAATACAGCCAGTAGGGCCCCCACCCCGGTGGGACAGCACTTCACAGAACCAGGACACTGTACCAGTGATTTCACAGTGAGAATACTGAAAGGTAACTTTAAAACCATACAAGAACGTAAGACCTTTTTACAGTCAGAATGATTGAATATTTTAACACCCAACAGAAAGGACTTAACAAGGACCTGGGGTTCCTAGCCCATTATAAACCATAAAGCTGTATGTCTCTGTTGATCACCCCATCCCTCACCTATCCACACCCATCCTGTTAGAATATCAATGATATGCTTTGATGTCCCCATGCATACCTCCGACCCACCCCCATCCTCCCACCCTGTCAGACTGTCATAGTAATGCTTGAATGTTTTCACTTATATACACTGTCAGCTAGCACATTTGCTTATTTCCGATCTGACGAAGAAGGGCAACCTTCAAAAGCTAATCAAGAAATGTATTAAGTTATGTCCAATAAAAAAGGTATCATCTTATTTTCTTTTCCATGTTTTATTTTGTTTGATTTCTATTGATAACCTTAAGAGTGGACTAACACGGCTACCACACTCCTCTACATTATCACCAAAAATCAAACGACCAAGCCTAGAGGCGACCATCTCTAAGGACGACCTAAATTTCAAGATTTGGGTGTCCCCGACCGTATTATCGAAACGAAAGATAGACATCCATCTTTTTCGATAATATGGGTTTCCACGCTCCTCCATCGGGATGTTTTGCAAGGACGTCCTCAACAAAACTTGGGTGTCCTTTTCGATTATGCCCCTCTATGTAACCCCACTAAGCTAACTGCTTTTACTACATTCTCTGACACTGAATTCCATGCTTGTTCACCCCTTCAAAGAAATGTAATAGATTGGTGAGGCAAGATTTCCCTTCACTAAAACCATGTAGGCTTTGTCTCGTTAATCCATGGTTATGAATATGCTATCTAATTTTGTTCTTTATAATAGTTGGTAGTATTTTGCCTGGCACCAACGTCAGGTCTATAATATTTTGGATCACCTCTGGAAAAATTTTTAAAGATCGGCATTACACTGGTCACCTTCCAATCTTCTAGTACCAATATAAATTACATATTAATAACAATAGTTCTGCTAGTTCATTTTTCAATTCTATCAGTACCCTGAGATGAATACCATCCAGTCCAGGTAACTTGCTACTCTTTAAAAGTTCAACATTACATCTTCCAGGTTTATAGAGATTTTGTTCAGTTTCTTTGACTCGTCAGCTTAGAATACCATTTCTGACACCAGTATCTCTCCAAAATCTTCCTCGGTGAAGATTGAAAATAGAATTCATTTAATTTCTCTGCTATGGCTTTGTCTTCCCTGAGTGCCCCTTTTACCCCTCGGTCATCAGCGGTCCAACTGATTCTTTTGCCGGCTTTTTGATTTTAATATACCTAAAAAAAATGTTTACTATGTGTTCTTGCCTCCAACACAATCTTTTTTCAAAGTCCCTCGGTGTTTTGCATTTGACTTGCCATTCCTTATGCTGTTTCTTATCATTGTCAGTCAGAGCCTTCTTCCATTTTTTGAAGGATTTTCTTTTAGCTCTAATAGCTTCCTTCACCTCAATTTTTAACCAAGCCAGCTGTCGTTTGGTCTTCTTTCCTCCTTTTTTAATACACAAAATATATTTAGCCTGGGCTTCCAGGATGGTATTTTTGAACAGCATCGACGCCCGATGTAAAGTTTTAACCTTCGCAATTGCTCCTCTAAGTTTTTTTTTCCACCATTCTTCTCATTTTATCATAATCTCAAGTTAAATGCTAACATATTGGATTTCCTGTGTGTATTTACTCCAAAGCTAATATCAAATCTGATCATATTATGATCATTGGTATCAAGCAGACCCATCACCATTACCTCCTGCACTAGATCATATGCTCCACTAAGGACTAGGTCTAGAATTTGTCCTCCTCTTGTTGGCTCTGTAACAACTGCACCATAAAACAGTCCTTGATTTCATCAAGGAATTTTATTTGGTAACTTTATTATATCAGAATCCTTCTTGTACAGATATGTTATCACTGATAGAAAACTCAGATTTTGGTCTGGGAATGGAGATGGGGATTATCCATTGTTGGGCAGATCTTTTACCAGAAACAGGCATATTGAAATCTATAAAGGTGTTAACAAAACTTGGGAGGATGTAGATGGTAAAATTATGTCTTACCTGACAATTTTCTTTCCTTTAACGCAGCAGATGAATCCAGGAACTAGTGGGTTAAGTCCGTCTACCAGCAGGTGGCGATAGAGATAAACAAACTAAAGACAGTGATGCCAGACGGCCAGCTCCTTCCTCAGTTCGTATGTCATTCTTAAGCATTTGCTAAGGCCAAAAATATGAAACCAGTAACAACCAGAAACCATCCTCACTATGAAAAACAGAGAACCAAATAAGAACTTCGAAATAACTGCAACTTGATCCAGAAATCGGAATCCTTTCCATGTTCCCATATTTGTCTGAATTCTGCAAAAGAGAACCCAGAAGGAAAAAAACGCCACACTGCGCAGAAAATGAAAAAAAAACGTCAGCTGAACTAGGGAGGGATCCTGGATTCATCTGCTGCGTTAAAGGAAAGAAAATTATCAAGTAAGACAATTTTACGTTCCTTGTCACTTGCAGCAGATGAATCCAGGAACTAGTGGGATGTACCAAAGCATTCCTTAAGTTGGGTGGGAAGCTGATGCTCCCCGCGCCAACACTCCCGCCCCAAAACTCGCATCCTCCCGAGCAGACACGTCTAGCCTGTAATGCTTCGCAATGGGACGCCCAAGTAGCTGCCCGACAAATCTCTTCCAGAGATAAGGCCAACGCCTCCGCCCAAGAAGCCACCTGTGCCCGAGTAGAATGCGCCTTCAGGGCCACTGGAGACACCCGCCCTTGTAGCAGATACGCCACTCCAATGGCTTCCCTAATCCAGCGAGCAATGGAAGCCTTAGAAGCCGCCTCACCTCTTTTTGATCCCGACAAGAGCACAAAGATCCAAGCATTGAAAACTCATTAGAGATCTGCGAGTACCGAAACAAGGCTCTCCGCACGTCCAGAAAACGTAGCGAGGCAAACTCCCCTGGATAAGCCTCTCTTCGAAACGACAGAGAATAAACCGCCTGATTGACATGGAAAGCCAAAACCACTTTAGGCAGTAACGATGGCACCGTCTGGATCGACACCCCTGCTTCCGAAAACTGCAAAAAAAGGATCTCTGCAAGACAAAGCCTGAATTTCAGAAATTCTCCTAGCTGAAGTAATGGCCACCAAAAACACTGTCTTAAGTGTTCGATCCTTCTCAGAAACCTTATTCAACAGCTCAAACGGTGGGGCCTGGAGGGCTCGCAGTACCACATTCAAATGCCACGCCGGGCACGGCTGCCGCAGAGGAGGCCGAAGCTGAAGAGCCCCACGTAGGAAATGGACCACATCAGAGTGAGCTGCTAAAGAGGAACCATCCAGTTTGCCCCTAAAACAAGCTAGCGTGGCCACCCGCACTCGAAGGGAATTATATGCCAATCCCTTTTGAAGACCATCCGGAAGGAACTCCAGAATAACCGGAAAGTCCACCCAAAAAGGCGATTCAGCATGCAAAGCACACCTCACCAAGAAAGCTTTCCACACTCGCGCATACGCTGCTGAAGTAGACTGCTTCCGTGCCCCCAAAAGAGTGGCAATGACTGGTCCTGAAAATCCCTTCTTCCTCAGCTGCCGCCTCTCAATAGCCAGACCATAAGACCAAAGTGGGAGGGATTTTCCATCTGAACTGGCCCTTGATACAGCAGATTGGGAGTCACCGGAAGTCGCAATGGTGGCTCTGAGAGTGCTCAAACGAGATCTGCATACCACGGCAGTCGGGGCCCGTCTGGAGCCACTAGAACGACCGGCCCCCGATGCCGCCTTATGGGGCAAAGAACTCTCCCTATCAGAGGCTACTGTATGGTTGCTCTGGCCATGGCTGGAGAAGAGCGTCCAATCCTGCGGATCCTGGATGCCTTTTGCGGCTGAAGAACTGGGGAACTTTAGCATTGCAAGCTATGGTCATGAGATCCATTACTGGTTTTCCCCAATGTTGACAGGTCAGCCAAAAAGCCAAGTCCAACAGCATCCATTTCGCTGTGTCCAAAAGAGTCCGGCTGAGAAAATCCGCTTGAACATTGTCTGGACCCGCAATGTGCGCTACCGACAGACTCTGAACATGCATTTCTGCCCACACTAGAAGACGAGACGCTTCCACTGCCAAGGGAAGACTGCGAGTGCCCCCCCTGCTGATTGATGTAGGCCACCATCGTGGTGTTGTCCGAGAATACACGAACCGCCTGCCCCTGCAGAATGTCCTGAAAACTCCGCAGCGCATTCACGACTGCTCGCAACGGCAGACGATTTATCGGCCAAGTCGATTCGAGAGGGGTCCATGGTCCTTGGGATACTCGATGAAGAAAATGGGCTCCCCAGCCCGCAAGGCTGGCATCCGTCATGACTACCACCCAATTGGGAGATGCCAGAGAAACACCCTTCTGCAAATTGGCTGACCAGAGCCACCACGCGAGACTGTCTCTGGCACGGCTCGACCAAGGAAGGCGCCGTTGATAATCCAGCGACTTCGGCGACCATCTGCTCAAAAGGAAATTCTGAAGAGGCCACATGTGAGCCCTTGCCCATGGACAAGGTCGCTGTCATGGAACCGAGAAGCTGAACATAGTCCCACACTCGGGGAGCGCGACGACTCAATAAGGTCCGTACCTGAGAAAGCAACTTGATCCTTCACCCCTCGGGGACAAACACCTTCCCCCGCTTTGTATCAAACTGCATTCCAAGATATCCCAGACAGAGTAGGAATCAGATGACTCTTGTCCAGATTGACCACCCAACCTAAGGATTGCAACACCGCAATCACTCGGTCGGTGACCACTCGACTCTCCTCTCCTTTAGTCGCCCGAATCAGCCAGTCATCGAGATATGGATGCACCCGAATCCCCTCCATCCGCAGGAACGCTACCTCTACCACCATTACTTTGGAAAAAGTGTGTGGGGCACTGGCCATCCCGAAAGGAAGAGCCCAAAACTGGAAGTGCTGACAGAGCACTGCAAATCGGAGAAATCGCTGATGGGGCTGCCAAATGGAAATGTGTAGGTACATTTCCCTCAAATCGAGAGCTGTCAAAAACTTGCCTGGTTGAACAGCAGCAATAACTGCCCTCAACGTCTCCATGTGGAAGTGACGAACCCGCAAAAAAATGGTTTACTTTTCTGAGATCGAGAATAGGCCGAAAAGACCCTCCTTTCTTTGGCACCACAAAGAAGATGGAGTACCGACCTGTGCGCCTTTCGAGAGGAGGAACAGGCACGATAGCCCCTATCCTTAGGGGGTCTTGCAAACACTGCAGAACTGCTGTCCTCTTGGCCCACGATAAACAGCGGGACTCCAGAAAAAAAAAATCTGTGACGGGAGAGAAGAATTCTAAATTGTAGCCTTCTCGCACTACTTCGAGGACCCACTGGTCTGAAGTAATTCTGTCCCACTCTGGAAGAAAGAAGCCGATCTGCTCTCTTCCCGAGTGGACCTAAGCCCCATCATTGGGAGGATCGAGCCGGAGCCCCCTGACGAGAGGGGGGTCCAGCTGGACGCTCCTCGTTGTGAAAGGAAGAACGCTGCCCAAAACAAGAACGCTGGAAGGCTGCGTTGGTGCGCCCCCGGGCGATACCATCGCAACTCCCTGAACTGTGACCTTGAAGCTTCCTGCCTGGGCGTAGACTTCGTTCTATCCTCTGGGAGACGGTGAGATTTGGAATCCCCCAAATCTTTAACAATCTTTTCTAGGTCTTCCCCCAAAAAACAATTTCCCTCGGAAAGGAAATTTAATAAGCCGCTGCTTAGAGGCCATAACCGCGGCCCAATGACGGAGCCACAGAAGACGTTGAGAGGAAACGGTCAAGGCCATGAGTTTGGCCAAAGTACGGACCAAATCATACAAGGCATCCGCCAAGTACGCCAGCCCAATATCCATCGGGGCAATTGAGGAGCGTCCGACATATCCAAAAACGAATCCATGACAGAATGTAGGCAACTGAGACAAGCTCTAGCCACATAAGAACTACAAACAGAAGCTTGAAGTGTCAAAGCAGTCACCTCAAAGGCACGTTTCAAAGAGGCCCCCAGCCGTCTGTCTTGCTTATCCTTGAGTGCTGTCACGGTTATGCCCAGGTTCCTTGCTCTCAGTCACCTCGCCCCCTGGTGGTTAGACCTGGTGGCTGCTGTGAACTGGGCGGGACTCTTTGGGAGGACGATCCGGTGTTTCATGATCTCCAGGGGTTCCTGGATCAATTTAAACGAGTTTTTGAAGAGCCTGGGAAGGTTACTTCCACAACTTATGCACTCTTGAGACTCAAACAAGGAACACAGACCCTGCGATCAGGTTCCACACTTTGGCTTCTGAATTAGCCTGGAACAATGAAAGTCTGATCGCGACCTTTTGGCAGGGATTGGCACCGCAAATTAAGGATGAGCTAGCTGGACGTGAACTTCCTACCAGGTTAGATGAGCTAATTAAGATTTGTAATATGATTGATATTCGATTCCAGGAGCGGGGCCGAGAACAGCGCTCCATAGAAAAGATAGGTATTAAGACACCTAGCCATCAAGTTTTACCACAGACTCTTCGCCCGCAGGAGGTTCCCCCCCCCCCCCCAACCACCAGTAGAACTCATGCAACTAGGTCTTACTCCTCTCACGACTAAAGAGAAACAGAGGCGTTGGACCCTCAATCTTTGCCTGTATTGTGGCGATACGGGACACTATGCGGTCAACTGTCCACAGAAACCTGGATCCTTGGGGCCAGGTCTGACTGCAGGCACAGTAATAAGTCAATCTTCTAACCTTCTGAGTACCCAGTTCTTAATGTCAGCAGTGCTCGACCTAGGTCACAGACAGGAGCAGACTGAGGTCTTTCTGGACTCTGGGGCGGGTGGAAGCTTCATAGCTGCGTCCCTAGTCCATCGACTTAACATTCCGACACAAGAATTGCCTAAGACCATCCCGCTCTTTTCAGTGTATGGAAGCATTCAAGGATATGTAAACACTCAAACGATTCCCGTGAGCTTACGGATTGGCGATCACAGGGAAGACATACTAACTGAGGAAGGAGCTGGCTGTCTGGCATCACTGCCTTTAGTTTGTTTATCTCTATCTCCACCTGCTGGGAAGGCGGACTTAACCCACTAGTTCCTGGATTCATCTGCTGCAAGTGACAAGGAATGGATCATTATACATACCTACAAGTCTCCACTTATGTGCAGCATCTTCTGAGGCATGAATGCTCTAGAGGTTATGTTCCAGTTATTAAAACAATTTTTTTCCTCAGGAAACTCTCAATGCAGTTTCTAGTCCATATAGTCTAAGCGCTGCAAAGCAGGAGTTATTCACACCTGACCCAGAAATGGAATGATGAATTGGGGTCGGGAGTCCGAGAGGGTGACATACTTAAAATCTTGCAGATGATTCCCACATAATGCACAGTATAGGAAAGTCAATATAGGATTTGTTACTAGAGCGTATTTTTGTCCAAAACAAGCGTACTATGCAGGGTGCCTCTCAACGGACACATGTATTAAATGTGGTTCATCAGAGGCCACCTTATCCCATGTGCTGTGGACTTGCCCCCTCATCAGATGTTATTGGACACGGCTGATGAGATATTGTGCCCAACTGCTGCATAGATCTTTCTTCCAAACACATACTTTTTGGACACACAGTGGGGGTCCGCTTCAGTGGGTAGAACATTTCTGTATAAAGCTAGCATTGTAGGTAAAAAAAAAATGCATTATGCAACATTGGACACTGAATACACTGTCCATGTATTGGCAATGGAGAAATGCACTGCATACCTTAATGGTTCTGGAGCTTTGAGATGCATGTCATATTTTGAAGAAAAAGCAGAGATTTGGGGCTATTTGGGAGCCTTATGTCCAATAGTTAACAGGACCAACACACAGCTTAATCTTGAACTAGCTGTCTCTGTAGTCAACCCACTGAGGTTCATTAAACTTAATCATTCAAAAGAGGAGGGGGTAAGGGGGCAGAGGAGGGGAGTTTAGGTTCTTGTTTATGTTAATAATCCGGATGCGGAACTATAAGAGTCCAAGTTCCTCACCTATTTGTATGATAAATTTGAATGATCTGATTCAGTCTATGCTGAATATGTCACCTAGTTTGATCTGATTAGTACGTTTATGCTTGTTGATATGCTGGGGGACATGGCAGGTGAGTTAGACATGCCATTGTTTAGTTAGTTAAAACAAGATATTTCCTTATGTTTTGAATGTTTATTTGCATTTCAATAAAAAAGATTTAACATAAAATTAATGATGCATTAATATTATACTTACAGCACTGTGCTTGAACCTTTAAGGTTCCTTCTTAGTGCTCTGTCTCTGTGTTTTGAGCTCCGTAAGCTGAGTGTGTACGGACACTGCCCTTGAGGTGATAAGCAGAGAATTCACATGACCATAACTGCTTATATTCACTTTAAAAAAAAAAAAAAAAAAAACTTTTGTAAGCAGTGTTCATGTCAGTAATATTTACCCAAGGTATTGGGTTTTATTTACTTATTTTACACTAACAAGATTTACTGTTAATTTACAACGTTCTGGTAAAGCACTACAGCTAACTTTCATTCTGCTTTACCCCATCTGTTTTAGGATTCAGTGTCCTTCAGTGAACATTGGTCCAGCAGTGTATTTTTAAAAACATCAACCAGGAGAAACCAAAGAGTAGGGTGAAAAGGTGGTACTTCCAAGAAACACGAGCAACACCAGATAATCTTTGTACTCAGTTTTTTTCAAATGCACCAAAAGACTTGACATGGCACCATGTTTAGGCACTAAGGTGGCTTGCCTCAAGAGTCTAAGAAACACATTTAAATTGAATTTATTTTGAAAAACTAATGTACTATATAATTACATAATTAAAAGCAGAAATCATTTGTGAACATAAAATACATATAAGATGCACTCAAATAGTATTATAAAAGGGCTTCCAAGCAGAGGCGTAGCCAGGGTTTGATCTCAAGGGGAGCAGACTTTTTTAAAATAGGTGCCAGTTGGTATCAGCTAGACAGCAGTGTCTGTGTTGTTGCTCAGGGGCTGTGGCGGGCAATGATTAATACAGGTTGTCTCTGTTGCGTCCTGCCTACAAGGAAACAGTAAGTTACATCAGTAGGCAGGACACAGAAGGGGTCCCTGGACTGGCCAGAGCAGGCAACCTGTCTTCTTAACTTCAAATAAAAATATTCAGATCATGACCATCACCTCAGGACTAGCACACCCAGTCCTTCCACTGCTAGACACCTTGTTTAAATCAAGATGGGCTTTTGTTTGTTTAGTGACTCTACAGGATGTGAAGAACACTAGTCTTGAGCATTTTTATTTTGGGTGACAAGGGCCCTTGCCCCAGAGCCTACTTTCAAATAGGGCTAGACACTGTGCAATAACACAACCCTCTGCAAAAAGACACCCAAAACCTAGACTGAAAACTTACCACACCATAACAGCCCTAACTCATCTATGAAAAGACAGTGCTAGAAATGTTACAGTGGAACCTAGAGAAGTGTTTCCCTAGGTGGTCCTGGAGTACCCCCTTGCCATTCAGGTTTTCAGGCTATCCACAATGAATCTGCATGAAAAAGATTTGCATGTAATGGAGGCAGTATATGCAAATCAATGTCATGCATATTTATTGTGGATATCCTGAAAACCTGACTGGCAAGGGGGTACTCCAGGACTGCCCCAGAACACAAAACTTACCACACCATAACAGCCCTAAACCACCTATCAGAAGACAGTGCTATATATATTACACTGGGCTCTGGAGCACCAATATACCTACTACTGGGAAACTGGAACAAGCTGCACTGTTACACATTCCTACACAGATACTACATGCTGGCATAATCCTTCACCTCAGTCACACATGCAGAACATGGACAAGCCTTCATCTATATAACATAAGAGTAGCCATACTGGGTCAGACCAATGGTCCATCTAGCCCAGTATCCTGTTTCCAATGTGGCCAACCCAGGTCACAAGCACCTGGCAGAAACCCAAATTGTGACAACATTCCATGCTACCAATCTAATGCAGAATAGGGAGCCACAAAAAAAAAAAAAACCCAAACAAAAAAAAACAACAAAAATTGAAAGAGAGACCCCCTGCCCAAGGAAGCCAGACTCTAAACAGTGCAATACTGGTAAAGAAAAAAAAAAAAAAAGAGACAGAAATGCATTTTCTCCTGTACTTTGCAAAATAAAAATAGAAAAAAATGTACATTTTACAAAGCAGGTACATCTCAGTGCTTACAAAGTATTAAATAAAAATAATTTAGAGACCTCCAATATAGAACCCACCTCAACACCAAAGACCATTGGTCTCGATGGCGATGTTGAGTGGTCATCACTTGCATGAACTGCGGCGAAGCTTCCTCCACCGACGCTGATGGCGAGTCAACCTGCCACAGCCGATACTGGAGCCACAAGCAGTACTAAGCTTGGGGATCTCACAACGGGTGGAGGGCCAGACACAGCTGCAGGTGACGGCGCACCCCCGATGCTGATGTAGATTGACATAGCAGTCCTTCCAGAAGTTCTAGAAGCAAGGCCCGAATGCGCTCGTCGATAGCCGCCACTGGAAAAGGCTGCAGTGCCAGTGGAGCAGTCGGTGGCAGACTCATCTGAGGCTCGGGAGCAGGAACCGGACTGCCGAGAGGCTGACGCATCGGCACCTCCTGTATAGAGGGGGGGAGTGGTCCTCCCGGCATCGATGCTTCTTGGGTGCCAATTCCCTTGGCGCCCCAGAGCTCCTGGCACCGTGTCGAGGGAGAGCGGTGTCGGTGTTTCTTAGCCTTCTGCTGATGAGGACAACGTCGAATCCCCACGTCGCCTCAGGGTCGGGCCCGACGATGGACGGTCCCAGGGGGCATGCATAATAGGAGACCTCGAGGCAGGTGGAGACCCACTCTATGTCTCGCTACTTCAAGCATGACGTGGCCTCTCAGCAGCCATGCCTTCCTCCACTCCCGACGTTGAAGGACCAGACCGAGACACAAAAAGTTTCTCTCTCTGGGCTTCTCGAGCCAATTGAGCCCTTTTCTTCACATGAAGACAAAGGACACAACGAGCCGGCCTATGGTCGGGTCCAAGGCACTGGATACACCACAAATGTGTATCTGTGCCTGAGATGGTCCGGTTGCACCAAGTACAGTGTTTGAAGCCGCTGAGAGTCTTCTATGACATGGAAGGGAAGACTGCCCTAGCAAAATAAAAAAAAAAAAACATGATGGTGCCGGAAAAAAGGGCACAAAGAAGGGGAGACCCGGCCGAGCAGGGCTAAAGGCAGCCGCAGTTAAAAGAAAAGGAAACTTAGATGTGGGAGAAAAATATGTTAGAAAATAAAGGAACTTTTTTTTCTTTTTAAACAAACTGAAAAAGTGAAAAATAATAAATGGAGGCACTACGAGGAGCCGCAGACAAAACCGCCACTCCTCTCGTGGAAAAAGAAGACGCGATGGGCAAAAAGGCATTTCGCGCATGCGCGGTGCTGCACGCGCACCAGAAGGTTCCAGAAAACTTTTTTCATTTTGCTATGCATAATGCCGGTTCCCAGGTTGATGCAGATCGTCGACCCATCTGTGAGAATATATCAGCCCGCTTGTCCTTGGAGAAAAGAAGAGAACTTATCTGGTAAGTGTGAGGAAATAGAGCAGTCTGTTTCCCAAAAAAAAACCACTCAGCTCTTCAAGCTTGAGAATGAAATGCATGATGGAATGTCCATTTAAATTTTGAGAACAGTAACTATGTCTTTACTTACAAAATAATCACTTAATTTGTCTTTGTGCCTTGCCATATGGCATCTAAAAAAAAAAAAAAGGTCACTTCCCACTTAAAAGTAGAAGCGAGAATTTAAATCATCTAGGTGAATTATGTAAGACCTTAGCTCCACCTAGCTATCAAAACATGCATGAATTATGTGAAATTCTTCAAGCTGAAACTCTTCAGGCTTTGAGCTTGCAAGTGTCAAAAAAATGTATGATCTCCCATAAAACATGCGGTGCTCCTGTATAAAACTATTCTAACACTGGAGCATCCCAGTGTTATGTAAAAAACTGGATACAATTGTTATTTACCAGCAGTATGGAATGTCAGACCTTGTATGAAAGGTTAACATTAATGTTACCTTTTAATGAATTTCCCAGAACAGAGACAGATTTGCTAAATAGGCCAGTCTCTGCTAAGGCTGTGAAAAGGGGGGGGGGGGGGGGGGGGGGGAAGTGAACACACAGCTTTCCCTTGAGCGTAAGCAGGACATTGCATTTCTCAAGCATTCTAAATAAATACCCACTTTGGGGGGGGGGGGGGTCACATTAGTGAGGAAGAACATAAACAAACAGGTAGAATAAATATCAGCCCCTCAGATGAGGAATATTCAAAGCATATATTCCTCTAAGTTTTATGAGAGTTCTCCCACTGGAATAGTTAGGCCTTATCAGGATCCTAACTGAGATCAAAGTACTGGGATCCCTCTGCGTCATCTACTATGTTACTGAGTAATTTGAGTGTCAAAATAAAGCAATTAACAGCTCAAATGAGCTTCCTAGTCATCCTTTGGCAAAAGCCAGGAAAGAAAACAAGCATGTCCAGCATTCGGAACGCCAAAGGAAGCTTCAGCCCCAACAAACCAAACCATTGGCTAAGAAAGCAAACTAAAGCTAATGAAAAGAGCTTCTGCGCACACACTCCCACAGAGCATTGACAGATATCTTCTAACATTATCAGAATAAACCTTAATATTGCCAGAGGCAGACTGCTTTCTGTACATTCATTCATTTCTGCTCTGTTAGGAGGCAGTCCCACTCCTGGAACCTGTATTGCCTTCCCATTCTTCCTGGACTTAATTCCAGTCTTAAAAGGTAAACCGGACTAGCCCTCCCTGTTGCCCAACTGGAATTTTAGAGACCTATGAAGTTTCACAGTGAAAGCTTGAAGTGAATGAAGAAATGTATCCTCATTATTAAAAAGTAATAACGGGGATTTCAGATAGACAGATGGTCTTACTTGTTATATATTGTACTTGGCCATGTTAAAGCCTGAAACTTCTTAAACTTCTCTAGGGTAATATCACTTAATATTAGAAAGGCATTATTTTTAGACCCATTGTGTTTATAAATTGCCAATATTAAGATCTTAATGTTTTGTCATGGGTAAATTTATTTTACAAAAGGTAACTGAAATTGTCAGCTAAGTTATAACAGCTTTTCCCCTGATGTGCATGAATAAAAGAACTTACTGGTTTGAATAATAAGCTTCAATTACAACATATTTAATTATATCTATTGAAGTATAAGTGTAACATCCACTTGCTATGTACCACTACCTCAATACTAAGTTATTGAGTTGACTAGAATTGTGGAGAACTGCTTTGGACTATCGTCAACTGAACAAGCAGAAACTACTGTCTCAATGTCCAACGGCCCATAGACCAGATACTTTACTAGCCTAACATAGTAACATAGTAGATGACGACAGAAAAAGACTTGCACGGTCCATCCAGTCTGCCCAACAAGATAAACTCATATGTGCTACTTTTTGTGTATACCCTACCTTGATTTGTACCTGTCCTCTTCAGGGCACAGACCATATAAGTCTGCCCAGCACTATCCCCACCTCCCAACCACCAGCCCTGCCTCCCACCACCGGCTCTGGCACAGACCGTATAAGTCTGCCCAGCACTATCCCCGCCTCCCAAGCACCAGCCCTGCCTCCCACCACCGGCTCTGGCACAGACCGTATAAGTCTGTCCAGCACTATACCCGCCTCCCACCACCAGCTCTGCCACCTAATCTCGGCTAAGCTCCTGAGAATCCATTCCTTCTGAACAGGATTCCTTTATGTTTATCCCACGCATGTTTGAATTCCGTTACCGTTTTCATTTCCACCACCTCCCGTGGGAGGGCATTCCAAGCATCCACCACTCTATCCGTGAAGAAATACTTCCTGACATTTTTCTTGAGTCTGCCCCCCTTCAATCTCATTTCATGTCCTCTAGTTCTACCGCCTTCCCCTCTCCGGAAAAAGGTTCGTTTGCAGATTAATACCTTTCAAATATTTGAATGTCTGTATCATATCACCCCTGTTTCTCCTTTCGTCCAGGGTATACATGTTCAGGTCTGCAAGTCTCTCCTCATACGTCTTGTAACGCAAATCCCATACCATTCTCGTAGCTTTTCTTTGCACCGCTTCCATTTTTTTTAACATCCTTCGCAAGATACGGCCTCCAAAACTGAACACAATACTCCAGGTGGGGCCTCACCAACGTCTTATACAGGGGTATTAAAACCTCTTTTCTTCTGCTGGTCACACCTCTCTCTATACAGCCTAGCAATCTTCTACCTACGCCACCGCTTTGTCACACTGTTTCATCGCCTTCAGGTCCTCAGATACTATCACCCCAAGATCCCTCTCCCAGTCTGTACCTATCAACCTCCTCCCCGCCTAACACATATGTCTCCTGTGGATTTCTACTCCCTAAATGCATCACTTTGCATTTCTTCACATTGAATTTTGATTGCCAAACGTTAGACCATTCTTCTAGCTTCCGCGGATCTTTTTTCATGTTTTCCACTCCCTCCAGGGTGTCCATTCTGTTGCAAATCTTGGTGTCATCCGCAAAAAGGCAAACTTTACCTTGTAACCCTTCGGCAATGTCACTCTCAAATATATTGAATAGAATCGGCCCCAGCACCGATCCCAGAGGCACTCCACTACTCACCTTTCCCTCCTCCGAGCGAACTCCATTTACCACCACCCTCTGGGCATCTGCCCGTTAATCAGTTCCTAATCCAGTTCACCACTTCGGGTCCTATCTTTAGCCTGTCTAGTTCATTCAAGAGCCTCCTGTGGGGAACCGTGTCAAAAGCTTTGCTGAAATCTAAGTAGAAGCCTAGACCTAGCTTCAGGCTTCTGGACTGTACCAGTGCATCTTTAGGATCAGCATAAACAACAAACAATATACCTGGACTAGGATGCCTTTTGGATATGTTAATTCCCCAGTGGAATTTATTTTTCCTACATAAGGCATTTCCAGATGCCGAGGCTAGTAACACTCTAGAATATGCAGATGGCATCTTTATAAAAAGTGCTACTCTCTCGGAACATCTTATAGAGATTGAGCACATTTTTTCAACAATTAAAGAATGCAGGTGCCAAATAATCCCTAGTAAAGGGACAGTGGTGTCACAGTTCACTCAATTACCTAGGGTATGAAGTGCCTGCAGAGGGACTTTGTGTGCAGAAGAGAAGAATCCAGGCATTACAGCAATTAAAGATGCCTACAAATGTCTCCGAACTACGGTCTTACCTAGGGATCTGCAATTATTCCCAACAGTTCATGGGGCAACAAGCAGAAATTACACAGCCATTAGTCAAGTTTTTTAAAAAAGGGTGAACCCTGGGTATGGGGCCCAGAGTTGAAGGACATCCTGGGTTATGCTCTGTGCTTAGCCTACCTTCACTGGGGTAAGGAATTCTATCTAGAATTAGGATTCACACAGATTTGCACGAGTGCCGTATTATATAAAAAAATGAGATGCTGATTGTCGTGTAGTATCTTATGCCAGCAAAGCCCTGAGGTTGAAAAAAATATAGCAACCGTGAAAAAAGCGCTGTTGACAGCTATATGGGCCCTACAACACTTTCATAGTTAAGTTCAAAGGGAAGAACTGGTTATGGAGACCAGCGATCAAGTCTTGAATTTTCTAGGAAGTGACCACCTCAAGACTGACCAGGTTACCAACAGTGGAATGATATCCTGGACATTAGGATTTCAAGGGTGGCCCGTGAAGATAAGTATACTCAAAAACACAACAGCATAGTCGCACAGGGTCTGGCTGAATTGCATGACTGCACGGTAGAAGGATATTACCCAGGACTTGCCCCTGCCACTCCTCCCAATGAGACAGACAGTCTCCTTGTCATTTGCTTTATGATGAGCAGCAAAGTGGACAAGCCCCTTTGTGTATGTGGACAAATGTGCCTTTCGGAGAGATAAGGAAATTGTGGCTGGGACTGGTGTGATTTGGGATACTATGAACCCAAAAGAACTTAAAATTTCAGTTGAGACAGAAAACCAACTAGTACGCAGAAATCATCGCCGCAGTTGTGGCCGTGCAATCCACTATCAGGAAAGGAGTCAAAACAATCATCATCTGCACTGACTCCAAATATGTCCGCCATGTGTTCATGACCTACCTACCAACCTGGAAAACCAATGGCATGCTTAATTCAAAAGAGAAACCTGTTGCGAACGGGGATCTCATATTGATACGGGGATCTCATGAGTACATTACCCATCTACATCAGCATATGCAGAAAGCGTATTCTTCGCACAAAGGAATCTTGATAAAGTGGCCAGGGGACAAAAGCCTATTGTGATCTAAAATCTACTACAAAGGAATATCAAATTGGTGAAACCCTTATATTATAATTTTGATAAAGAAAAGGGCAAGTCTCGCAAATTTTTACCTAGCTGGAATGGCCCCTACCAACTTATTGATACGCCATCACCTGTAGCATTAGGTGGCCAGGGATGGAAAAGGTATCCTGAAGCGGCTCGATATTAATAAACTTAGACCGTATCTTAGGAAGCTTACTGCCATCGAGAGAGAGAGAGATATGAAAACTCAGTTTCCTGTTTTCAGTGAAAGGATTTGACTATACACCATATTGGCCTTGAAGAAGCCAACCAGATGATCAATGTGGAATAATGAATTATATGAGTAATATCTGGGGATAATCAGGTTAATACCACTTTTTTTTCTGTTTACTGTTTAATTGATCTCCTTGTCTTGTTTCACTCTCCCTATTTAGTGGTCTAAGGAAGAGAATAGAATTACCTGACTGAAATAATTCCCATTTATTACTTACTCTGAATTTCCGGCAAGTTGTTTTATCACTTGAAAAAATTTAAATGGTTATAAATAAAAAAAAAAAAAAAGGGAAAGTCCATAGACCACTATTAAAATGGACTTGGGGAAAATCCACTGCTTATTTCTAGGATAAGCAGCATAAAATGTATGGTACTGTTTTGGGATCTTGCCAGGTACTTACCTGGTCTGGCCACTGTTGGAAACAGGTTGCTGGGCTTCATGGACCTTCGGTCTGTCCCAGTATGGCAATACTTATGTACTTATACCCTCCTAAGTACAGGAGGACATAAGGTACCGGTTAGCGAATGCTACAAACCTGTAGAAGGTATTCTCCGAGGACAGCAGGCTGATTGTTCTCACTGATGGGTGACGTCCACGGCAGCCCCTCCAATCGGAAACTTCTCTAGCAAAGTCCTTTGCTAGTCCTCGCGCGCATGCGCGGCCGTCTTCCCGCCCGAAACCGGCTCGAGCCGGCCAGTCCAGTATGTAGCAAGACAATACACTTCAAGGGAAGACACAACTCCAAAGGGGAGGCGGGCGGGTTTGTGAGAACAATCAGCCTGCTGTCCTCGGAGAATACCTTCTACAGGTATGTAGCATTCGCTTTCTCCGAGGACAAGCAAGCTGCTTGTTCTCACTGATGGGGTATCCCTAGCCCCCAGGCTCACTCAAAACAACAACCATGGTCAATTGGACCTCGCAACGGCGAGGACATAACTGAGATTGACCTAAAAAATTTACCAACTAACTGAGAGTGCAGCCTGGAACAGAACAAACAGGGCCCTCGGGGGGTGGAGTTGGATCCTAAAGCCCAAACAGGTTCTGAAGAACTGACTGCCCGAACCGACTGTCGCGTCGGGTATCCTGCTGCAGGCAGTAATGAGATGTGAATGTGTGGACAGATGACCACGTCGCAGCTTTGCAAATTTCTTCAATGGAGGCTGACTTCAAGTGGGCTACCGACGCAGCCATGGCTCTAACATTATGAGCCGTGACATGACCCTCAAGAGCCAGCCCCGCCTGGGCGTAAGTGAAGGAAATGCAATCTGCTAGCCAATTGGATATGGTGCGTTTCCCTACAGCCACTCCCCTCCTATTGGGATCAAAAGAAACAAACAATTGGGCGGACTTGTCTGTGGGGCTGTGTCCGCTCCAGATAGAAGGCCAATGCTCTCTTGCAGTCCAATGTGTGCAGCTGACGTTCAGCAGGGCAGGAATGAGGACGGGGAAAGAATGTTGGCAAGACAATTGACTGGTTCAGATGGAACTCCAACACGATCTTTGGCAAGAACTTAGGGTGAGTGCTGAGGACTACTCTGTTATGATGAAATTTGGTGTAAGGGGCCTGGGCTACCAGGGCCTGAAGCTCACTGACTCTACGAGCTGAAGTAACTGCCACCAAGAAAATGACCTTCCAGGTCAAGTACTTCAGATGGCAGGAATTCAGTGGCTCAAAAGGAGGTTTCATCAGCTGGGTGAGAACGACATTGAGATCCCATGACACTGTAGGAGGCTTGACAGGGGGCTTTGACAAAAGCAAACCTCTCATGAAGCGAACAACTAAAGGCTGTCCTGAGATCAGCTTACCTTCCACATGGTAATGGTATGCACTGATTGCGCTAAGGTGAACTCTTACAGAGTTGGTCTTGAGACCAGACTCAGACAAGTGCAGAAGGTATTCAAGCAGGGTCTGTGTAGGACAAGAGCGAGGATCTAGGGCCTTGCTGTCACACCAGACGGCAAACCTCCTCCACAGAAAGTAGTAACTCCTCTTAGTGGAATCTTTCCTGGAAGCAAGCAAGACGCGGGAGACACCCTCTGACAGACCCAAAGAGGCAAAGTCTACGCTCTCAACATCCAGGCCGTGAGAGCCAGGGACCGGAGGCTGGGATGCAGAAGAGCCCCTTCGTCCTGCGTGATGAGGGTCGGAAAACACTCCAATCTCCACGGTTCTTCGGAGGATAACTCCAGAAGAAGAGGGAACCAGATCTGACGCGGCCAAAAAGGAGCAATCAGAATCATGGTGCCTCGGTGTTGCTTGAGTTTCAACAAAGTCTTCCCCACCAGAGGAATGGGAGGATAAGCATACAGCAGGCCCTCCCCCCAATCCAGGAGGAAGGCATCCGATGCCAGTCTGCCGTGGGCCTGAAGCCTGGAACAGAACTGAGGGACTTTGTGGTTCACTCGAGATGCGAAGAGATCCACCAAGGGGGTGCCCCACGCTTGGAAGATCTGGCGCACCACTCTGGAGTTGAGCGACCACTCGTGAGGTTGCATAATCCGGCTCAGTCTGTCGGCCAGACTGTTGTTTACGCCTGCCAGATATGTGGCTTGGAGCACCATGCCTAGACGGCGAGCCCAGAGCCACATGCTGACGGCTTCCTGACACAGGGGGCGAGATCCGGTGCCCCCCTGCTTGTTGACATAGTACATGGCAACCTGGTTGTCTGTCTGAATTTGGATAATTTGATGGGACAGCCGATCTCTGAAAGCCTTCAGAGCGTTCCAGATCGCTCGCAACTCCAGGAGATTGATCTGTAGACCGCGTTCCTGGAGGGACCAGCTTCCTTGGGTGTGAAGCCCATCGACATGAGCTCCCCATCCCAGGAGAGACGCATCCGTTGTCAGCACTTTTTGTGGCTGAGGAATTTGGAAAGGACGTCCCAGAGTCAAATTGGACCAGATTGTCCACCAATACAGGGATTCGAGAAAACTCGTGGACAGGTGGATCACGTCTTCTAGACCCCCAGCAGCCTGATACCACTGGGAGGCTAGGGTCCATTGAGCAGATCTCATGTGAAGACGGGCCATGGGAGTCACATGAACTATGGAGGCCATGTGGCCCAGCAATCTCAACATCTGCCGAGCTGTGATCTGCTGGGACGCTCGCACCCGCAAGACGAGGGACAACAAGTTGTTGGCCCTCGTCTCTGGGAGATAGGCGCGAGCCGTCCGAGAATCCAGCAGAGCTCCTATGAATTCGAGTTTCTGCACTGGGAGAAGATGGGACTTTGGATAATTTATCACAAACCCCAGTAGCTCCAGGAGGCGAATAGTCATCTGCATGGACTGCAGGGCTCCTGCCTCGGATGTGTTCTTCACCAGCCAATCGTCGAGATATGGGAACACGTGCACCCCCAGCCTGCGAAGTGCCGCTGCTACCACAGCTAGGCACTTTGTGAACACCCTGGGCGCAGAGGCGAGCCCAAAAGGTAGCACACAGTACTGGAAGTGGCGTGTGCCCAACTGAAATCGCAGATACTGTCTGTGAGCTGGCAGTATCGGGATGTGTGTGTAGGCATCCTTCAAGTCCAGAGAGCATAGCCAATCGTTTTGCTGAATCATGGGGAGAAGGGTGCCCAGGGAAAGCATCCTGAACTTTTCTTTTACGAGATATTTGTTCAGGGCCCTTAGGTCTAGGATGGGACGCATCCCCCCTGTTTTCTTTTCCACAAGGAAGTACCTGGAATAGAATCCCAGCCCTTCTTGCCCGGATGGCACGGGCTCGACCGCATTGGCGCTGAGAAGGGCGGAGAGTTCCTCTGCAAGTACCTGCTTGTGCTGGAAGCTGTAAGACTGAGCTCCCGGTGGACAATTTGGAGGTTTTGAGGCCAAATTGAGGGTGTATCCTTGCCGGACTATTTGAAGAACCCACTGGTCGGAGGTTATGAGAGGCCACCTTTGGTGAAAAGCTTTCAACCTCCCCCCGACTGGCAGGTCGCCCGGCACCGACACTTGGATGTCGGCTATGCTCTGCTGGAGCCAGTCAAAAGCTCGCCCCTTGCTTTTGCTGGGGAGCCGCGGGGCCTTGCTGAGGCGCACGCTGCTGACGAGAGCGAGCGCGCTGGGGCTTAGCCTGGGCCGCAGGCTGTCGAGAAGGAGGATTGTACCTACGCTTACCAGAAGCATAGGGAACAGTCTTCCTTCCCCCAAAAAATCTTCTACCTGTAGAGGTAGATGCTGAAGGCTGCCGGCGGGAGAACTTGTCGAATGCGGTGTCCCGCTGGTGGAGATGCTCTACCACCTGTTCGACCTTCTCTCCAAAAATGTTATCCGCACAGCAAGGCGAGTCCGCAATCCGCTGCTGGAGTCTATTCTCCAGGTCGGCGGCACGCAGCCATGAGAGCCTGCGCATCACCACACCTTGAGCAGCGGCCCTGGACGCAACATCAAAGGTGTCATACACCCCTCTGGCCAGGAATTTTCTGCACGCCTTCAGCTGCCTGACCACCTCCTGAAAAGGCTTGGCCTGCTCAGGGGGAAGAGCATCAACCAAGCCCGCCAACTGCCTCACATTGTTCCGCATATGTATGCTCGTGTAGAGCTGGTACGACTGAATTTTGGCCACGAGCATAGAAGAATGGTAGGCCTTCCTCCCAAAGGAGTCTAAGGTTCTAGGGTCTTTGCCCGGGGGCGCCGAAGCATGCTCCCTAGAACTCTTAGCCTTCTTTAGGGCCAAATCCACAACTCCAGAGTCATGAGGCAACTGGGTGCGCATCAGCTCTGGGTCCCCATGGATCCGGTACTGGGACTCGATCTTCTTGGGAATGTGGGGATTACTTAGTGGCTTGGTCCAGTTCGCAAGCAATGTCTTTTTTAGGACATGGTGCAAGGGAACAGTGGACGCTTCCTTAGGTGGAGAAGGATAGTCCAGGAGCTCAAACATTTCAGCCCTGGGCTCGTCCTCCACAACCACCGGGAAGGGGATGGCCGTAGACATCTCCCGGACAAAGGAAGCGAAAGACAGACTCTCAGGAGGAGAAAGCTGCCTTTCAGGAGAGGGAGTGGGATCAGAAGGAAGACCCTCAGACTCCTCGTCAGAGAAATATCTGGGGTCTTCCTCTTCCTCCCACGAGGCCTCACCCTCGGTGTCAGACACAAGTTCATGAACCTGTGTCTGCAACCTCGCCCGGCTCGACTCCGTGGAGCCACGTCCACGATGGGGGCGTCGAGAGGTAGACTCCCTCGCCCGCATCGGCGAAGCTCCCTCCGCCGACGTAGTCGGGGAGCCCTCCTGGGAGGTGGCCGCAGTCGGCACCGCACGCGGTACCGACGTCGGGGACCTCACCCCGGGCGATGGGCCAGCCGGCGCCACGCTCGACGGTACCGGAGGGGAAGGGCACAACAGCTCTCCCAGAATCTCTGGGAGAATGGCCCGGAGGCTCTCGTTCAGAGCGGCTGCAGAGAAAGGCAAAGAGGTCGATGCAGGCGTCGACGTCAGAACCTGTTCCGGGCGAGGAGGCTGTTCCGGGCTGTCCAGAGTGGAGCGCATCGACACCTCATGAACCGAGGGTGAGCGGTCCTCTCGGTGCCGATGCCTGCTGGGTGCCGACTCCCTCGGCGACCCAGAGCTCTCGGTGCCGACGCGGGGAGGAGACCGGTGTCGATGCTTCTTCGACTTCTTCCGAAGCATGTCACCGGAGCTCGCCGGCACCGACGAGGAGGACGTAGACTCCAGCCGTCGCTTCCTCGGGGCCGAGGCCGAAGGAGGTCGGTCTCGGGGGGGCTGTACCGCAGGAGCCCTCAGGGTAGGAGGAGACCCACCCGAAGGCTCACCGCCACCAGCAGGGGAATGGACAGCCCTCACCTGCACTCCTGACGATGCACCACCGTCCGACGACATCAGCAGACGAGGTCCCGGTACCACAGACGTCGATGCAGTCGCCCGATACCTTGGCGCCGATGCAGAGGCCCGATGCCTCGATGCACTCGATACAGTGGCGGCCGAGGAAGATGGTCTGGACGCTGACGACGTCGATGCACTCGAAGATCCCGGTGCCGATGCCGACGAAGAGCCCGAGAACAACACGTTCCACTGGGCTAATCTCGCTACCTGAGTCCGCCTTTGAAGCAGGGAACACAGACTACAGTTCTGAGGGCGGTGCTCGGCCCCCAAACACTGAAGACACGACGAGTGTCTATCAGTGAGCGAGATTACCCGGGCGCACTGGGTGCACTTCTTGAAGCCGCTGGAAGGCTTCGATGTCATGGGCGGAAAAATCACGCCGGCGAAATCAAAATCCGAAATGACGGAAAAAGAGCACCAAAAAATTTAGAAGGGAGAGAATCTCGACCGAGGCCGAAAAGAGGCCTACCCCGACGACGAAAGAAAACTTATCGGGGCAAAAAGCTGGAAGTACGGGAAGGGGTGGTCTGAAACCCGGGGGGGGGGGGTTTCTGAAGCACTTCCCAACACTTTAAGACTTTTTCCGAAGAAAAAACACGTCAAAAATAAATTTGGACGCGCGAGGTCGACTTTCCGGGGCTCGACACGGCGAAACACGACCGTACCGAGTGCGGACAAAAGAAGACTGGCCGGCTCGAGCCGGTTTCGGGCGGGAAGACGGCCGCGCGGGCGCGCGAGGACTAGCAAAGGACTTTGCTAGAGAAGTTTCCGATTGGAGGGGCTGCCGTGGACGTCACCCATCAGTGAGAACAAGCAGCCTGCTTGTCCTCGGAGAATCCTTTCTATATTAATTATATATACCTGTTATAATAGGTTTAGCTTAGGTACACAAACCTTTTACACCTGTATTTCTTAGGTATTATACAGACTTTCTTTAATTACACATAACACTTAGTTTTTCCTAATTAAAGGTTTTTTTTTATGCTATGTTAGGTTACATAGATGTAGCCATTAGTTAGAAAGGCTTAATTTACTTTTATAATCACACACATCTGAGTACAGTGCAATCTGCTTAAGTGCAAGGGTCTGGGACCAAAGAAATACATGCAGTTAACTGGAGCGTGCACTTAACCGTTGTGACCCAAAGAAGCTTGACATCTGATAAACATATGTACAGTACTGTTTATTATACGTGCAGTATACAGCCTCCGTTAACTGACGTTAGGCTTACTTGAAGTAATCAGTCATAGTCCTCTGTACACTCTTGTGTCTGTGAGTTCCAAAGACTACATCTGCCAGATGGTAAAAACTGTCACAGCACTGACATCCAGTGGCCTCCAGATAGGCCTGCACGGTGTTGAGACTCTCCAGTGCTCTTGCAAAAGTGACAGGAGGTTATTGCACTTCATCAGCATGTGCCTCGCTGCTCATTTCATCATCTGTTTCATCATCAGCCGTTGCCTGAGTGTAAGCGCATATCTGGACATCAGTGCTGTCGTCAGCTGTTTGTAGATCATAATCAACAGCTACGTACTGATGAAACTCCTCTTCAGTAACACTGGCTGGGATGTCAATAGCCTGTTCATCTGACGCATTTGCAACAGCTGCATCTGTTTCGTCCCTCTCCTCATCCCTAACAAAGCTTGCCCGCTTGTAGCATTCACAATGGTTGCCCGTGTAACATGATTCCAGGCTTCTTCCTGCATATGTAGGGAATACAACAGTGATAGATTACGAGCCAGTTCAACAGCACGTTTATCCTTGCCAGTGTGGTCTTCCATAACGCTCATCAGACGATGTAGCACAAGAGCCCGATAATGTTGTTTGAAATTGGCTATTATGCCCTGATCCATAGGTTGGATCAGAGAGGTAGTGTTTGGTGGTAGGAAGACTACCTTGACGTTAGACAGCCTGTGCAGCACAATTATCACAAAGCAACAAAATCTGACGCTTTTGTGCCCGCACTCTAGTGTCTAACTTCTTTAGCCACTGCTTCCAAATTTCCCCAGTCATCCATGAATTTGCGTTAGCCTCGTATGACACAGGAAGTCGCTTAACATTCTTGAAGCAACGGGGCTGTTTGCTCTTTCCAATGACGAGTGGTTACAACTTCTCACTCCCATCCATATTGCAGCAAAGGAGGATCGTCAGTCGGTCCTTCAACGTTTTACCTCTTGTAGTTTTGGCTTGTTTGAATGCAAGTGTTCCATCAAGAATCGCTCACTAGTAGAGACCGTTTTCGTCAGCACTGAAAATGTCACGAGGTGCAAACTCGTTCAAGATGGTAGGAAGAACTGAAACAACCCAATTTTCAGCACCAAGTCATCAGCGTTTTTTCACCATGCTGTTTCTTGAATTTTATGCTGTTCCTCTCCTTCCATCTTTTCAACTACCCAACAGTGGCTTTGAATTCAGTTAGTCCAAGACTTTCAGCTAGCTGATTAGCTTTCTCCATAAGCAGTGGACTACTGACAGGAAACTGTCTGCTCCTGACTTGAGAAAACCACCAAAGAAGAGCATCTTCTACCTCCTCAGCTTTTCCCGCCCATTTTCGTTTCCGGTGTGGATTTGTATTGTTTTGCCAGTCTTCCAGAAGTTGGCCTTTCTGCTTCAAGATACGTGAAATTTGACTGGGATTGACACCATATTCTTTAGCAATAGATGCTTGACTGTTTTCTAATTTTTTTTAAGAACTTCTATTCGTTCAGCCAGTGTTAAAGTCTTACAGTTGCGCGACGACTCCAGTGTACACTCTACAACATTCTTTCACTTATTCTGCCTGTGGCAGTTAAAGGGGCGGTAAATTTGAAATCTTATTGTCATGCAGCAATCGGCTTCCATATTCTGTGCACATGCTTATGCGGAGTATTTCCTGCAGAGAAGCGGTCTTAAACCATGCATATAAGCGAATCTTGCACTTATCAGTGGTGCGCTAAACCAAAGTTTGTCCTCATAGAAATTGATGGTGCCAAAAACGGGACCAAAGTACGGCATGCAGTTAAACAGATCATCTAAAGTGATACGTTTATAGTGGGTTCTATACTTGGCTAGTGTATAATGCTTACTTGACATAATGACAATTCTTGCTAACAGGTAAGTAAGGTTTTCTCATTTTTCTGGTTTTTCTTACATTATTCTGATTGCAGTATAGTAAAGTTCTGTTTATACCTTATAAGTTACACCAAATATTACTATTTCATGTGTTGCTTTCATTTTATTTATATTGTGAATCTATAATTGGTTAAGTTACTATATTAACTGCAGCTCCATTCCCGTGCTCATCACCTCTTGGAAATTTTCCACACACAATTGTGACCATGCGGATCCAGTTCCAGTCCACTATACAAATGCTTTCCATCGACACGCTTCTCAACACAGCAGTACACCCTAACATAATCACCTCAAATACATCTCCTGCTCTAAGATCCAGCTGGACCTATATCATAGCGTTAAAGTTGGCTATACCAATGCTAGGTCTGTGGTTAACAAGACCGAAACTATCTCAGACTGGCTCACGATTGACAAACTCGACCTTCTCTTCATCTCTGAAACATGGATACGTGACTCTAAAGTGCCAATTTTCTTACACCTCTGCCCCCCTGGTTTCAAAATTGCGCACTGGCTTAGACAGGGGAAAAGAGGAGGTGGACTAGCTTTGATTTATCACTCAGATCTCAGTGTTGACTCTATAGCTGAATCCATATCACCTCACCTTGAAATTGCTTCAATCAAGGTCCACAGCAGATCACTTTATGACTGTCTATGTTGTATTTTGTTCTATAGACCCCCTAAAAATTGGGCTGTAAGTCAAACCTATTTCATGGACTTTATCTCTAACTCCTGCACCAATTACTCCAACATTCTTGTCCTTGGAGACCTGAATCTTCATTTAGAAAATCAACTCTCTCACAATGCTTGTCAATGCCTGAGTTTCTTCCAACTACTGGATTTCAATTATCCTGATATGCATCCGACACATATAAAAGGCCACACCCTTGATCTCTTTACTTACAAGTTCCTCAATGATACAATCATATCTGTTTAGCTAATCCTCTATGGACTGCCGCACCATGGACAGATCATTACAAATAAAGCTTTACGATCAACTGGCGGAAGACTAGCAAGTTGCAACCCGAGGAACCTACTTTTTACTATACAAGAGGAGAAGTGGACCTGAAATCATTTTGGGAAAAAAATATATGGGTGTGACTGGCAAGCAAATGTCCACTCCTTTGACTACCTTACGCGTTGGGATAACAGATGTCGTTGCATCTTGGATGACCTGGCACCTTTTATAACTTAAATCCTCCACCACTCGCCTATCTAATGCTTGGTTCAATCAAGACTTGAAAGCACTAAAATTCAAACTAGAAGGCTGGAAAGAGCGCAGATAAAGTCAAAAAGTAGCCAATCATTTACAGCTTGGAAGCAATCTCATCGCAAGTACAAATACGCAATCAAGCAAGCCAAAAGATCACTCTTTCGGTATAGAATTCAAACAGTCATACAGGATGCCAAAAAGCTCTACTGTCAACTGCATTCTCTCCCCGACATTAGCCCGGTTACTTCACCGCGGGATAGCATGCCCTCTGCGACTCAGTTGGCCAACTATTTTAGGGGAAAAAATCCTAAAACTACGCAAATCGCTCCCTCTGTGCACCTCTAGTATAGATGCTTTCCTCATTGACCGTGCGCTACCACTTGGCCACTTTCCAGCTGATTGCTTTTGGACTACCTTTGCGCCGGTTCCAACTGAGGTCTCTCAAGCCATCAGCAAATTTTCAAAAACACACTGCAAATTGGATAGCTGCCCAAATTACTTACTAAAATCTGCGCCCGAGTGTTTTATTACTGACTTTGCGTCCTATCTGAACTTCATGCTCCAGCAAGGCCTCTTCCCCAGTGATCATGGTCGCATTCTCCTTACACCAATCCCTATGGACCTGAATTCCAAACCTAGCCTTATATCTAACTACCGCCCTTGTTGCAACAATCCCGTTACTAATAAAGACTATGGAAAGAATGGTCAATGTTCAGCTCACTGATTATTTGGATAAATTTTCTATTCTGCATGCCTCCCAATCCGGGTTCCGGTCTCAACATAGTACCGAGACGGTACTGGTCACACTCCTATCCAACTTCAAGAAGGAAATATCATTTGGGAAAAACATCTTACTCCTACAATTTGATATGTCCAGCGCTTTTGACATGGTTGACCACAGCCTCCTTCTTACGTTATTAGCTGAATTCGGTGTTGGAGGTAATGTTTTAGAATGGTTTCGAGGATTTCTCTCATTTCGATCCTATCAGGTTAAAGTCCATTCCTCTATTTCGTCACCTTGGAAATCTCAATGTGGAGTTCCTCAGGGCTACCCCCTATCACCAACCCTATTTAACATTATGACTCCACTTGCAACGGCCTTATCCAACCATGGCCTGAACTCTTACATCTCTGCAGATGATGTAACTATCTACATTCCCTTCAGATCTTCCTTAGCCGAAATCTCAGACGCAATTCAAAACAGTTTTGCCATCATTGCCAATTGGGCGAATGCATTTAAGTTCTCTGGTTCTCTGCCATCCTGGGTAGATAAGCATATTGCTATTTTCACATCTAATATAATACGTTGCTTGGTGTGATTCTGGATTCCCACTTGTCTCTCGACCTCCAAGTAACATCTATTACGAAAAGAATGTTCCTCTCCATGCAGTCACTTAAGCGCATCAAGCAGTTCCTACCATGTGACCTTTTCCGGTCTCTAATCCACTCTCTAGTATTGAGCCATTTCGATTACTGTAATGGAATTTATACCGGGTGCAAAGAACACATCCTAAAGAAACTTCAGACAGCGCAAAATACAGCTGCGAGATTAATATTTGGAAAATCAAGGTTTGAAGCAGCTAAACCCCTTAGAGACAAACTTCACTTGCTCCTGAAAAAAAAAAAAAAAAAAAAAAAGAGCATATCGAATTCAAAATCTGTGCTCTAACCCACAAGATCATATACGGGGAAGCTCCAGCTTATATGTTCAGCCTGATCGACCTCCTTTCCAGGAATTTCATAAAGCCTTCTTGAACCTATCTCACTCTCCACTACCCTAACTGCAGGAATTTGAGATACAAATTGCTCTTCAGCTCCTCCTTTTGCTTTGCAAGTCCTCGTTACTGGAATGCTCTACCATCTACTTTAAAGGAGACTACCGACCACAATCTGTTCAACAAGTCCCTTAAGACTTATGTGGTCAAGCATACTCTCCTGTTATTTAACTTCCTACCGGCCCCCGTTTGTATCTCCTGTTTGCTCCCCTCCCACGTTGTTCCTTATTTTCTGCCCCGACCTTGAATTTGTATGATGTTCTTTTCATAAATGTTGTTAGCCACATAGCGCCTGCCATGGTGGGAATCTGTGGGATATACATGTTCTAAATAAATAAATAATATTCACTGTCATTTTAGTGCAAATAAACTTAGTAGGTTTTGTCCTGAATAGGTTTTCTCTACATTTGCATGCGCTATCAATAGTACAGCTTCACATGCAATAATTATGCAGTTGTTAAACATTGCAATAAGCACTGGCAATAATAAACTAATGTAGTATATACTTTTACTTTACGAGCTTATGTATTACCTGCACTAAGATTAAATCCTATGAAGCATTGCCAAAGACTTCTAGGCATGTATCTACGGTTCCTGTGGCGTGGACTTTTCAATAGACTCAAGAGTAGTGTGTTGCATGCCACATTGAACCACGACTTCAGCATGGTTTGTTCATTGTTTCTACGTTTGTTGCAAATTTTTATATGGACTGCACCACAGCCATCATATCATGAACATTAAAAGACACTTAATGTAGTGTGTCCACCACTACCTCCGACACTGTGGTTCATTATTCATTTGCAACCATGCTTTTACCATAAAGTGACTTTTCTTCCATATACTCAAGTCATTTGACTTCTATGGACATTCACTTTGCATTTTAAGTCACTTAGCTACATTTTGGACGAACAATACCGAATTATCATCTAATATGCATCACTTTGTGGCATAATCACGCATTCAAGTATTCTACATTTGCATGCTTATATACCTATTAGTATTTTAGTCTGTCATTGGACACACAATTACATTGTTGTTCATTTATTAGTTTATAGGCATGAACATAGGTTGTCATTATTCTGTTTATTGTGATTAAACACACATCATCATTTATTTTTAGCTAGTATTTCAAGTTGCTCTGCCCCATTGTGAGCTGACCTCCTTGAAATAAGGGAGGGGAATGTGGGGGCAAAGGGCCCCTACAAGAAGCACTATATACAGCAATGTATGCTCCTATATAACTAAGGTATATGGGATTGTAATCCTTGGCACCTTCCAGCATTACCAACCTGGTATTAAAATACAGACTGAGGCCTGCTGCTAAGGCCTATGTGTGTGCAGTCAGCAAAAACATCATCAAGGACTGCAAGCCAGCCAAGGACCACTGGAAATTTCCTTTGCGACTGAGACAACATAATAGCTGGAGAAACAGAATGCAACAACATGTTTATTGGGACAAAGCACTCCATGGTCAGAATGGCTCTGTTTCATAAAGCATGTGATGTTTTGATTCTCTAAATCAATGTTGTGAAGTCCCAGACCTGATGTCCAGACTCTGTGGCACATCTGCATCCCAGGAAAGTACCTTATTTCCTGAAATAATGACTTCATGGTTAAAGTGTCCTTCAACATGATGCCAGTGAGAGAATTCCAGCCACTAAAGTCACAACAATCTGAAACGAACAAGGGTGTTTCAAGGAACACGAGGGAGGCAGTGCCAAGATTGTAAACTAGGACAAAGGCTGGCTTGTCTTCCATTGGATCTGAAGTGCTGCCCCTGCTCTACTGAGGAACACCTTGTCTGTCAAGGTTCCTGCCACTTGTTCTTCATTTGGGCTGTATCCATTCAGGTTGTATAAATGCTTTCATTACTACTGGGGTTAGGCACGGGCTGAACTAGAAGCCTTTCTTAAGGTTCTGTGTGTGGCTCATTTGCCTCAACCTGAATAAAGATTAGGCCATCCGTGTCATTCTTCTTTCATCTCTTTCATTGTTCTTGCTGCTATTGTAAATAAGCAATCCATTTTTACAATACCCTTGGGTGTGGAGTTAAATTTTGTTATTATTTGGGCATTATGAATTTGGGTCTACAGATAAAAAGGAGCATAATTGCTTTCCCAATACTACATTGTCAAATGCCAGAACGTGGCAGAGTCACATTCTTCTGTAATCTACGCTGTCACATTCTCAATAACACCCCAAAAGTATGTTATCTGTGTACGTCCCACAGAATAACGTCAGTTATATAGGTTGGTCTAATTTAACTGTAATCTTTTATGCTGTGTGCCCTGATAAGAAGGGGAGAGAGATCTTTATTAAATCCATTTAGCTAGAGAATTTGTTAATTGATTTAAACCATTACTTTCGGAATACCTAGGGATTTTTTAGTTGGTAAGGGCTGGTCACCCTTTTCTGCTATTAATAAAAACAAATAATATAATTCCACAGGCCTGAGGCCTATTATAACTCTGAATAAATTAAAATCCTTCCTCTGTTTCAGGAAATCTACCAAAAGCATATGTTATGCTGATATCTCTGCTAAGAGAGAGTGTTATATCCTCTAGGGTGAGGAATACGTAAAAATACCTAGTCCCATGTCAAGAAGTCTGTGTTTATCCATAATATGTCACTGGAATGTGTCAAGATAAAATGTAACTAGATGTAACATGGGTAAGAGATTATATTGTGTTGTGTTACCTTACAGTATTAAAACCTCACTGTTTAGCTCTAGATAAATAATTGTGTTGTGCATCTAAAAGTTCAAAATATTAAATATTTCCTATAGCTTCTTGTATATAATTTAATTATATTACTTAAAGTACCACCTTAAACATTTAATGGTGCCCAAGAAAATACTTTTATACAAAGAGTTAAACACTGACAAAATGTAAAATCTTCACCAGAAAATTATTAATTTTGACTAGTAAAAAAGGCCCGTTTCTGACACAAATGAAACAGGCGCTAGCAAGGTTTTCCTCGGAGTGTGTATGCGAGAGTGACTGTGTGTGAGAGAGAGAGTTAATGTGCGAGTGTGTGTGTGTGTGTGTGTGTGAGAGACAGAGAGAGAGTCTGGGTGCGCGTGTGTCTGTGAGAGATAAAGAGTGAGTGTGAGAAAGAGTGTGTGCAAGTGCGTATGTGACACACAGTGAGAGAGAGAGAGAGAGAGAGCGCGTGTGTTTCACACAGATACAGGGTGTGCAAGAGAGTGTGTGTGTGAGAGACACAGACTCTCTGAGACTGAGTGTTTGAGACCAAGAGAGTGTGTGAGTGAGTGTGTGACACAGAGAGCGAATGTGATACAGTGTGAGACAGAGTGTGTGAGAAACAGTGTGTGAGAATGAGAAAGACATTGACAGAGTGTGTGTGTGTGTGTGTGCGCGACAGATACACCTCCCCCCCCCCCCCCCCCTCTCTGGTGTCAGGCCCCCTCCTTCCCTCCCTCGCTCGTGTCTGAGCATTACTGTGCAGGACGCTGAGCTCTGGCTGTGCTTCAAGGAACTGACCAATCCTATTTAATATTTATTTCATTTGTATCCCACATTTTTCCCACCTATTTGCAGGCTCAAAGTGGCTTACATAGTTTTGTTATCATTGTCATTACAGGATATCAGGTACAATTAGTAATGTGAAGTGATTATAAGTAGGGACAAAAGAAGGAAGGAAGGGAGTGATTAGGGTAGTTATAGAAAGCTGGCATTCATAATTGAGTGGGTTGGTGAAGTGGCTCAGTGAGGCTATAGGTTCTCATTGTAGGCCTTGTTGAAGAAGAATGTCTTCAGAGATTTTCGAAAGATAGTTGTTTCGTTAATTGCTTTTAAGTCTGAAGGTAATGCATTCCATAGTTGTGTGTTCATGTACGAGAAGGTAGTGGCATGCATCTGTTTATATTTCAGTCCTTTGTAGCTGTGGTAGTGCAGGTCAAGAAAATTGCGGGATGATCTTGTGGCGTTTCTGGGAGGTAGGTCCACAAGGTTTAGCATGTAGATTGGGGCATCTGCGTGAATGATTTTGTGAACAATCCTGCAGATCTTGAACGCGATGCATTCCCTAAGTGGGAGCCAGTGAAGTTTCTCTCTTAGCGGTTTAGCACTTTCATATTTAGTTTTTCCAAATATGAGTCTGGCGGCCGTATTCTGGGCAGTTTGAAGTTTTTTGATTGTCTGTTCTTTGCAACCGGCGTATGGTGCATTGCAGTAGTCTAGGTGGCTTATTATCATTGACTGTACCAGGGTACGGAAAATGTGTCTCGAGAAGAAAGGTTTTACTCTTTTGAGTTTCCATATGACGTAGAACATCTTTTTCGTCGTGTTCTTCACGTCAGTATCAAGAGTGAGGTTTCGATCAATGGTGACTCCAATAATTTTCAAGTTTTGTGAGACAGGAAAGGAACAGTATGGTGTGATTATGGTGGAGAAGGTTTTTGTGTTATGTTGTGAGTACAAGACATTGTGTTTTTTCTGCATTAAGTTTTAGTTGGAACGCATCTGCCCAAGTGTGCATTATTTGGAGGCTTTTGTTGATTTCGTTGGTGATTTCGTTTAGATCCTGTTTAAACGGGATGTAAATTACTACTACTACTACTACTATTTAGCATTTCTATAGCGCTACAAGGCATACGCAGTGCTGCACAAACATAGAAGAAAGACAGTCTGCATATATGTAGGGATTGAGGTTTTGATTGGCTAATAGTTTGGCTAGAGGTGTCATCATTAGGTTGAATAAGGTTGGTGAGAGGGGGGATCCCTGGGGGACTCCACATTCAGGTATCCATGGGGGTGATCTGTCCGTGTTTGTTGTGACTTGGTATGATCTTGTGGTCAGGAATCCTCTGAACTAATTAAGAACTGTGCCTCCTACTCCGAAGTATTCAAGTATATTTATTAGTATGTCGTGGTTAACCATGTCAAAGGCACTGGACATATCGAATTGTAAGATGAGAATGTTGTTGCCAGTCGCAATTGCCTGTCTGAATGAGTTCATTGTGGACACTAGCACTGTTTCGGTGCTATGGTTCGACCGAAATCCTGATTGAGACTCGTGCAGAATTGAGTGTTTATTTAGATATTCAGTAAGTTGTTTCGTCACTATGCCTTCCATGAGTTTGGTCATGAGTGGAATAGATGCTACTGGGCGGTAGTTGGTTAGGTCCATTGTGCTTTTCTTAGCATCTTTCGGCAGCGGAATAGGATGTTTCCTTTTTCCGTGGGAAAGAGACCATTTTGAAGCCTGTGGTTTACGTGGTTCGTGAGGTCTACTTTGAATTGTTTGGGTGCGGATCTTATTAGGCTGTTAGGGCAGATATCTAATTTGCATTGCGATTTGGCATATTTTCCGAGCCAGTGTGAGATTTCATTTACTGAGAGTATATCAAAGTCGGTCCATGACCGGTCTGCTGGGCATTCTCCGGGTTTTGGATCTAGGCATTCAAGGATGTTTGTATAGTCTGTTGTATTGGTGGGTATCATGAGTCGGAGCTTTATGATTTTTTTCATAGAAGTAGTTTGCAAAGTCGGTTGCTGATGGGGTATCTCCGTTGTTAGAGGTGACCGTGGTAGTGTTTAGAAGATTATTTACGAGTGAGAAGAGTTTGTGTGTATCCTTGTAGTTTGGTCCTATTTTGGTTTTGTAATAGGACCTTTTGGTTTGTCTGATAGTGTATTTGTATTTTCTTTGTAGTAGTTTCCAGTCTTTGTGTGTATTTTCGTCTTTTTTCTTACTCCATGCTCTTTCTAATCTTCTGACCTTTGTTTTTAGTTCTTTCAATTCTTCATTAAACCATGGTATTGCGTTTTTTCTATGTGAGGTTCTGGTTTGAAGTGGTGCTATATTGTCTAGTATTGTTCTGCATCTGTTATCCCATTCTTGGAGAAATTGGGGCGAGTCTGTGGGTGCTGTCCATTCGTCAGTGTAGAATTGTTGCCAAAATGTTAGTGGGTCTATTTTGCCTCTCATAGTATATGTTTGTGGTGTCTTTTTTGTATTCCATTGGAGGGATAGGTTTGCACTGTAGTGGTCTGACCATGGCCTAGCTGTCCATTTTGTGTCTATTAGTGTGAGATTTGGTTCTGATGAGAATTTGTGAGTGATGATGTCTAGTGTATGTCCTTTGTAATGGGTGGGTTGTATGTTTGGCCATTGGAGCTCCCATAGTTGCAGGAAGTCTTTGCATTCACGTACATAGCTTGAATTAGTGTCTTCAAGGTGAAGATTGATGTCTCCTGCTATGAGAAGGTTCTGGGTGGCAACACAAGTATTTGAAACGAAGTCCAGAAAGTGTGTTTGTGAGTCTTGCCAATTGCCTGGGGATCTGTAAAACAAGATTAGGTTTAGATGATCACGTAGGGTGGAGTGGTTGATTCTGACTGAGGCTATTTCGAGTTGAGGAAGGATAGATTCTGCTGTTGTACTGACTGTGAATTGAGATTTATAAATTATTGCTATGTCTCCTCCTCTTTTTCCTTCTCTTGTCCAGTGGGTGATTTTGTATCCTGGAGGACAGAGCTCTAGTATAATTGGATCTTTGGGGTCATGGATCCAAGTTTCGCTGATAAGTAGGAAGTCGAGATGGTCAGTTGTGATCCAGTCAGTTAATGTCGTGGTTTTATTGACTGCCGATCTGGCATTGATGTATCCTATTTGTATTTGTTGGTAATGGTGTTCAGTTGAGTTTGGAGTAGTGTTAATTTTTATCAGCTGTCTGTCTTCTTGATGTTTGAGTTTGCTATGTCCTTTCGTTCCTTTCTGTTGACAGTGAATTTGGCTGGTAGTTTTTTCATGTTGTTGATTGATTTTTTGGATGGGCATGTTACGTATGAGTTGTGTGGGCGGTTTGTGGATTGTGGGTGTAGTATTATCTATATTAAGGATTGTGGGTACGTGTTGGGTTAGGGAGAGACAGTGAATAACTAGGAGTAGTAATTTGCTGGGGTTCATATCAGTGATAGTTATTTAGGGAGCGTTTAGCAGATTACAGTTCAAGGAGCAGTATAGAACTATGTGATGCCTAGTGAGCTTAAAGAAGATATTTAACAGGTTATACAGCATGCATCAGTATGGTATGGTATTAAGATGGTGTTAGTGGTCATCAGGCAACGTCAACATTAAACCATATCAACATTATGCGTTATGAGCATTAATCATTGAACAAGTTTATCAGCATTATGCATTATCAACATTAAGCTGTTTGAGCTTTAGGCAATGAATTGTTATATTATCAAGCAGTAGCTAATGTATCAACTCCAAGCAGTATATTACCAAGCAGTATATTATCAACATTAAGCTGTTTGAGCTTCAGGCAATGAATTGTTATATTATCAAGCAGTAGTTAATGTATCGTCTCCAAGCAGTATATTATCAAGCAGTATCAAATGTAACAGCATTACACAATATCAACATTGAGCAGTTTGATCATTGGGCAATGAATCAATGTGATTAATCAATATCAGCATCAAGCATTATAAACATTAAGCAGTGAGTAGTAGTAATAGTAATAAGCAGTGTCAGGCAGTGTGAGCATTGTGTGAGAGGATTTTTCAATTTGAGCAGTGAATAAATGTATAGTTAAGCAGCATGAGCACTGTGTAATAGAGTTTTCAATTTGAGCAGTGAATAAATGTATAGTTAAGCAGCATGAGCACTGTGTAATAGAGTTTTCAATTTGAGCAGATACTTGCAGGGCACCGTTGGCATGGACTGCGGTAATGGATCGTCTTCAGGGTCCCATTAGTAGTAGTAGAGCGGGATTTTCTGATTCGGCGTTTCCGATAACATCCCTTCAGCGTGGTGTTTTGGGCCCTTTCGGCTGGCTCCTGCTCGGTGGCGCTGGGGTTATAGTAGGCATCCATGGTCCTCTGTACGTTGTCGCGCGTGCGTGTTGTCCGTCTTCCTCAGTCTTGGTCGATGGCCGGTGAATCGTTGACCACTGCAGTCCCGGGAATTGGTGTGCAGCCTAGGAGGACTGGTGACACTTGTTTCCACTCTGCAGCACCACGGTCGGCTCTCCGATGGTCCGATGGTGGGGTGGTCGAGCCGTGAGGTAGTATCGGTTATTCCACACCTCTCGTGCCCCCCGTGTGTCGGTCCCTGCCTGTCTGGGTCCGTCGCTGGCCGTGTGGTCAGCTCCCCTCAGTCGGCTCTCTGGTGGATTGGGTGGTCGGACTGCGAAATGGGACCGGCTCTCTCAATCCCCTGAGACCTCCTGGATATCAGTCGCTGCCTGGCTGGGCCCGCTGTCGGCCACGCAGTCAGGTCAGGTTAGATCATCTACGGTGCTGCACTCGCGGGTCTCTGAGTTCGTAAGGGTGGCCGCATGAAGCCGCAATATGTGGCTACGTCTCACCCCTAATGTTTTTTTCAGCTCACCTCTGTTTATTCCCTGTCTCCGGACGCACGGCCTGTTATTGGCTGCGTGGTCAGGTCGGGTCAGTTAAGGTTGACTACGGTGCTGCACTCACGGCGGGTTCCCGAATTCATTAGGGTGGGTGCTCGGAGCCTGAAAATGTGGCTGCGGTTCACCCCCGATTTCCCTTGCCTCCGGATGCACGGGTCACCCTCCGGATCGCGGTTCAAGTGGCCAGGGCAGTCCGGGATCGGTTCTGGTGCGGGAGCTCAGTGTCAGAGCTTCTATACTTCGGCCATCTTAAGCTTGGGGCCATCCATAGATACCATATTAAGGCTCAACAGATTAACTTACATGCCGATGGTGCTACAAAAGACAAATCAAGGACGCTGAGCTCTGGCTGTGCTTCAAGGAACTGACCAATCCTATTTAATAGAATGCACCTCCAACATTCTGAAGCCGAGAAACCTCGTGTGGTTGGTCACTTCTGCTTGTGACGAACCCGGAAGTACGTGATGTCAATTCAGGAGATGGATACAGAGAGCAGGAATGCCTCAGCCATGCAGTCAGCTTCAGAATGTTGGAGGTGCGTTTTATTATATAGGAGATGTGCTGTTTTTCTGAACAGAGAAAATTCTCTACATTCAGCCAGACAAGTTAATGTTAAACAATGTATCACTAACCGGTACTACTTCTAGAACAAGTCAGCAAGGAGTTTCTCGCAACTTTTTTCTGCTCAAAAGCAGGTTTATTTCTCGGTGATCGTTCCCAGCACCAAGCTACACACAGTTCCTAAGCTGCTATCTTAAGGCGGGAAGTGGGGGAGGAGGTGAGTTCAATTATCCTACTAATATGTAGGACAATGGAATGTGTTGCGTCTTCCCTTAGTTAACCCAGCTAATACGTATGAGTTTTGCAGAGGTTGTTAAAGGTCTATATCTAAAAGCAACCCCCCAGTATAGATTATAAATTCAATATCTACGTCCCGTGCATTGACTTAAATGATAGTATAAATGATACTTAATTGGATCTTTACTGAGTAAGGACCTCAGTGATTACTTTTTTCACATGAGGAATTTGCCCCATGACTCATCCCACTCTTCATCGGTTCATATTCCAGTATTTTATTTAACTCAATACTCTCACGTCATCTAATGCTATATATATATTTCTTTTTTTCACTTTAATTTTCCATTTCTTAAAATGTGCTTTAATTCAACATTTTATATCAGCACTTAGCTTTTAGTATGAGGAGGACCAAGCACCAACACAGATATGTTTCACTTACATAAGTACATAAGTACTACCATACTGGGAAAGACCAAAAGTTCAACAAGCCCAGCATCCAGTTTCCAACAGTGGCCAATCCAGGTCACAAATACCTGGCAAGATCCCAAAAAAGTACAAAACATTTTATACTGCTTATCCCAGAAATAGATTTTCTCCAAGTCCATTTAATAATGGTCTATGGACTTTTCCTTTAGGAATCTATCCAAACCTTTTTTAAACTCCGCTAAGCTAACCGCCACTACCACATTCTCTGGCAACGAATTCCAGAGTTTAAATACACATTGAGTGAAGAAATATTTTCTGCGATTCGTTACTACATTGTAGCTTCATCGCAAATCCTACCATTTAACGACTTTGAATAACTTAGTGTCACCAGCAAATTTAATTACCTCACTAGTTACTCCCATCTCTAGGTCATTTATAAATATGTTATAAAAAGCAGCGGTCCCAGCACAGACCCCTGAGGAACCCCACTAACTACCCTTCTCCATTGAGAATACTGACCATTTAACCCTACTCTCTGTTTTCTATCTTTTAACCAGTTTTTAATCCACAATAGAACACTACCTCCCTATCCCATGACTCTCCAATTTCCTCTGGAGTCTTTCATGAGGTACTTTGTCAAACGCCTTCTGAAAATCCAGATACACAATATCAACCGGCTCACCTTTACCCACATGTTTGTTCACCCCTTCAAAGAAATGTAGTAGATTGGTCAGGCAAGATTTCCCTTCACTAAATCCATGTTGACTTTGTCTCATTAATCCATGCTTTTGAATACGCTCTGTAATTTTGTTCTTTATAATAGTCTCTACCATTTTGCCCGGCACCGAAGTCAAACTCACCGGTCTATAATGTCCCGGATCTCCTCTGGAACCTTTTTTAAAAATCGGCATTATATTGGCCACCCTCCAATCTTCCGGTACCATGCTCGATTTTAAGGATAAATTACATATTACTAACAATAACTCCGCAAGTTCATTTTTCAGTTCTATCAGTACTCTGAGATGAATACCATCCGGTCCAGGAGATTTGCTATTCTTCAATTTGTAGAACTGCCCAATTGCATCCTCCAGGTTTACAGAGAATTCTTTAAGTTTCTCAGACTCATCAGCTTCGAATACTATTTCTGGCACCCGTATCCCAACCAAATCTTCCTATGGCTTTGTCTTCCCTGATCGCCCCTTTTACTCCTCGGTCATCTAGTGGTCCAACCGATTCTTTTGCCGGCTTCCTGCTTTTAATATACCTAAAAAAAATTTTACTATGTGTTTTTGCCTCTAACACAATCTTTTCTTCGAAGTCCCTCTTAGCATTCCATATCAGCGCTTTGCATTTGACTTGACATTCCTTATGCTGTTTCTTATTATTTTCAGTCGGTTCCTTCTTCCATTTTCTGAAGGATTTTCTTTTAGCTCTAATAGCTTCTGTCATCTCACTTTTTAATCATGTCAGCTGCCGTTTGGTCTTCCGTCCTCCTTTTTTAATACATGGAATATATTTGACCTGAACTTCCAGCATGGTGTTTTTGAACAGCATTCACACCTGATATAAATTTTTGACCCTCGCAGCCACTCCTCTAAGGTTTTTTTCCACCGTTCTTCTCATTTTATCATAGTCTGCTTTTTGAAAGTTAAATGCTAACATATTTGATTTCCTGTGTATACTTACTTCAAAGCTAATATCAAATCTGATTATATTATGATCACTGTTATCAAGTGGCCCCAACACCATTACCTCCCGCACCAGATCATGCGCTCCACTAAGGACTAGGTCTAGAATTTTTCCTTCTCTCGTCGGCTCCTGTACCAGCTGCTCCATAAAGTAGTCCTTGATTTCATCAAGGAATTTTACCTCCCTAGCGTGCCCCAATGTTACATTTACCCAGTCAATATGGGGGAATTGAAATCACACCGATAAACGTAGAGGAATAGTAAAATACAATCAACTCTAATACAGCAAAATTCTACTTAATATAACCCAGTATTGGAGCTTTGCGATTACCGTATGCTGGGGAAGAAAGAGCGGACCAGTGGCATCATGATTATCCAAGCTAAGTAATATTTAGTTCACCGGATGTATGGCGTTTATACAAGCCTCTACCATATAGTATTGTGGAAGGTGTATGTGCATGTATTGCATGAATGAGAAGAATGGAGTTTTTTTTTTTTGTGAAGACTAGTGATTGAAGAAGAGGAGTACACTAAATTTGAAAGGTTTTTCCTCCATAATGAGTAATCTCCATGGTTTCTGAAGTCTTTTTTTTTCTCCACGTTTCATGAATACTAGTGACTGCACACCTCCAATAGTGGGTTATATTAAGTAGAAATTTGCTGTATTAGAGGTAATTGAAATCACCCATTATTATTGTGTTGCCCAGTTTGTTTGCGTCCCTAATTTCCTTTAATATTTCTGCATCCGTCCGTTCATCCTGGCCAGGCAGACGGTAGTACACTCCTATCATTATCCTTTTCCCCTTTATACATGGAATTTCAATCCACAGTGATTGCAAGAAGTTTTTTTGTATCCTGCAGAATTTTCAATCTATTTGATTCAAGGCTTTCCTTAATATACAATGCTACCCCCTCCACCAATTCAATCCACCCTATCACTACGATATAATTTGTACCCCGGTATGACAGTGTCCCACTGGTTATCCTCCTTCCACCAGGTCTCAGACATGCCTATTATATCTAATTTTTCATTTAGTGCAATATATTCTAACTCTCCCATCTTATTTCTTAGGCTCCTGGCATTCGCATATAGACATTTCAAATTATGTTTGTTGTCTCTATTTACATCATGTTCAGTACTTGACAGTATTAATTTGCAATCTTTTGCCCTGCGTGTGGAACGGGTAGCATTTCAGAAAATGTTACCCTAGAGGTTCTGGATTTGAGTTTTCTACCTAAGAGCCTAAATTTAGCTTCCAGAACCTCTCTCTCATATTTTCCTATGTCATTGGTACCCACATGTACCAAGACAGCCGGCTCCTCCCCAGCACTATCTAAAATCCTATCTAGGTGATGCGCGAGGTCCACCACCTTCGCACCAGGCAGGGAAGTCACCAGGCAATCTTCAAGTCCACCAACCACCCAGCTATCTATATGCCTAATGATCGAATCACCAACTACAACAGCTGTCCTATTCCTTCCTTCCCGGGCAGCACTTGGAGATATATCCTTGGTGCAAGTGGATAGTACATCCCCTGGTGGGCAGATCCTGGCTACAGGAGTATTTCCTACTTCACCAGGGTGATGCTCTCCTTCTAGGAAACCTCCCTCCTCCAAAGAAAGCACAGGGGCTACCAGACTGGAGGTAGGACTTCTCTACAACATCCCTGTAGGTCTCCTCTATGTACCTCTCTGTCTCCCTCAGCTCCACCAAGTCTGCTACTCTAGCCTCAAGAGAACAGACATGTTCTCTGAGAGCTAGGAGCTCTTTGCATCGGGTACACATATATGAAACCTCACCAACTGGGAGATCATCATACATGCGACACTCAATGCAAAAGACTGAATATAATTGTTGGCAACATAATTTTCTCTTGTTCACTCTGTATCATTAAAAGGTCATCTTGTTTTTTGTTTTGTGAAGAATGTTGAAGAAAGTGGAGTTTGTTTTTCTGACTGATGATTAAAAGAAGCCCTCTGTGTTTATGAACATTTATCTTCCAAACAGAGGTTTCTCCGATATATACTGAGGTCTTTTTTCTCCCCTACATTTTCATTAAATAATACAAGATATACCTGAAAATATGGAGGTTATGTTTGTAGAAGTTTCTTTGAATTGGTGATATTGAGTTCTACATATTCTGTTTATTACAGTTGATTTCAATCACCCCAATATTGACTGCATAAATGTTATATCAGGGAGTGCCAGGGAGATAAAATTTCTAGATGTAATAAACGACTGCTTTTTGGAGCAACTGGTTCAGGAACCGACAAGACGGGGAGCCATTTTGGATCTAGTCTTTAGTGGCGTAGCTAGGTGGGGCGCAGGGGGAGCGGTCACTCCCCTAAACAGCTATGCGCCTCAACCCAATAAATATTTTTTTTCTGCTCCCTCCTGAGTCTTTAATCTTTTCCTATCTCTTCTGCCCGCGCTCTCCCGTCTGCGAGGTCACTTTTACTTCCCGAAGCATTCTCTCTCCGGCACCGGCGATTCACAGTCAGCCTTCTGCCAGCGTCGGGGCCTCTTCTCAGGCACGTCCCACCTCTGCGGAAAACAGGAAATTGCTTAGAGTAGGCGGGACATGCCTCAGGAGAGGCCCCAACGCTAGCAGAAGGCTGACTGTGAATTGATTCGCCGGTGCAGGAGGGAGGAGGATTCAGGGAAGTAAAAAGTGACCATGCAGATGGGAGAGACAGACAGAAGAGAGGGTGAAGCCAATTTGAGTAATCTAATCCCCCTCTCCCCCCCCCTCCCCCCGCGCAGCCGTTGGTGCCGTTCGGTTCAAAAGAAGCAAACATGATCTGCTGCATACACGTTGTCGTTCTTTATTGTAATCTGCCTTGGGAAGCCTGATGTTAGTTATAAAGATGACAGAATATACTGAAATTAAATGGAAGTAGAATTAAACTCTCCTTTCATTGGAGCACATGGAACCACATCTTCATCTGTGTTGTAGAAGTTTACCTTTTAGATACACAAATGGACTATGCTGTTTTGAACATGTTTCAGGGGCAAGCGGTTTTATAAGTCAAAATAAAATTAAATATTTTGTTTCATGCAGATCTCTTTTGTTTAAACATAAATGGGCTATAAGCCCCTAATACAGTCCATTTGTTTTTGTATATTTTGTTCTTATGATGACTTATACTGTGCCAAAACTGAAAACTGTTCTCTCTATCTGATCGATAATAAAAGGAACATTATCCACCCTAAAAAAGTTGCTTTGTGGCTGTACATGAGGAATTGTGATATTGAACAAACAAGTGTATTTTTGTGTCCCTAGTCATGCATCCTACGTTTATATAACCCTTTCAAGAAATCCAGTTAATTAATATTAGAAGAACATAGCCACAGAGGCATGGTTTGGTTGCATTTTTAATATGGTAATACTAGGGCCCAGCTAAGGAACAAGTTAGTTTGAGTTAGTCTTCACTGGACCAAACTTGTTTTCCTTGTGCCATCCAGCAGGATAGGCAGTGTCTTGAAACGTGGAGGATAAAGGATTTTTATTTTTTTACATTTATATCACACATTATCCCAAGCAAAGTCGGATTCAGTGCAGCTTACATATAACACATGCTAGAGTGTCCCTATAACCAGCCCCTCCAAATGACACACTGATTACGATTTATAACAAATTACTACTCTTCCTATGAAAAGTTATTCTGTTATTATACTTCCTCTATGTACATCCGTATACTGCACAAATCGACATGTTTGAAAATATAAGTGAGATTAAATACAAATGCTACCAATAATACAGAGTGACAACGTGGATGAAGCAACTCATAAGTCTGCTTTCTTTCTTTTGAAAGTACGGCAATGACAGCTGTGTGGGGAAGGGGAAACTGAGACTGGCCTAATTGGTTTTAACATTTTGACGTCACTTGGTCTCCTGTCTATTAAAACCTCCTTGGAGCTGCCAGAGGATAGACCGTGGGAGCAGGCCAGGGAGATATGTGGCATTAAGGAGGATGGGGAGCGCTGAAAAAGACGGGGAAGAAGGTTAACATGGGGAGAGAGAAGGATATAGTAAATGCTGGACAAGGAGGGAGAAGGACACAGCGTCAATACTGGACAGGGAGAGGGTAGGGACATTGGAACGCAAAGAGGCAATCCTAGAAAAAGAAGAAATGGGGACACAGGACACTATGGAAAAGGGAGAGAGATAGGGGCTCTACTGAAATGCAGGGGGATAGGGACACAGAGGGGCACTACTGGAAAGGGGAGGAGAAGATGGAAACAGATAGGGACACAGAGAAGGCACTACTGGAAAGGGGAGGAGGAGATAGAAACAGATAGGGACACAGAGAAGGCACTACTGGAAAGGAGAGGAGGAGATAGGAACACAGAGAAGGCACTACTGGAAAGGGGAGGAGATAGGGACACTACTGAAAAGGGGTGAGATGGGGACAAAGAGGTAATGCTGGAAAAGGGGGAAGATGTTAACAGGGGTAATGCTGGGGAGATGGGGACACAGGACAATGTTAGAAAAAGGGAGAGATGGGGACACCAGGATAGCAGATGCTAGAAAGGGGGAGATGAGGAGACCAGGTAGGCTTGTGCTAAAAAGGGGGGGAGAAGGGGACACAGAAGGGAGATGCTGGACAGGACAAATAGTGCTGCAGAGGAAAAAGGATGGTGCACTTGGAGACAGATGTAGAGAAGGAAAGGAAGAATACAAGAGGCGAGAGAAGAAATGGAAAGGCCAACCTGGAAAAGAATTTGTAAGGCTGACTCATGGAACATGGAAAAAAAGACTGGGACCAGCCAAATTCCCAGACAACAAAGGTAGAAAAAAATTATTTTTATTTAATACTTTGTAAGGACTGAGATGTACCTGCTTTGTAAAATGTACATTTTTTCTATTTTTATTTTGCAAAGTACAGGAGAAAATGCATTTGTCTCTTTTTTTTTTTTTTACCAGTATTGCACTGTTTAGAGTCTGGCTGGGGGGGGGGGGGGGGGGGGTTCTATTTCAATTTTTGTTGTTGGGTTGTTTTTTTTTGTGGCTCCCTGTTCTGCATTAGATTGGTAGCATGGAATGTTGTCACAATTTGGGTTTCTGCCAGGTGCTTGTGACCTGGGTTGGCCACATTGGATTACTGGGCTAGATGGACCACTGGTCTGACCCAGTATGGCTACTCTTATGTTATTTAGATGAGGGCCTGTCCATGTTCTGCATGTGTGACTGAGGTGAAGGATTCTGCTAGCATGTAGTGTCTGTGTAGAAATGTGTAACAGTGCAGTTTGTACCAGTTTCCAAATAGTAGGTGTATTGGTGCTCCACAGTCCAGTGTAATAGCACTGTCTTCTGATAGGTGGGTTAGGGCTGTTATGGTGTGGTAAGTGTTGTCTTCTAGGGCAGTTCTGGAGTACCCCCTTGCCAGTCAGGTTTTCAGGATATCCACAATAAATATGTATGACATTGATTTGCATATACTGCCTCCATTACATGCAAATCTTTTTCATGTAGATTCATTGTGGATAGCCTGAAAACCTGAATGGCAAGGGGGTACTCCAGGACCACCTAGGGGAAACACTTCTCTAGGTCCCACTGTAATATTTCTAGTACTGTCTTTTCATAGATGGGTTAGGGCTGTTATGGTGTGGTAAGCTTTCAGTATAGGTTTTGGGTGTCTTTTTGCAGGGGTTTGTGTTATTTCACAGTGTCTAGCCCTATTTGAAAGTAGGTTCTGGGGCAAGGGCCCTTGTCACCTAAAATAAAAATGCTCAAGACTAGTGTTCTTCACATCCTGTGGAGTCACCACACAAACAAAAGCCCATCTTGATTTAAACAAGGTGTCTAGCAGTGGAAGGACTGGGTGTGCTATTTCTGAGGTGATGGTCACGATTTGAATATTTTTATTTGAAGTTAAGAAGACAGGTTGCCTGCTCTGGCCAGTCCAGGGACCTCTTCTGTGTCCTGCCTCCTGATGCAACTTATTGTTTCCTTGTAGGCAGGACGTAACAGAGACAGCCTGTATTAATCTTTGTGCGCCACAGCCCCTGAGCAACAACACAGACACTGCTGTCTAGCTGACACCAACCGGCGCCTATTTTATAAAAGTCTGCTCCCTCTAAGATCAAAACCTGGCTACGCCTCTGGCGTGCAGGGCATAGTGCGAGAGGTGGAGGTGTTGAGTCCCCTGGGAAACAGTGATCATAACATGATCAAGTTTGAATTACTATCTGGGATGAATCCACAAAGGAAATCTACTGTAGCTGCATTTATTTTTCAAAACGGTGACTATAATAAAATGAGGAAAATGGTTAAAAGAAGCTAAAAGGATCAGTTGCAAAGGTTAGGACATTAAATCAGGCATGGACATTGTTCAAAAATACCATCTTGGAAGCCCAGACCAAGATGCAATCCACGTATTTACAAAGGTGGAAAGAAGAGAAAATGACAGTCAACATGGTTAAAAGGTGAAGTGAAAAAAGCTATTACAGCCAAAAGAATGTCCTCCAAAGAATGGAAAAAAGACCCAAATGAAGAAAATAAGAAGCAACATAAGCACTGGCAAGTCAGATACAAAGCATTAATAAAGAAGGCTAAAAGAGAATATGAAGAGAAACTTGCTAAACAGGCTAAATTTCATAGTAAAAGTTTTCAGGTACATCAGAAGCAGAAGGCCTGCTAGGGAATCCGTGGAACTGTTAGATTATGAAAGCGCAAAAGGGGCACTCAGGGAGGACAAGGCTATAGCAGAGAAACTGAATGAATTCTTTGCTTTTGGCTTTATGGCAGAAGATGCAAGAGATCTGCCTGTACCGGAAATGGTTTTCAAAGGTGATGATGTGGAGGAACTGAAAGAAATCGTGGTGAACCTGGAAGATGTACTGAGTCAAATTGACAAATTAAAAAGTAGTAAATACTTTTAAAACAAATAGGAGGAAATATTTTTTCGCTCAATGAATAGTTAAGCTCTGGAATTCTTTGCCAGAGGATGTAGTAACAGCAGTTAGCGTATCTGGGTTTAATATTCCAATAGTAACCTAAATTTTAAGTTTGTAATTTAACCTTACTGAGGTATTCTGAATAATCTGCAACTTATTCACCAGTTTCAAAGAGAGTCCCAAGTACAACACATTACAATAATATATATATATTATCAACAACTGTACCATCACAGTAAAAGACATTTTATCAAAATAGGATCTTACCAGATGCTGCTGCCTCATTTTCAAAACATCTTTTGCCACACATGATTAACTTGAGATTCTAAAGATAAAGCTGAGTTGAGAATAACCCCCAATACACAAGATTTGTCCTCAATAGAGAAAGAACTACCCGATGGAAGGGTAACAAATATCAGGGACAGCAATTCCTGGGTTTCTGGTATTTAGCTTTAATTTGTTACTCAAAGTCCAGTCATGAAACTTCTGCATACAAGAAGTTAGTTTCATATCAGTGTCAGAGAAATTCTCAGCTACTGGAACTAAAAAAATATATATATCATCCGCATATGAGAGAAGCAACTCATCCACTTTCCAGTCCCTTTGAGAGCTGACCCCCTTGAAACAAAGGTGGGCGGAATGTAGGGGTAACACCCCAATACATAGCAATATATAGCGCTACTATATAGTATTACAATATACGACACTACAATATAGGATCTGGCTGATTTAAGACTTTCTTACAGAACCTATTGTACTACAGACAGGAAGCCAGATCAGCATGACTTGGCAAGATTTTGCCAAGGTCTGCAGGAAATTCCCCTGCTAACTTGGCTGATGCCATATCTGGGCAGCTGTGACAACATCTGTGTTTGTATATTGAAACAATGATTCTTGGTCAAGCTGACCCTCCAGAATAATGTAAATGGGACAATGTTGCAACTCTTCAAATCATAACATTTGGAACTAGACGGTTGTAACAAACATTTGAGGGTCACTTTTGCCCAAGAACCGATATAAGAAGCCTCCTGGAAAAGAAGAGGTTATCTGGAGAAGATATCCTAAATCTGCTGATACAGTGTCCATATAACAACTGAACTCCCATGTCCGAGCTGTTTTGCTACAGAGATACCTACAGCTCTTTAAAAGCCACAGCATCTTCCCCAAGACGAACCCTCCACAGCATGCCAACCTGAATCGGGTCCCAAGAGAAAAAAAAGGACAACAGTTCCTGCCAGCCCATCAACAAGGGAGGATTCCACCCTTGCCAGGTTATAGCTGTTATTGTTTTTGTAGCGCTGAGGAAGATAGTTGGCCTAAACAATTACTGAGTCTAGGGTATAGGATGTGTGTTCACTTTTTTCTCCGATATGTACTCATTGCTTTTCTCTAAGTAATTTAGCATTTGTGCATTGTTTTTCTACTTATATCAATTTTACCTGCTGCCAATTAAACTATTATTTTTACAATATCTGAGACTTGTGTCCATAACTTGTCAGTCTAATTGGGCTTTGGACTTGGATCCACAGGGGAACATAAGATTTGTTATAAATTCCAGAGTGCTAAATCATAATTATACTAAGAGTTCTTGTTCCCAAATTGCCCCCTCCTCTGACCAAAGGCAAAGTAACTATGTTAGCCCCATGGTCTCTCCACCCAATCCTCAAGGAAAGAAGATGCTTCCTCTAGAATTTGACTCCCTGTCAGCTCATATATGCCACTGGATTCCAGCCTGTTTACTGACCAAGCAGCCTCTTCGGCTGACCACAGATCCTGGACTAGTTGACCCAAGCAATGGCCCTCAGTCCCTGAGAATGGCGTCGGTAGTCACTATTGTCCACTCCAGCAGAAATAAGCTGACTCTCTTTTTCAGGTTGGAGGAAAGCAACCACCTTGAGACTGCATCTCTCCCTGCTCCTGAGTGGTAACTGCACATCAAAAGACTACATCTGAGGACACCATCTGGAGAGGAAAGAGTACTGAAGGGGCTGCAGGTGTGCTCTTATCCACTGCACACCTCCAAAGTCGCTGCCATTGAACCCAACACCTGAAGACATTGCATCCTGAAAAAAAGTCTGAATCCTAGCTCTTTGTGACACCATCCACGAGCAGATCAGCCCATCCAGCATCTCCCCAACAGCCTTGGCCTTGACTCGAGACCGGAAAACTCCAGAAAGGCATTTGGAAGGGGCCACGCAAACTTCAGAGCGCAGTCGTCGCCGATAACCTCCAGGTCTGAGGTGATCTGGGCCCACCTCCAATAGAAGTCCTGCAAGCGAGCCCCCACTGCAATCAAAGGATGGCCTCCGACTCCTTCATTGGGGCTTCTGTCCATGCTGGGAGGTACTGGAAGCTGAGTCCCTGCCTCCGCAATGACCTCCTTGAAAGGACTAGGACTGTGGAAAAAAAACCTTTGCTGCAGACCAGCTTCCTTCTACCAGGCCTAAAGCATCTGACATCTTCTCATCAAAGAAGCTCCTCAGACCCCCTGATCTGGGTTGATCTTCTGGCAGCTGAAGAACCTTTGTCTCTGAGACTCCTCACCAACTTGTCCAACTCTTCACCAAAGAGCAAAGCCCCTTAAAAGGAAATTTTTACTCAACTTCAATTCAGAGGCAGCATCAGCTGACCAGCCGTAGGGCTCTCCTGGCTGCCACTCCCAGGGCCCTCGATTTTGCTGATACCCTTAGCAAATTAGATAAGGTATCTGCTAAGAAGGCCAAGCCGATCTCCAGCTTGGTAATCTTCCTTGTCCACAGTCAAGAAATCAGAGATTCTACCCCAAAACCTTTCAGACCAACAACACGCCCTAGCCACAAAACCCCCACAAATGGTCGCTTGAACTGCCAGGGCTGAAATATCATAACAGTGCTTTAAGAAAGTTTAATCCTATGATCCTGAGAGTCCTTGAGCGCCTCACCACCGTCCACTGGCACTGTATTCTTTTTTGTCACCTCTAAGACCACTGCATCAACTAGAGGGGGCTTAAGAATGTCTCTATCCTGCTCAGGCAGTGGATAAATCCAGATCATAGACCCTGCCAAGCAGATGCATTCCACTGCATCTCTGAATAATGTCCCTTATAGCCTGATGAATTAGAAAGGACTTACTCACTTTTCTGATGCCCTTAACTAGTGGGTCACCTTATGAGGTTCAGGGGAGGATCTTCCTCAAAATTCAGAACAGAAGAGACAAAAGAAATCAGCTCCTACAAGTCTTCTCTATGGAACACTCTGACCACCAAAGAATCCTCCCCTGGAGGTAAATCCACCACTCAGGGGTCCTCTGGCAACAGCTCCCTATGCTCCCCACATGCTCCCTCTTCACCTAGGGACTCTGTGTCCATAAGGTCTGCCTCTTGAAAAGAGAAGGACCCCCGCCCCCAGTCAACACTGGAACTGCAACAGCTTGCCCTCTAGATCTTCTACAGCAAAACACCTTAAAAGTGGCCAGGATGAATTTCAGGGGAAAAACCCTGACGGCTTTAGCCATGGAGGCTGCTCCAGAGGGAGATGCATTCAAAATGACAATGGTTCCCACCAAAAATTGGAACTGCCGCCAAAGACTGAGCCTCTGAATCTGCCACACTACAAGCTGCAGGAGCCAAGCCTTGCCCTTTAGATACCACCAGAATCAGAGAAGCAGCCTTTGCTCACCCTTGCCACAAATTTGAAAGGCCCGGACATGGTAACCTGTGTGTGCTGATAACCGAAACATTTCTTAAGTCTGCCAGAGTTCATTGTGCAAACAAGTGGCTCTAACAGCCAAAGGTTCCCCCCCCCCCCCCCTAAAAGATAATGGGACAAGGCAGAGCAGGAACTACAAGAAGACTGACCAGTAACCTGAAGGGCAAGAATTGAACACAGTCGCTGTTTTTCTTTTTGTTTTACAAATAATGACCACAGTGGCTGAACCCCATGACACTCCAGGCTCTCTCACTAAGAGGGACCGAGGCACAAAAATGGCACCTGCAACTCACAGATCCCCAAAGGGACAGAGGAGGATAGAGGTAGAAGTGAGGAAGGACTTGGCCACCTACATTCCCAGGGCAATAGAGCCCCCCCACAGGACTCAGCCTCCTGCCAAACAGCATAGAGGAAAAAAACAAGACTTGCTGATTTTTTTTTTCTTAAGACAGAAACTAAAGAAAGAAACACAGACCTTAAACCAAACAGGCACTCTGAAACCTTCCATATCCACAACCTGCTGGAGATTGAGATATACTGGTTCTCTGAGGGACTGCATAGTACAGATATAAGCTCAAACTGGAATCAGAATATCTATGTCTCCACTTGATAGTAGGAATGTATAACCCATCAGGCCTTCCTAGGCCTGACTGAAGAGGTGCTAAGGAAAATCTAATCTATTCATGACCAAAGAATGTACAAGAACAGCTGTCAACTTTTTTTTTTTTTTTTTTAGTAATCAAAGGATGTAAAGAATATAATCAAACAAAGGGGGAAAAAAAGCACTTTTTAATTAATATGTGTGCTTTAAAATCAAGTTTATGATCAATTACCCCTGATGTTTTAAAAGATTCAACTATTTGGTATTTTAAAGCTAGCTAGTAATTTAGGTATTGACAAAGTAATGTACAGAAAAGTAGGCCTTTAGATTTTTCAGTATTTAGCTTAAGCCTTCTGCAATTATTTTACATTTGTTATTCAGTAGCTGTATGCTCAAAAGGACTATGAATATTGACAGCTGTCCAGAATTTGAATATTATCATATATAAAAGGTGTAAGTTCTAGGTTCTGGATTAATAAGGCCAGGGGAACCATTAAGACGCTGAATAACATAGGTGCCAAGATGCCCTTGCTGCATCCAAAAATTTAGGGGAGCGTAGTTGATACGTTTTCTCATTGTACAGCAAAGTATGACCCTGTAAATAAGAATGAAACCAATCATGTACAGTATCTGTCAATCCAATATCTACTAATCTAGATTAATAAAATAGTGGTCAAATTAAAAACCAATGATAAAGCTAAATAAATTCATTAAACAATTTTATCCTGATCTAGATAAGGTGATATTTCCTGAAACTTGATTAGCTTGTTGTATTTTTTTTTTTGTCAAAGAAGTCCCCTAACTGATGGAAGACCACTTTCTTCAAACGTTTGGATAAGAATATTAAATTAGAGGCAGTTCTGTAATTCAGAGGCACAGTCTTATTCAAAGTTGGATCTTTCACCTCTGGATATATTTATGCTAATTTTCAATAATTTGGTTCAGTTCCATTATCTAAACTAGACATAATCGTAGTAAGAATACAGGGGACTAGATGATGCTGAAACTTTTTTTTTTTCAAGAGTAACAAACAGGATCGTGACATGAGGCTGTAGGCTTCCTCATCTCATGAAGTAATAACTTCTGATGAGAAGCAGCAGATGGAATTGTAAACCTTGCAAGAATACTTTGTGGTATGGAACATTTTGCAGTTTCAAAAGCTGAAATACCTGTAAGATTCTAAACCAGGATTAGTATTCAAGTTCAAATCTAAAGCTGTAAGTCTTAAGCAGATAAATCATTTATATTTACATATAAAGAAGTAGAAACTGGTTCCCGTAAATACTTAGTTCTATGATATTTCCTACCCTCTTTTTTTACCTGCCACTGGACTGAATATGTAAAGAGCAGCTGATTTTCCCTGGTGGAATCAATCTCCTGAGGAGCAGAGCTAGCAGGATCAGGTAGCGTGCAGGCTCCTTTTTCATCAATCTTTAGATCTGCAGACAAATGACAGCATACAGAGTCACTTGAGTTCCAAGTACACTTCAAAGGGTTAAAGAGATAGTCATGTCATCTCAAGCACCGCCTTTTTTTTTTTTGTATCAACAAATATTTATTGAAAGAAAGCAACTGAATACAAGATCCATCAAAACAATCTGGTACACAGAAGATTAACCCAAACAACCCCTTCCCCCAAACCCCATAAAAGAATAACTCCAAAAACCAGGGCCACACCAACTCTACAGTGACCCCTTACACATCCAACTAACCCCCAATCCTCCCACTCAACAGCAGCAAATAAAAGGGCAACATGAGTTAATTTCTTAAGTAGTCTCTCAAGATTAACTTTGTTAAATACCTTCTGAAAATCCAATACACTATATGAAATGGCTCATCATTATCTACTTGTTTGTTTACTTCCCTTTGCTGATCCCAACACTTCCACTGCCAGAATAGCACTGGATATTCCCTGAATCCCATTGATTCTCTGGCAGATAACCCAACACATCCAAGTCCAGAATATGACTAGTCTCCCTACCCCTTCATAACTTTCACGGATGAAATCCAGCACTTCCAAATAGAAAGTGACCTCCAAACTACAACTCAATTCTGTAGTTTTTGAAAATATAACCCAACAGTTCATAACCAGGTTGGCACTAGATTCCCTCTTCCTTCAAGTATCTCTCAAGAAGAATAATCCACCAATTCAAATGTAGTGTACCACAGTAAAAGCTCAAATTTTGGGGGAAATAGTGAAATTTATTCTTACTTGATAATTTATTTCCTTGAATCAGGCCAGCCTACTGGATTATGAGCCTTTAATAATAGATGGAAGCAGAGAAAAAAAAAAGCCCTGAAGATTCTAATTGCATCACCGGTGTAACAGGCGGCGTAGTCAGGATCCTGTCAGTATGCTAATGCCAAGCTGTAAGTAATGGTAGAAACAGATAAGATACTTCAGAAAAATAAACAACCAAACAACTGAGTGCCCGGGACAAGAGACAGGGACACAGAAACCACACTAACGGCACTCATCGCAAACTTCAGAAAAGAAATCAGTCAAGGCAGAAACATACTACTATTACAATTTGACATGTCCTCGGCCTTCGACATGGTCGACCACTACACCCTAATATGAATTCTAGACAAGATCGGCATATGCGGAGCAGTACTCCAATAGTTCGAGAAATTCCTGACCAAGAGAACATACCAAGTCAAAATGAAAAACCAACTATCCTTCACTTGGAAAGCACAATCTGGTGTCCCACAAGGATCCTCAATCTCCCCAATATTCTTCAACATCATGATGACCCATTTAGCCAAGACACTAGACAATCAAGACCTTAACCCATTCATATACGCCGAACACGTGACTATCTAAATCCCATTCGAAAATGACATCAAATAGATATCAGAGACAATCAACAGAAGCCTTAACACACTAGAAAACTGAGCCACCGCCTTCAAGCTCAAACTCTGAGACAAGACCCAATTCCTGGTAATAACAGCACCACACAAACAAACCACCACACCCAACATAAACATAGATGTGACCTCTTAATCCCCTCTCGGATAACAAAATTATTGGGAGTAATAATTGACCAAAAACTGTCACTTGAACCCCAGGTCACAAGGTTTGCTACGAACTCAATCCACATGATGTGGAAACTAAGAAGAATCAGAAACAACTTCTCTAATAAAGTATTTCAACTCATGGTACAATCCACTGTTCTCACGCATCTACTCAGTAAAGAGCAAGTCACAAAGACTCCAAACAGTCCAAAATACAGCAGCCAGACTCATCTTTAGAAAACCAAAATACAAAAGAGCTACCCCTCTACTACAAGAATGATATTGGCTTCCAATCAAAGCTCACATAGCCATCAAACTTTGCACTATGATCTGGCTCATAATCCACAGCAAAGCGCCTGCATACCTCTCAGACATGATCACCCTACCCCTTAAGAACTCACTGAAAGAGGTGAGGAACTACCTGACACTTCACTACCCCCATGTAACAGACTCATCTACAAGTCTGTACACTCTGCGAACTTCTCCTACCTAGGCACCAAGATGTGGAACTCACTGCCAAAATCACTAAGGTCCCTAACCCCCCACACCATCTTTAGGAAACACCTCAAAACATACCTATTCAACAAGTTCCTACCCACAGACAACAAAAGCGAATCAACTTCATACAACAGAATGGAACCAATCACCTCACCGACAAACGCCAAATCTCCCTCCCATTAATCATGATTAACACATCTAATACCCAATTCTACCTCACAACCTAACCCCTAACCACTTAGATCCATCCGAACAGGACTTTCCCTCTATCACCTGCTCCCCATCCCGTTCTCCGCCGAAGCGATCACAATGATCACCGACCTCTCACCCTAAAAGTAACTCTCTTCTAACTTCATCTCAAATGTAACCCTTTATCTAGCACTCTTCTCAAATGCATTTCTTTATTCAATGTCATCTTAAATGTAACTTTATTATCACTGGTTATACTACAATGTTCATCTTAAATCTTTATTACCATTGCTCATAATACAATGTAACTTTACCACTGATATTTTCCATTGTAAGCCACACTGAACCAAACATTTGTTACATTTGTATCCCACATATTTGCAGGCTCAACCTTGCCAAGTCCGGTAGGGTATAAGTACAGAACATGTTTGGAAAATGTGGGATATAAATGCTGCTATAAATAAATAAAAATAAATATAGTGGACATCTAACCACTTATCCCCCGACTACTGAACAAACTATATTATTTAAAAATGAAACCACTATTGGCTGGCATGGTGAAGCTCAATTAAAACTGGCAGACTCTGCCCTTATCACTCAGGAGAATACATTTGGTTAAAATGATACTATTGCCGAAATGGCTATAAATAATTTACAAAATCTTCCAATCTGGCTAAGAGATCTAGTAGATAAAAAGTCTTGGAATAAGCTTCTCAGCCATTTTGTATGGCGGGGAGGAAGCCACGGATGAAATTACAATTGCTCCAGGTGGCAAAGGAGTAAGTGTTTGTGTGTGTTGTGGGGGGGGGGGGGGGGGGGGGCTAGACTTACCGGATCTTACAGCCTATAAAATATACATTTGATGAGAATTACTAGGGATTGGGTTCATGGACCTAGCACATTCTGTAACTATGCACTGGAAAGTCAAACTGTAAAATTCTTTAAATTATCCTACATTCTACATGCAAAAAGTCAAGACTTTCCAACAGGGGTAGCACAGCACCTGCTAGTTCAACTGGTGTAGTAGGCTTAGAAAATGAGTAGGATTTGATTTTCAATGCCAATCCATTGTTCCCTTTACTTACCTATATATGGTAATGGAGGCTTTAAACCAGGGACACAGGGAATGGAATTTGCAGATTAGAATAAACATGGTATTAAATCACTTCAGAAGGTGAAGGAGATGGGTTCTGTGCATCCTCTTGTTTGTCCAACTGAAACAGACTTTTGGACTGAAAGATTCTGACTATAGATACTTGCAAATGAAACAATATGTACAATCCTTACTGAAGTGTCATCCAGAGGCATGGGTAGCAGGCTCTTTTAATCAATTCTGGACCCAGGATGAGAATGCAAAAGGTCTAATAAGAAGCTATTATAAATCCTATATAGCTAACAATACCAAGATCCATTTAAACATGATTAATAATATGAATGATGATTATAGAATGGGAGACTTCCTGGAAGGAGTATTGAATTGAGAAGAATTAGTGGAAAGTGAACAGTTAAGGAAATGCATCATCAAGTGATTCACAGGCACCCTAAATAGGCCAGTAAAGTTATGATAAATGTTTCTGAAAACTGTGCCAAATGTGGGGAATCAACTGGGCACTATTCATGGTTGGTGGGACTGCTCCCAAGTGGCAATTTCTGGGATAAGTTGTGGTGTCATTTACAGACTCTGGTGGGGCAATCTTTTGACAAAAGTATAGAATTATGTTTATTAGACTTAGACAATGATTTAGATAAGAGTTGAACCAAGAGGAAAGTTATCTGTTTATTCAAAAGGCCTGTTTAATAGCGAGGAGATATACTGTATTCTACTGAAGTGGATTCAGAAAGAGCTGTCAACATTAATGCTTTGGAGAAACCAAATGCATCAGTTACTGTGGATGGAGTGCCTCTCAGTTAGCCAAAAAGGAAAGATTAAACAATTCAAACAAATTTGGATACCATTTCTAAACTCCTTGACTCCCAAATTAAGAAGCATGTTACTTAACATACCAAGACTAATTTAGTGTACTGAAAAGACTTTTAGATTCTCCTTAGGGGAGGGAAGGGAGGGGTAATAGAAAAGGGAAAGGGGAAGTTGTTTATCTTGTGGAGCTGTTTTTGTATTACATTATTTGATACTGTCATATCTGAGTGACAATGGAATTATGTTCCAAAATTTCAATAAAAATGATATTTCATAAACAAAAAAAACCTGTTCTGATCACCTCTGCAGACTGTGAAACTATTTACAAACCAGTGGCAGGCAAGGAACTCAAGGATATTCTAAAACCCTCAGTCTTCCAGGGTGGGTCCTGGACTGAATTAGCAGGATTTGAGGAAAGGAAACATCAGATAAGAATAAATTTTACCTTCCTTATCATCCTGCTAGACAGTCCACACTACTGGAATGTACTGAAGCTTATCCCTTATAGTAGGAATAAGAGAAAGCCCTGTCGAAACGGGCCCAGACATCAACCTTATAGTATCAGTCAAATGAATGCAGGGACGAAAGACCAAGCTGCCAACCTACAAATATCCTCTGGAAATAACTGCTCTGGTTCCACCTAAGAAGCCACCTGAGCTCTCGTCAACCTTGCGGGACTACTTGCTGGTTAAGAATGTATGCTGCTTCAATTGCTCCAACACACCAAAGATGACTTAGAAACTGCTTGCCCCTTACATGATCTGATTTGCAGAAGGAATTAGTGACCTCCAAATAATGGATGCATTGTGAACTTCCAGTTTATGCAGATACCAAATCCTCTTTTGGAAGACTTCTGGAAAGAAGGAAGAGAAACTATCTATCTGATTCACAAGACATGGAGATACCACTTTCAGCAGAAGAAAGGGAACTCTACGAACGGTAACCAAGTTCACTAAAAAGGACAGATAGGGATCTCTACAGGTAAGTACGTGCCACTCAGAAATCCTCCTAATAAAATATATGGCAATCAGAAAAACTGTCCTAACAGACAAATCTTTCAAGGAATTTCAAAGGAGAGGCTCAAAAGGATGCCCAGTCAATGATGATAGCAACAAATTAAAATCCCATTTCCATACAGCAATTCTAATGGAATAATTAATGTGCTCAACTGTTTGCAAACAACGAACTACATCTGGCTGGGTTGCAAATAGAGAAGCTATCAATTTTGCCCATAAAACAAGAGAGCAACTCCACTAGTATCTTAAGTGATTTAAGAGATAAAACTCACTTTAACCCCTTCTTCAAAAAAAGAGAGAGAATTGAAAGAATATCCACTTTCCAAGCGCATAACATAAGAACAGCCATACTGGGTCAGACCAATGGACCATCTAGCCCAGTATACTGCTTCCAACAGTGGCCAATCCAGGTCACAAGTACCTGGCAGAAACTCAAAATTGTAAAAACATTCCATGTTACCAATCCCAGGGCAAGCAGTGGCTCCACTGCCCCTTTGAAGGCGACGAAACAGTGTGACAAGGCGGTGGCCGTAGCTAGAAGGTTGTTAGGCTGTATTGAGAGAGGTGTGACCAGCAGAAGATAGGGGGTGTTGATGCCCCTGTATAAGTCGTTGGTGAGGCCCCACCTGGAGTATTGTGTTCAGTTTTGGAGGCCGTATCTTGTTAAGGATGTAAAAAGAATTGAAGCGGTGCAAAGAAAAGCTACGAGAATGGTATGGGATTTGCGTTACAAGACGTATGAGAGACTTGCTGAACTAAACATGTATACTCTGGAGGAAAGGAGAAACAGGGGTGATATGATACAGACGTTCAAATATTTGAAAGGTATTAATCCGCAAACGAACCTTTTCCGGAGATGGGAAGGTGGTAGAACGAGAGGACATGAAATGAGATTGAAGGGGGGCAGACTCAAGAAAAATGTCAGGAAGTATTTTTTCACGGAGAGAGTAGTGGATGCTTGGAATGCCCTCCCGCGGGAGGTGGTGGAAATGAAAACGGTAACGGAATTCAAACATGCGTGGGATAAGCATAAAGGAATCCTGTGCCGAAGGAATGGATCCTCAGGAGCTTAGTCAAGATCGGGAGGCGGGGCTGGTGGTTGGGAGGCGGGGATAGTGCTGGACAGACTTGTACGGTCTGTGCCAGAGCCGGTGGTTGGGAGGCAGGGCTGGTGGTTGGGAGGTGAGGATAATGCTGGGCAGACTTATACGGTCTGTGCCAGAGCTGGTGGTTGGGAGGAGGGGCAGGTGGTTGGGAGGCAGGGATAGTGCTGGGCAGACTTATACGGTCTGTGCCCTGAAGAGCACAGGTACAAATCAAAGTAGGGTATACACAAAAAGCAGCAAATATGAGCTATCTTGTTGGGCAGACTGGATGGACCGTGCAGGTCTTTTTCTGCCGTCATCTACTATGTAAGTACCTGAATATATGTAAACCGCTTTGAATGTAGTTGCAAAAATCTCAAAAAGGCGGTATATAAAGTCCCATTTTCCTTTTCTCTTTCCCTTCCCCCATGTCTGTCTGTCTCTCTCATCAACAGACTGAGAGCCCCTAGTGGTGGAGAGTGGAATTGCACCTTTATTTTTAATGTTTTTGTCACTGCTGGGTGGTTCTGATGTTATGGTAGCTGCACACCAGTTAAGTCTCACAAAAAGAGTAGCTATAGTTAAATTAATTAACTTTGCATTTTCCAAAGCTCAATTATGAAAGTGGGAGAAAGTAAAATCATTTTTTTTTAGTTAATAAGATTAGCAGGTAATAACATTTAATTGTAGAGATCTCTAACTTAGGGCCTCTTATAAAGCTGCGCCTGCGGTTCCGAGGGTCGCAATGCTGACAAAACCCATTCACGGCTTGATAAAAGAGGTCCTTAGTACGAATACAATTACTACAAGGGTTGTGGACAACAATATGTATACAGCTTCACACATTTGCAGCGGTCTCAAAGCATAAATTGTTAACATTGGCACCTTTCTTGCAGGTACCCTTCCACTCTGCAATTGAAATAATTGAACTATCAGATAAGTATCGGTGAATTTTTGACTTTGAATCCTATCCTGCCTACATCAATCATATAAGAGGGATTCTTTTCTTACATTTCTGTGCTCTCTATTTCAGAAAAGGAAAATTTTGAAGCACTTAGATGAGACCTATCTCCACCTAGGTAACATAGTAACATAGTAGATAACGGCAGAAAAAGACCTGCACGGTCCATCCAGTCTGCCCAACAAGATAAACTCATATGTGCTACCTTTTGTGTATACCTTACCTTGATTTGTATCTGTCATTTTCAGGGCACAGACTGTATAAGTCTGCCCAGCACTATCCCTGCCTCCCAACCACCGGCTGTGGCACAGACCGTATAAGTCTGCCCAGCACTATCCCCGCCTTCCACCACCAGCTCTGTCACCCAATCTTGGCTAAGCTTTGAAAGATTGATCGGATTCTATACCTGAATTCCCTTGATCAGAATTTGCAGTTCTCAATGAATTATGATTGGAATCAGATCCTCTTTCTCGATAAGATTGTAAAGAAATTAAGCATATGGATTTTTCACAATTTACAGAAAACCTACAGATAAGAACCACTTCTTGCATTTTGAAAGTTTCCATGATAGAAGTCTCAAACAGAATTTACCCTATTCACAATTTCTTTGTTTGAGAAGACTGTGCAGTGACTACAAAGAGTTCAATTGACAGGTGATACCATTGGCGAGAAGGTTTAAGGAGTGAGGATATCTGTCCAACTGTATTGGCAAGGGGAATAAAGAAAGCAATGGCAGCAAATAGAGATGATATGCTGTCTGTACAGTGGATCGACCACAACTGGACACTGTATACAGTCTTAGATTTTCCAATTTGGCTGGAGATATATGTAAAATCTTATTGAAGAACTAGCACATACTGGAAGGTCATAGGTGTTTTCAAAATAAAAAGGCTGACTGTAGCTTACACACGTGATAGAAATATTAAAGAAACTGTGGCACCTTCTGTGCTCCCTGTTTACACACCAATGCTGACATCACAGTGGATCCTGCACCGTGTGCCCCTCTTAGCTACACAAGTCTTTGTTCATCCATGTACAAATAAGGTTTATTAAAATCTCTGTCCAATTGTAACACCGAAAAGGCAGTATATGCCACCTCGTGCCCATGCAACCTGATATATATAGGCAAGACAGCAAAAAAAAAGTCAATACTAGGATGACAGAACACAAGAGCAACACCAGGAGGAGCAACACGGCTGCACCCTTAGCACAGAACTGCACCGATCTGGCCCACACCCCCTCCGATTCGAGATCCACAACACCGAGGACGGCTGAACTAGGCTGGCGCAGAGGAAATGCCAACACACTATTGCTGAGACATAAACAGCGACCTATCCCTGAGCTACACACTGCCTCTCCAGCAGGACCGAATGCAGAGTTGGATCTATGTGTGTCCCCATGAACTATATATGTTTCATAACTTGTCATTCAATGTTGAAACATTTTATTTTTAAGAGAATGTATATAGGGTACTCCCTTCTTGCCTCTAAAAGGGGGGAACGAAACAGAAGAGACAAAAAAAACCCTTCTGGCAAAGGAAAAACACTTTAGAGTTCAGTTTGTCTCTTTTAATGCTAAAATTTATTAGAGTAAATAAATGGTTACAATAAAAAAAAAATTTATCCTAGTCTTACAGAAAATTGAATTCTTATTTATATCAGTCCAAATTTCAGTATAAGGAAAATAAAATCTCTCTGTATTTCCTTTGGAAGCTATCAGAATACTGAAGCTTAATTTTGCCCAATCACTTCATGCCTTATATTTTCTCTCTTACTTATCTGATATTCTTCAACTCTGACCTCTAAAGTCACCGTAATTCTGCTGCTTTGGTATTTTTCTCAGACATTCATCATTTGCCCTTTGTAACCTCTGTCCCTCGAATACTTATCACTCATACTTGTCCTTCACTGAAAATATCCCTGTGTTATGTTCAGAGCCTGTTTGAAACAGACACTTGTGAAAGTTTATGGCCCATTACTAGGGCTAAGCAAGCCTGTCTATGGTCCGTGAAAAAACCAAAAGACAAAAGCTATCTAATTGCCCTACTAGATCAAAAATAAAAGAATGTTATATATACAAAGCTGACTGATCTGAAAAACCAAAAAGCGCTACACAAGATTATTGACATGTTTTTATATTTGTGAACAAATAATTTTTTCACCAGATCCTTGCAGCATGAACCATGAAGTAATGTTGCAGAAAATGTTTTGACTCCTTAATCAACTTGTTTAATATAAAAGTCCATATATTGATACTGTTTTCTTCTTGCTTGAAACAATATATTGTAAGCCACACAGAACTGAATAATTAGAATTTGAATTATATGGGATATAAGCATCAATAAATAAATATTCATTCTTTGGATGACACCTCCTCTGGATAGTGCATCTCACCAGCTCCTCTGCACCACAACAGAAGAAAACAGTCCATCAGGCACTCTCTATTCCCAGAATCACATTATATATGTCTTTTAATTCAGTACACCTTTTTAATATTCAGTATAGCTTATTTTGACTAGTGGACCGCTTTGGACTTTTTAAAAACTTTTTTGATATTTTTTTTATTCATGCTGCACTCCTGTTTTGAAAAGCTAGCTTATGAGTAATACATTTGGTTCTATCTAGAATTAATGAGACAAAGCGTTTGAGACACTGTAGAAGACCCTCTTTTCAAATATTATTTTAGTGGATTGCATTGCTTTTATTTTAAATCTTTTTATTGACTGGTATTTGCATAAAAAGATACAATCATGTACTTCAACCATAGCACATCACAATGTAGTACAACATGTTAACTTCTGATAACTATTACCATCAAAATGATATCTGGGTATTTCTTTTGAACAACCTTATGCTACCTCCTCCCATCCCTTTTCCCTTACCCCTCCCCCCCTCCCTCCCTCCTCTACTCCTCAAGTTAGTGGCATTCTAGGCATAGCAGGACATTTCAAGTATCACACATATTCAACAATTAAGAAGTCTGCTCCTGGCTGCTGGTTGAAGAGTGTCCCAGAAACTACTCCAGGTGTTTGTCAGTTGTCTACCCGCTTCTGTTTCAAAGTCTTGCACTCCACGTCTCTCTAATTTCAACATCTCTATCATTTGTACCCTCCATTGGGCCAGTGTTGGGCTGACACTCTCTCTCCAATTTGTCAGTAGTACTCTTTTCCCCTGCAGCATAGATCTTTGCAAAAACCCCTTCAAGTCCGGCATGCGGAGACTCACGTTTTTAAAATCTTCAAATAAAAGCAAGGGTTGTAAAGGCACTGTACAATTCCAATACTTCTCAATGGCTCCCACAACCGCTCTCCAGAAACTGTGCACCTGCGGGCATAACCAAAACATATGGCTCAGAGTAGCTGGATCTTGTCCACATTTCAGGCATGCCCCAGAGGCTCCAAACTTTGCCCCATACGCTCGATTAGGCACCACATAGAGTCTCAGAGCAAACTTATATTGCAGCTCCGAGTCACGAGGAAATGTGACACTTTTCAGTGTGCTAGTCAAAAACCCTGTGAACAGAGTCTCCGTGACTTCCTCCTTTAGGTCTATCGTCCACTTCTGTGCATAACTTCTATAATCTATATCCTCCGTCGAGTCTAGGAGGTTGCGGTGAAAGAATCTCAACGGCACCACACTCTGTGCCCCCAGAGTCAGCGCCGAACTTATTATCTCCTGCACATCTTCGCATAAGTTCATCCAGCCCAGTGAGTGAACATAAAGTCTCACTTGGTAATATGCGAGGGAGTCCGCCCTCGGTAGCCCAAACTCCCGCTGCAGCTCTGGCAATTTCTTAAGTTGACCTTCCTCATCTAGTAGCTGGTATATGTATTGAATCCCCTTGAGTATTGTGTTCAATTCTGGTCGCCGCATCTCAAGAAAGATATAGTAGAATTGGAAAAGGTGCAGCGAAGGGCGACTAAAATGATAGCGGGGATGGGACAACTTCCCTATGAAGAAAGACTAAGGAGGCTAGGGCTATTCAGCTTGGAGAAGAGACGGCTGAGGGGAGACATGATAGAGGTATATAAAATAAGAGTGGAGTGGAATAGGTGGATGTGAAGCGTCTGTTCACGCTTTCCAAAAATACTAGGACTAGGGGGCATGCGATTAAACTACAGTGTAGTAAATTTAAAACAAATCGGAGAAAATTTTTCTTCACCCAACGTGTAATTAAACTCTGGAATTCATTGCCGGAAAATGTGGTGAAGGCGGTTAGCTTAGCAGAGTTTAAAAAGGGGTTGGACGATTTCCTAAAGGACAAGTCCATAAACCGCTACTAAATGGACTTGGAAAAATCCAAAATCCCAGGAATAACATGTATAGAATGTTTGTACGTTTGGGAAGCTTGCCAGGTGCCCTTGGCCTGGATTGGCCGCTGTCGTGGACAAGATGCTGGGCTCGATGGACCCTTGGTCTTTTCCCAGTATGCCATTACTTATGTACTTACTTATGTATTTATGCCATTCAGCAAAGGTCCTTGAAGAGGTCCCCACTAGAAAGTCCGGGTTATGTTTTAGTGGCAGAAAGGGCGTTGCTGCAGGGGAGAATCTGTGCCGCCGGCATAGCCATCTCCATGCTTCTCTTGCTGAGCTGACAAATGGGTTTTTCCTGATTTCCATCTGCGGCCTCCGCCCTGTGGTATGTAACACAAACGAAGCAGATCGCAAAAATAGCCCTAATGGGCTATTTATGTGTTTTAATATTAAATTACTGTTTTATTTTTGCGATCTGCTTCGTTTGTTTTCCATCTTGGAGCTTGCAGACCGTTTGCCCTTGTGTTTTCTGTGGTATGTAACAACCATCCCAGGTGCTCCTTGGGAGACAACAAGGTCTCTATGTCAGTTGGCGTGAAGTTCTGAGTACCAGCCAGCCAGTCTCTGATGTGCCTTAGTATACAGGACACCACAAGATATCTGATATTCAACAACCCCATTTCCCCCATGAGCCCTAGGCTTCTGCAATACCATCATTGGCAGTCTGGGGCGCCGGCCCCTCCACAGGAATTCCTGAATCAGTTGAGACAGCCTCCGCTCCTACCTCCTCCGCAAATATAGTGGCAGCATTTGGAACAAATAAAGTCACTTGGGTGCTATCATCATATTAAAGAGTGCTATGCGGCCTATTAACGAAATGGGATAGGCGCCCCAGAGCTGCAGAAGCCTTCGAGTCTCCATCACTAGTGGAAATACATTCAGTTTATACAGAGCTGACAGGTCAGCTGACACCCGAACCCCTAGATATTTGATATTGCCCTCTGCCCATTACAAGGGGAATTTCCCGTTCCAGCTGTCCCTTATTCTCTCTCCCAATGGCAGCCCCTGCGATTTTGTGAGATTAAGCTTAAAGCCTGAAAGTGTCCCATACATCTGCAGCACCTCTAATAAACAGTACAGGGATGAGTGACCCGCATCCAGCAGCAATAATAGATCGTCTGCATATGCAAGAATTTTCGTTGCTACCCCTTGGATTCTTATTCCCCGTATACCCTCCTCCGCCCGCACCTTGCACAGCAATGGTTCCAAAGAGAGCACAAATAGCAAAGGGGACAGGGGGCAGCCCTGCCGTGTCCCACGCTCTATGTCTAGTTCCCGGGTTCTGACCCCATTAATTATAAGCATTGCTTTCGGTGATGAGTATAGTGTTCGTATAGCCTGCAGATACCAGCCCGTTATCCTTACCCATTGCAAAGTTTCAAACATGAAGGGCCAGAGCACCCTGTCAAAAGCGCGCTCTGCGTCTAGACTGACTATAAGACCACCCTCGCCTTCTACTGCCACGTGGATCACAGCCGCTAACAACTTACGTACATTGAGTACTGACTGTCGGCCTCTAACAAAGCCCACCTGGCTTTCATGGACAAGCCGGGGCAACAGAGGAGCCAGTCTATCTGCTAATATCCGTGACAAGATTTTGAGGTCTACATTAATCAATGATATCAGCCTGTACGAGCCAGGGCTCAACAGGTCTCTCCCTCCTTTTGGTATCAGACTGACTAATGCTGTGTTCGCCTGTGGGGGTAAGGTCTCTTGTTCTATCACTTCTATATAATATTCCCACAACGGTCCTGCAAGCTGAGTCCCCAGAAATTTATAAAATTCACCCGAATAACCGTCTGGTCCGGGTGCCGAGTAGAGCTTTAATGCTTTAATAGCTTTCTGGATTTCCTTAGCCGTTAGCGGCTCATTTAACCCTGCTGTCTCCTCCGCAGTGAGTTGTGGCAATTCCGATTTTCTCAGATAGATTCTTATTGCCTATGAGTCCCCCTTCCCCCCTTGATACAATGCTGCAAAATGACTCCAGAATGTCTCAGCTATTTCTTCTGCCCTTGTCTTCACCTGCCCCGCACTATCTTTAATTGCCGCAATAAAGTGAGGTCTGCGGGCTCCTTTCACCATCCTCGCTAAGCGTCCCCCCACTATGTCTCCATAGTTGTGCATCTTATATTTCCTATATATTAGTGATCGGGTCATTCGCTCATGCAATATCTCATTCAGCGCTACTCGCGCCACCATCAGCGATTCGTAATTCCCTGTTGTAGGTGACTTTATATGCCGCCGCTTCGCCTCTCTGAATTGGTGTTCTCTGTCTATAATACCTTTTGCAATGCGACGGTTGCGTTGACTTACATATGCAATTATGTGCCCCCGCAACACTGCCTTTGCAGCTGCCCAGAAAAGCACTGGGTCATCTGCATGCTGAGCATTAAAGGTGCAGTATTCTTCCCATTTAGTGAGCAAGTACTTCCTAAATTCAGCAGAGGGGAATAGGTAAGCTGGGAACCTCCAGTTCACCTGTGCTCTATAGTATGGCTGCGCTTCAAAATCCACCCATATCATTGCATGGTCTGAAAGGCCCTCCGGCCCTATTTTCGCCGCCTGTACCTGACTAAAGAGTTCCTGCGAGAGGAGGATATAATCTAATCTAGAGTGGGTCCTATGGGCCCTAGAGATGTGTGTGTAGTCTTTCTCCTCTAGATTCAGCAGCCGCCACGCATCTACCAGCCCCACTAACCTGCAGAAGGATTCCAACAATGATGGACTAGGTGGCATCCCTTTGTGTTTAGGCCCAGAGCGATCCATCTCCCAGTCAAATATCTGGTTCATGTCCCCTGCCACTATTATGGGCAATTCAGCATATTGTTGGCACTTAGCCAATAACTGAGAGTAAAAATCCTTACTTGATCCTGTTGGTGCATAAACTGCTATCAAGAGCCGATCTCTGCCTTGTAGTTTGAGTTTGACCCCCACATATTTCCCTTCTTTATCTTTAAATAACGGTGTAACTTGGCAAGCTAGGGCCTTGTGAATTAAGATAGCCACCCCTCCCTTTCTACCATTTGCTGGGCAACAGTGCACCTCTCCCACCCATTGCCTCCTCAGCTTTTCATTTTCCTCTTGCGAGAGTCGCGTCTCTTGAATACAAGCTATTTGGGCCCCTTGGCGTTTCAGCGCATCTAAGATCTTAGCTCTCTTTACTGGGGACGTGACCCCACAAACATTCCAGGAGACCACCCGGACCTCTCCTCTCTGCTGCTTAGCCAGAAGCAGGACTTTGCTCCTCTGTCAGTTCTCTCCCTTTGCTTCTCCGGGGGCGCCCAGCCTCCCCCCCAGAGCTTTGCTGTGCCCAGCTATCAAGCTCCCTTATCCTGCTCCTTGTGTGCTGGCCCTGACTATCCTGCCACAAATTCACTGTGTGTAGTATGCCACATCTTCCCAAATTTCTGCCCCGTGATCCCTCCCTTCTACTCCCCCCCCTCCCCTCTTCCCCCCTCCCCTCTTCCCCCCTTGCCCAATCCCGTACAACTGTAATTCTGGGTCCATAATCCTACAGACCTAGAGTCACTTCAATGCTAGTAGCCCCCCCACCTCTGTAGCTTTTCCAAAGTTCCCAGAATTCCACCCCCTACTGTTATGGAATGCTTCCCAACATCATTACACTGAAAAATTACAACTTCACAGTTTCCTTATCATATCTATACACAGGAACTTCACTTATCTTTGCTATTTGCATGGACAGTATTCATATTGTTCTCTATTTCATTTATGAACGCAGAGGCCCCTGCCACTTCTTCGAAAGACCTCCAGTGTCCCTCGTGTTTAATCTTGAGGATGGCTGGGTAAATCAGCATGAATTGTATATGGGCCTCATGCAGTCTTTTGCAGAGCGGGGTAAAGTTTCTCCTCTTTCCCTGCAGCTGTGCCGAGTAATCTTGAAATATTCTGACTGTGTGGCCTTCATATTGAGTAGAATCCCTCTTCATCCAGTATACCTGTAAGATTTCCATTTTGTGCAAATAATTATGTACTTTGAGGATAATTGCTCTTGGAGCCTGCCTCCCTTCTTGCTTTCTGCCCACGCGGTGAATTCGCTCTAGGCATAGCGGTCCCGCGTGGTCCGAGAGCGCGAACTCTTCCTTTAACCATTTTTCTATTTTGGTGCACAATACTCCATCTCCCACTGATTCGGGGACACCGATGATCCGGAGGTTTGCTCTCCGTGACCGATTCTCGAGGTCGTCTAAGGCCGACGCCATGCTTTCAATTTTCTCCAGCGCACACTCCAGTTTCTGAGAAGCCGGTGCTTCTGCATCCTCCAGCGCCGAAACCCTACGCTCTAGCTCTGTTGCTCTTTGGACTGTTTCGCCAAGCAGGGTTTCCATGTTCGCTAGCCGTCCTTCTAGCCGCTCCCATCTCGGCTCCATTGCCTTCTCCACCACCGAGGTGAGTTGCGATAGTTGTTCTAACGAGAACACAGGGGCCTCCGGCACTTGCTTTATCTCCGCCGCGCTGTCCGCGCCTCGGGCCTTCTCCTTATCCTTTTTCTGCCCTCTGCTCGCCATTACTTTCCCTGATGTTTCTACAAATTTGTCCATCTGCTGTGTGCTATTTTGTTGGGTGCTCTCTTGTTTTCAGTCTTGTGTTAATTTAATTTGGGGTTTTAATGTTGAATTAAGAGGTGTTGGGGCCTAAGAGAGCCTGAGAACACGTCTCACTCCCTCTACAGCATCACGTGACTCCTTGCATAGCTTTTAAATATGGTACTTTTAGTTATTAATATTTATGGTGATTAAACAGGTAAGTATGTACTTGTGTGTTTGATTTGTATATGTCAGTCAGTCTGTGTTTCCAATCTGTCTACCCCTTCCCACAAGCTCAGTCTCTGAAAATTAGGCACAAAAAAATAAAAAAAACGGCTTCACTGGCTTGTCGCTTTCTTGCGGTGGCTAACTCTCCATCCTCAGGATCCGATGTCTTTCTCCTGCTGTGACGCTTCTGTGCAGTCATTCCTACTTCTTCTACCTTTAGCAACTCAAAAGGGAAAGAAAACCTGTCTTCCTATCTTTGATGCAATGTTAGTGCATGGAGCTCTTGGTCTTATAATTTAGTCTGTCACATTAGAACACAGTTGGATACTCTGGCTGCCTAGGTAAATAAATCAATAATTCAGTATCCCTAAATAGACCCTCCCACACAAGTTTTGCTGGGTTAAATGTCTCTACATTCCCCTCACCTTCCTGAGCTGGAGTGCCACAATGTATTTGTTTCTTGACAACAGGGGACTTGTGCTAAAACAGCCCTGTGTCTAGGCCATCAAGTAACATACATTCTTTGCACTTGGAACATTTAACTTAAGCAACCTGTCCTTCGTTTTCCCTGTCCGTGCAGCACCCTAGGCTGACTTCTCCTAAATGAACAGGGAGTCACTGCTCTAACCTGCATTCACTTCACAGCTAGAGGGTATTTTTTTTTTTTTAAACCTGGCTGTTTTTCAGAACTTTCACAGTGCAGCCTTGAGATGCCTGAGTTTCTTTTTTTTTGTAAATATTTTTATTAAAGTTTTTAAACAAGTATACTCATAAAAATTTTGTAGATCAATCATTCAACATCTATGCAATGAGTGTATAACAATGAACAGAGCTGCCTGAGTTTCAATCTGCAAACTCTGGAATCTGGCTGGCTTTAGCTTCAGGAAAAAGTATGAAAGATATCACCGATAACCCAATTTATAATAATTTGTTCACCAAGTCCCCGCACTCTTTTCAGGCACTCTTTTCAGTCACACTTTTTCTGCCCCTGCACAGCCTCTTAACAATGCACATCAGCTCTTTATTTTCTGTGACACTTACTCACTGTCACCAACTCTCAGGCAGGAACCCTGTCACTTTTATTCACTCATTAACAGTCACAGACAGGCACCAAGCAACACCTATCCTACTATTTAACATTTCTAGAGCGCTACAAAGTGTACGCAGCGCTGTACAAACACAGAAGAAAGACAGTTCCTGCTCAAAGAGCTTACAATCTAAATAGACAAAAAGTAAAGCATTTAATATTTAAGCAGTCAAGCTATCCAGGCTTACCCTCCCAACTGCCCATAAATAGCAACATTAGAATGTTTATCTTGGATTACCAGGGAGACACAGCAAGCACATGCATTCTTTCATTGACATCCACAACATTCTGCAGCCTCTGTAATAAATTTACTTTCACATTACAGCAAAAATCAGCTCCCACAGCTTACAATTATTTTTAACAAAAAAAAAAAAACAACAACCCCTTTACAAAACTATGGACTTTTCCTCCAGGAACTTGTCCAAACCTTTTTAAAACCATATAAGCCAACAGCCATTACCACATCTTCCGGCAACAAGTTCCAGAGCTTAACTATTCTTTGAGTGAAAAAATATTTCCTCCTATTTGTTTTAGGAGTGGCCCTTAGGCTGAACCATGCTGCATGGCTGTGACCAACAAAGCAGGAGCTAGGCCAGAAACTCAAGGGCACCAAACAGCAACCAGCAGGTGTGCTAAAGGTAGAGAAAAATACCGGAATCTTCCATGGGGCACCACGGCTTATTACTGGTGATATCACTGGTAGAATTCAGTCTTTTCTCTACCTCCACCTGCTGATAGGAAGGGATGACAACCCATTTGTGCAGAATGGTTGAGCTGACGCTGAGAAAATTCTGGTTTACCAAGGTTCAGCTTTAGTTTCAATTTCTGAAACCAGTCAGAAAGTGCTCTAAGGCATTTTATTCATCTTACACAATGCTGATTTGATTATCTTCTATCTCCAAATGATGTCATCCACAAACAAATGACAACACTCTAAACTGCTCTATCAGTGGAAACAATGACACAGATAAAGACTGAACAATAATCTGAACCCCCAAATAATCCACAGGCAATTAAATATTGCTCTGGACTCCATCCTTTCCCAAATCCCTTTTTCTGATCTAGTCAACAAGATAACTGGGAATAAATTCTGTTCTTTTGGCCCTACAGTGCCAACCTACACAGTAACAATAAATGACAATTGTGTCAAAGGCAGAAGATAAGCCCAGAAAATTAAAAAAAAAAAAACACCTTTACCCTTGCCTCCCGAAAGCATGATATATTTTAAGATATGAAGTTCCTTCTCACCTTCCAACCTGATGCTTTGGGGAATTACCTCAAAGCGGACAACCCTGTAGACGTCTTCCTGGTTCTCCTCTACATCTTCATGATGATAATGCAGCAGGAAGGATAAATGATTGTGCAGGTAGAACTGGAACACACATTCACAAAATAAAAAGTTCACCAAGTGTCAGAAACATAGCTTGCTTTTATTGCAGCTCCCACTTGCTGCACTCCCCTTATGTAATTGTTTTATCCATGATGTGTGCTCAAGTTAAGCCTCATCCCAAAATACTGATCCTCTCAACCCCACTGCACATTTTTCCTACACTTTCCCTGAAAAGTGCCTTGCTCCCATTGCCAATCTTTTTTCGTTAAGAATCTGCCTGGTGGATTTTACCCTGTTATTGTCCATGAACCCAAGTCGATATCCATGCTCAAAGTGCACATCCTTTTCCTTCTTCTTTTCATCATCATCCCGGCTGGAATACAGTTCCAGACGGGTGGCCACAGGTAAATTATCAGCAATCCTAAAAGCAAAGAGTTACTTGTTAAATCTGAACAGCCATCGTGATCTATGACAGATAATAGAAAACAAAACAAAACTCACAGATGGATGTAATAATCTTCACGGATGCGTTCAGCAATCAGCTTGCTCTGTTGCACACTCAGGCTTGAAGGTTTGCCAGATTTGTAACATAAAACCTCACATTTCTTATCACTGTGCATCAGAACCTTAAAAGGAGTGTTCACAATCCGATCCCCTCGCAGAACTTCCCCTTCAAAGTAAACAGACGTACAATGAGACAGCTCATCTTCCCTCTCTAATTGCACATTTTATGATACCTTCCCTCTGCAAACAAATCCAATACCTTCCAAAATCCTCACAAGGTAAAATTATGTATCGTACCTGATAATTTTCTTTCCATTAATCATAGCAGATCAATCCATAGACTGGTGGGTTGTGTCCATCTACCAGCAGGTGGAGATAGAGAGCAATCTTTTGCCTCCCTATATGTGGTCATGTAACATAGTAACATACATAGTAGATGACGGCAGAAAAAGACCTGCACGGTCCATCCAGTCTGCCCAACAAGATAAACTCATATGTGCTACTTTTTGTGTATACCTTACCTTGATTTGTATCTGTCATTTTCAGGGAACAGACCGTATAAGTCTGCCGGAAACTCCTTAGTATGTTGATAGTGGAGGAGTGGCCTAGTGGTTAGGGTGGTGGACTTTGGTCCTGGGGAACTGAGGAACTGAGTTTGATTCCCGGCACAGGCAGCTCCTTGTGACTCTGGGCAAGTCACTTAACCCTCCACTGCCTGCCACATAGAGCCTGCCATGAGTGGGAAAGCTTGGGGTAAAAATGTAACAAAAAATAAAAAAAAATAAGATATCAAAGCTCCATCTGCAAGACTCAGCACTTAGAGAATTACACCCACAAAAGGACACTCTGCCCAGCTCACCACTGCCGAAGCAGGGGAGGGGAATCAACCCAGCTCACCACCGCCGAAATGGGGGAGGGGAACCTACGTCCGACGACACGGGACGGGGGGGGGGGGGGGGGGGGGGGACTGGCTTATCCTGCTACTGCAACCGCAGGAGGAGCTGGCTTACCCTAACACCGCCAAAGCAGGAGGGATACAAAGCTACCCTAATGCCGCACGAAGCGGGAGGGAGCGCAAGCAGCAGCTCACTGTAACACAAAATCGTCTCAACTCGATGAAACTCCAATTCGAAGAACTTGAACACGAAGTCCTTCTGAACAAGAACTGAAGACTAAACTTGAACTTGAAATATAACCAGAACAAAAACAATACAGATGTCTGGGAGGGGCTATGGATTGATCTGCTATGATTAATGGAAAGAAAATTATCAGGTACAATACATAATTTTACTTCCATATCATCAAGCAGATCAATCAATAGACTGGTGGGATGTACCCAAGCAGTACTCACCCAGGGCGGGACATGGAAATCCCTGAACGCAACACTGAAGCTCCAAACCGGGCCTCGGCCCGAGCCGCTACATCCAAGCAGTAATGTCGTGAGAAGGTATGAGCAGACGCCCAAGATGCCGCTCTACAAATCTCTTCCAAGGAGACGGATCTGGACTCTGCCATCGAGGCCGCCTGTGCTCTAGTAGAATGCGCCTTCAGCTGAATAGGCGGAATCTTCCCTGCAGCCACATAAGCTGCCGCAATTGTCTCTTTGATCCAACGTGCCACAGTAGGCTTAGATGCCTGCAGACCCTTACGAAGGCCTGCGAACAGCACGAACAGGTGATCTGACTTCCGGAAATCATTGGTCACTTCCAAGTATCTGATGATGACTCGTCTAACATCCAGACGTTTGAGAGCAGGGTACTCCTCTGGGTAATCCTCCCTATGAAAGGAGGGTAGACAAAGCCGCTGATTCACATGGAAGCGAGAAACCATCTTGGGCAAGAAGAAAGGCACTGGGCGAATCGACACTCCTGCCTCAGTGAACCGCAGGAACGGCTCTCGACACGAGAGTGCCTGGAGCTCGGAAACTCTTCTGGCTGAAGTGATAGCCACCAAAAAGACCACTTTCAACATCAGGTCCTTCAGCGATGCCCTCAACAAGGGCTCAAAGGGCGGCTTCTGCAAGGCCCATAGCACCAGATTGAGATTCCACGTAGGCACTATTGAGTGCAGAGGAGGGCACGGGTGATTAACTCCTTTGAGAAAGCGGACCACATCTGGCTGCGAAGCCAGGGAAGCACCCTTCAGACGGCTCCTGAAGCAAGCTAGAGCCGCCACCTGGACTTTCAGTGAACTGAGCGACAGGCCTTTCTCCAGACCCTCGTCCAGGAATGCCAACACTGAAGATATTGGAGCAGTGAAGGGCGATAGAGAGCCTGCCTTGCACCACGATGCAAAGGTACGCCAAACCCTGGCGTGAGTAGTAGAAGTAGAGCGCTTCCTCGCTTTCAGCATAGTGGCGATGACCTTGTCTGAGAAGCCCTTCTTCCTCAGCTGCTTCCGCTCAACAGCCAGGCCGTAAGACCAAAGGGGGAGGATCCTCCATCACCACGGGACCCTGATGCAAGAGGCCCCGCTCCGCTGGCAGCCTCAGAGGGCCGTCCACTGAGAGCCTGATTAAGTCCGCATACCAGGGACGTCTGAGCCAATCCGGACCCACCAGGATCACCCGGCCCGGATGCTTTGCCACCCGGCCTAGAACTCTGCCCATCATGGGCCAGGGCGGGAACATGTAGAGAAGCTCCTGTGCCGGCCACTGCTGGAGAAGAGCATCAACTCTCAGAGATTGAGGGTCCCGTCCTCTGCTGAAAAAACGCGGCACTTGGCAATTGGCCGAGGACGCCGATCCAGGCTTGGCTGGCCCCAGCGCTTCGTGATGTCCAAGAATGCCCGAGCAGACAGCTGCCGCTCTCCGGGATTCAAAGTATGGCGACTGAGAAAGTCCGCCTTGACATTCATGACTCCCGCAATGTGGGTGGCCTACAGCTGTTCCAGATTCGCTTCCACCCACAGGCATAGATTCATGGCCTCCTTGGCTAGAGGGACGCTCCTGGTACCTCCCTGGCGATTGACATAGGCCACAGCCGTGGCATTGTCCGACAGGACCCATACTGGCCTCAGCACCAGGACTGGGAGAAACTCTAGAAGCGCCAACCGAATGGCTCGGAGTTCCAGGAGGTTGATAGACCACTTCGCCTCTGTAGGAGACCAGAGCCCCTGCGCTGTCCTTCCCAGGCAGTGGGCTCCCCAGCCCGTCAAACAGGCTTCTGTCGTGACGACAACCTACTCTGGGGTCGTGAGAGGCATTCCTACGGACAGCTTGTCTGGCCTCAGCCACCAACTCAGCGCCTTGTGCACCGCTGGATCAAAGGGAAGGCGTACAGCGTAATCCTCTGAAACTGGAGTTCACCGCCGCAGAAGAAGAGAGTGCTGTAGTGGTCTCATATGGACCCTGGCCCAGGGCACTACCTCCATCATGGCCGACATGGAGCCCAACAGCTGCATACAGTCCCAAGCCCGAAGAGTAGAGGAGGCTAGGAACTGGTCCACCTGGGCCAGAAGCTTGACACTCCGGTTTGTCTGGCAGGAACACTCTGCCCACTTGGGTGTCGAATCGAACTCCCAGATACTCCAGGGACTGAGTCGGGTGCAGCTGACTTTTCTCCCAGTTGACGATCCATCCCAGGGAGTTCAGAAGAGCAATAACCCTGTCCGTAGCTCTCCCACACTCTGCATAAGAGGGGGCTCGGATCAGCCAGTCGTCCAGATAGGGATGGACTTGCACTCCTTCCTTGCAGAGGTAAGCCGCAATGAGCACCATTACTTTGGAGAAGGTCCGCGGAGCAGTAGCCAATCCGAACGGGAGGGCTCTGAACTGGAAGTGTCGGCCCAGGACTGCAAAGCGCAGGAAGCGCTGATGAGGCGGCCAGATGGGAATATGTAAGTAAGCTTCCTTGATGTCCAAGGATGCCAGGAATTCTCCTTTTTTCACCACAGCTATTACGGAGCGGAGAGTCTCCATCCGGAAGTGCCGTATTTTCAAGGCCCGATTGACTCCCTTGAGGTCGAGAATAGGCCGAGCAGAACCTCCCTTCTTGGCACCACAGAGTAAATGGAGTAACGTCCCTTGCCAAGTTGATCTACTGGCACTGGGACCACCGCGTCCAGGCGGATCAGGTTGTCCAAAGTCTGCTGCACTGCCGCTGCTTTGACTGGAGACTTGCAGGGAGAGTTCACAAACCTGTCTCTCAAGGGCCGTCAGAACTCCAACTTGTAGCCGTCTCTGATGTCTTCCAGAACCCAAGCGTCTGAAGTTACCCTGGTCCACTCTCCCAGAAACGAGGATAGCTGTCCTCCTATCTGCTCTGGGCCATGGACCAGGGCCCCGTCATTGGGTACGAGACCCTGGGGGAGGGCCGGAGGACGAACCTCCGGGACGTCGGTCCCTGCGAAAGGAATGCTGCTTGGGGGAGAAGTTCCGCTTGAAGAAAGAGGAGGTCGACTTGCCCGGGCGATACAGACGGGCTTCCTGAAAACGGCCCTTGAAGGAACCAAGGCGAGCACTGCCGGCCGTGCCCTGACCTCCGGCAACCTCTTGCCCTTAGACGTGCCGAGCTCCGTCACAATCTTGTCCAGCTCGTCCCCAAAGAGCAGCTTGCCTTTAAAAGGCAACTTGGCTAGGTGAGATTTTGAGGCATGGTCAGCCGACCAGTGCTTAAGCCAGAGCCACTGCCGGGCAGAGACTGTCTGAGCCACACCTTTAGCCGAGGCTCTCATCATACAGCAAGTCTGCCAAGTAGGCCAAGCCCGACTCCAGGGCCGGCCAGTCCGCCCTCAAGGAAGAATCCGAGGGGGAAGCCCGCTGCAAAACAGTCAGGCACGCCCTGGCCACATAGGAGCCGCAAACCGAGGCTTGCAAACTCAGGGCGGCCGCCTCAAAGGCCAACTTTAAGGCCGCCTCCAATCTCCTGTCCTGAGCATCCTTCAGGGCAGTGCCACCTTCCACCGGCAGAGCCGTTTTCTTAGTCACCACAGTGATTAAAGAGTCTACTGTAAGCCAGAGAAAGGCTTCCCGTTCCCCGTCAGGCAGAGGATACAGACGGGACATAGCCCTGGCTACTTTAAGGCTCGCTTCAGGGGAATCCCATTGAGCCAAAATTAAAGTCTGCATGGCTTCATGAACGTGGAAGTTTCTAGGCGGGCGCTTAGTTCCCAGCATAATGGCTGAGCCAGCTGAGGCTGAGAGAGGGCCTTCCTCCGGAGAGGAAATTTTCAAAATGCTCATGGCCTGCACTAACAAGTTGGGCAAATCCTCTGAGCAAAAAAAAACGCGCTGCAGAGGGGTCATCCACTCCATCCGAGCGAGGATCAGTCTCCTCCAAAGAACCTTTGGGAGAACTCAGATACGCTGCCCTCATCCACATCAGAGGAGACAGAGCCCCCTAGGGCCTGGAGATCCACCCGAGGGCATTTGATAATAGAAGCCTCATCACCCTTATCAGACAGGGGAGCAGGGGCAGCGTTTTGCATAAGAAAAGACTGAATCAGCAGCAAAATGAACTCAAGGGAGAAACCCCCCAGTCTGTGCACTTCTGCAGCCTGGGCCACGGCCCTAGAGGCACTCTCAACCTGCGCTCCCAAGAGCGGGGGAAAGGCGCGCTGCGCATCCAAAATGGCGTCTGTCGCGACACTCCTCGAATGAGCCACGCGGGAAGAATGGCGCTTTAATTTCACCGACTTTTTACCGTCGCCCGAGTCAAGGGCGACCATACTATTAACATCTCCCACCTCGAGGGTGGCCCAAGAAGAAGCCGTCCGAGCAAGCAGGGGATGGGCGCCTAAGGCAGGAAAAACCGCCACACTGGAGGAAAAACTGGGGAACTCTCCCGACTCCGAAAAGGCACCCAAAAAAGGCGACTCTGCCTTCAAACCCCCCGCTTCCCCGCTAGACACGCGTACGCGGTCCGGGGAGCGTCTTTTCGCGCCCTTGCCATCCGACGCCATTAGCCACGTGGAGACCGTTCGGGGAACCCCCTGCCCGCTATAAAAGGTAAAATTACCTGCTTCTCGCTCCGAGCTGCAACGAATTGGTGTCCTAGTGAGCAGCTGCAAGGAAAGCTGTTATAGATTCAAAGCGCTTTTGTTTTGTTTAAAAAAAAAAAAAAAAAAACAACACGGAGCCAGCGGAAGGGGGAGAAAAGGAGGGACCTGGCACCACCAGGTTTACACTTGCTCAAGAAGAGCCCTCAACCTCAGGTACTCAACAAAACCTGAACAATTAGGCTTGGAGACCTAGCCAGAGCTGCTGCTGTGTGTGACCACCACCTGCTGAGATAGAGAACATATTGAGGAGTTTCCGGCAGCACATGACCACATATAGGGAGGCAAAAGATTGCTCTCTATCTCCACCTGCTGGTAGATGGACACAACCCACCAGTCTATGGATTGATCTGCTTGATGATATGGAGAATATGTCATACCTGATAATTTTCTCTCTTTTAGTCCTACAACACTAATCCAGACTATTGGGTTATGTCTTCGACCAGTGGATGGAAGGAGTAATGAAGGTAGCAGGACTCTTCCACAAAATACCAGAGGGGTGAGAGATGTAATGAGCAAAATTTTTATTCTTCAAAACCCAACACATTACTGTGTTTCAGCATAAAGCCTACATCAGGAGTCTGTACATAGAACCAATTATGAGAATTGAGTATCAGGATAACAGTCTTTCAAAAGACACGATCCAAGAGGACTCAATTCTCATTAGTGATTCTATGTACAGACCCCTGACATAGGCTTTACGCTGGAACACAGTACTGTGTCGGGTTTTGAAAAATAAAGATTTTACTCATTACATCTCTTGCCCCTCTGGTATTTTGTGGAAGAGTCCCGCTACCTTCACTACGCCTTTTGCTGGATTTCTTCTACATAGTGACACACGGTCCTATGCTTTTGCGCAGTCCTGACCAGTGGATGGAGACAGAGAAAAAAGTTCTGAGAGTCACCCCTTAAGGGTATCATGCAGCTCTGGAATGATCAGTATTTCAACTAGCCAAGCAATGGTGCTCATGATTAAAGTACCAAGTAACAGGAATCGCTCACCATCAAACAGCTTAATAGATGTATAACCACAGCAACACAGTAGAAAGAACCTCAACCGACATGTAGCATCACTACTGAGTCAGGTGGTGTGCGAGACAGAGCACAGCAAAGAAAACTATCAAACAAAAAAAAAAACAAAAAAATAAATAAATAAATAAATAAATAAAGAGAAAAATTCCCTTTAGGGTGGGTTCTGGACTGGTCTGGTAGGCCTAAAGGAAAAAAAATCATCAGGTAAGAATTTCTCCTTCCTTGTCGTCCATACCAGACCAGCTGACTATTGGGATAGCACAGCAGTGCCTAAAAGAGTGGGATCAGAAGACTGACTAGTAAGAAAATTAATTCTGTGAATAAGTTTAAGAAAACTTAGGACTACACAGAAACCACATGAAATATATGCCCAGAGCACAATGAGCCAAAAAGAATCAAGAAGTACTGCCGCTAAACTGAACAAAATCAGATCCTGGAGGTGGAAAGTGGTCTCCTTATCCTGTCGCCTAGTGGTTAAAGTGGTGGACTTTGGTCCTGGGGAACTGGGTTCGATTCCCACTGCAGGCACAGGCAGCTCCTTGTGACTCTGGGCAAGTCACTTAACCCTCCATTGCCCCAGGTACAAATAAGTACTTGTATATAATATGTAAGCCGCATTGAGCCTAAGAGTGGGAAAGCGCGGGGTACAAATAAGGAAAAAAAAAAGAAGACAAGCTAGACAAGAAAACAACTTTTCTGGCTCAGAATAACCACAAGTAGAAAAAGTTGTCCAAGCTGTGGAAAGAAGCTGACAAAGCAGACAGGCATCATAAAGGCAATGAGAAAGTAGCCCAAGGTGCAGAAAGAAGCAGGTGGCAATGCCCCCACTCCCCCCCCAACCAAGAGTGATTACCCTACACCACTTTCAGAGGCAGAAGTACCATGAAGCAAACCGACATGATTGCCAGGATCACCACAATTGACAGCAGGCGACATATGGGAAAAAGAAAAACGGGTAAACGCCTCCTGAGGGTTCTACGGTCAATTCTACCAAGGTAGTAGGCAAAACCAAGTTATGCTGCAGAACACTGTTGCTAAGTGATGCAGATAGTTTCTGCAAATGTGGCTAAGGAAAGCATTGGGTCTTAGTTTCAAGGTGTATCTTCTAAGAAAGAAAAGGAACCTTGAAAGTCACTTGTCTCAAAAGCCACTCTACACCACAGTAGTACAGAAGAAATAACACCAAAGTAATGCTGTGCCTATCTATAATATCCACAGAACAAACGCCAAACGCACAACCTACAGCTGACCACTATGTGGCCGAGAAGGCCTCTGCTGCAATAAGCAGAACATCTAAGGTGACATGGAGCAGAATGGCTACAAGGCAAAACAAGCTCTCCTTATCTCTGAAACACCACCAGGGGGAGGAAAAGCCAGAATATGAATCTGCAACAGGAAGGCAGAGACTGAAGGCGACAATAGGGCTACAAAACCAACCCCAAAGTGCTACAGAACACAGAGAAGAGCAAGCAGCCAAGCTCTCCAAGAAGACAAATAGGGCTCCAGCTATGCTCTTAGGCCACATCAAAAGGAGTTAAACTTGTCCAATAGTAAACCCCCTGCTCTATTGAATACTGATGACCATAAGGTTAGGAGCTAAGAGAGAGAGCACCAAAGAGGAGCTGCGTGGTCTGTCAACCATCTGCTTGGAGACAAAGAGAAATACAGAACACTCCAGAGCTGTACGATACCTTTAAGGGGGAACTCACAAAGAACTTTTCTCTCTGTCTCCATCCGCTGGTTGATGGACATAATCCAATAGTATGGACTGGTCTGGTATGAACAACAAGAAAAGCAGAGCTTCCTAAACTGAGGAGCAAAACCCCAAATGGGGGGGGGGGGGGTCAGAAAATCTATATGGGGTCACGACCTAGATGGGATTTCCATAAGTGCATCATTATTTGGCCACAAAAAGATTGGGAAGCACTGATCTATAGCTTTACCTCCTCCACCTTCATTGCTGATTTCTTACCTAGATTCTCTGCCTTGTAGGTGATCTTGTCAGGCTGGCAGAAGGGCAAAGAATAATATTCATATGGAAGTTGGGTACGGGAACTAGTCAGTTTCACAGCCTGGCAGGTATAGAGAGGAGGAGAGAGCATGTATTAAAAAGAGTGAACACAGGAAAAGGAAAGGAAGAAATCAGGAGAGAAACATGAGGTGAAGAGATGGGGGGTGGGGGGGTTGGGGGGAGATGAGGAAAGCTTGAATGCAAAGTTTAAAAAAAAAGTCACATTTTAATAAACATAAAACTGTCCATTTTAGATGTACACAGCAAGGCTCAAGCAATTAGCATTAAAAGCAATGAGATATAAGATGTGTTACATTATACAGAAACAAAGACAAACATAAGCAAAAAAACAAAAAAAGCCATGTTGAGTCAGACCAAAGTCTATCAAACTGAGCATTCTGCTCCAACAGTGGCAGAGCCAAAAAAACTAGATCAAATTTCTCAAGTGCTTTCCAGGGATAAGCAATGGCTTTCCAAAGTCTACTAGGCTAATGTGTTGTTTTTTTTTTTTTTTATTAAAGTATTTTATTTAATTTTATATTTTACAAGCATTAACTTGCAAAAGTAAGAAACACAGAAATAGAATGCATTCATTAGTTATGACATTAAGTACAATTATTAGAGATTATTACTGTAAACTATGACTTCCTTAGACCACATAAAAGGAGGGGGAGGTATTTTACAGATAAGGAGATCCATAGCAAAAAGAAAAAGACAAATAGGTATATGGTCTGTCCTAACTTCCACATACTATACATAATCAATACATTCCTCTCATTCCTTCGACATATTGGAGAGCTTTTTCATATCTAGAAATGCACGAAGTTGTTCTGGTATAAAGAAAACATACTTATTTCCCAGATATCTAACTAGACATTTACAAGGATAGGCAAGTAAAAATGTTGCTCCTAACGCTCTCGTCTCTTCTCTAAGAGCTAAAAACTGTTTTCGTCTATCCTGTGTAGTCTTTATAACATCTGGGAAAACCCATATTCTCTGTCCACAAAAAATTTTTGAAGCATTTTTAAAGTAAAGTTTCAATACAGAATTCAAGTCCTGTTCAAAGACAAATGAGACTATTAATGTCCGCCTATCAGTAACTTCCGACAATGAATCTTCCAGTAAAGCTGATATATCTTGAATTTCTAAAGGCTCCTGATTCGGTGGTAAATTTCTTAGACCATTAGGATTAACCCCAAATTGAGAAGGTAAAGGCAAATAATACACCTTTATTTAAAGGGGGAATAGATGCTGAGGGATAATGTAGAATTTCCAACAGATATTTTTTAAAGAAATCTATTGGGGTTAATCCTGCAGTCATAGGAAAATTTAGAAGCCTTAAATTCAGTCGCCTATTATAATTTTCAAGTTGCTCAATTTTCCTAGACGTCAAAGTTTTATCTTTAATTAATATATCAATAGTAGATTTTAAATCTTTTACTTCCTGTTGCGTTTGTTGTATCTGATTCAATGATTCTAGCTTTATTGTTTCTAAAGAGTTAGTTAATGTTTCCATATTACTCACAAGGAGGGTCGTTTCTTTAGCAGAGTTTGAAACAAGCATTGTCAAGGATTGAATAGCTCTCCAAATAGACTCCAGGGAGAACTCCGTGGGAGCTAAAAGCTCTCCGTTCACATCTCCTGCAGCCTGAGCTAGTGCACTGCCGATTGCGGCTCCCGCAGCAACGACTCCTGATACTGCTAGTTCCACTGCACTTCGTTCACGGAACACAGGACACTGAGGAGGATTTAGATCCGGAGGTGACAGCAATGTCTCTGGGCCCAAGAGAGCCGAAGCTCCTCCTTCGGCTCTCAAAGCGGGATCATCCGTTCCGGGTTGTGGAAGGTTTGTCGCGTATTGGTCAATCGTCTGTTGAACAGGGGAGGATGTTCTGGCAGACAGCAGAAAACCCTTTACCATCCCCTTTCTTTTTGTGTGAGGCATATTAGCAAGAAATTGATAGATGGAATACGAGCAGAGGATCTGATCGAGACGCTAACGTGTTCAGGACGCCATCTTAGAACCGCCCCTCCTAGGCTAATGTTTTTAAACTGATTATTCCTACAGGGATTTGGCCTTTTGAACCCCGCTATGTTAGAGACACCTCATCCACACCTTCCTGCAACAGATTCCACAGGTTCATTGTGCACTGCATAAAAAAAATATTTTATACAATTTGTTTTAAATTAGCTGGTTGTTAGTTTCATGGCGTGCCCTCTAACTTTAGTGTTATTTGAAAGATTAAAAAACCATCCCCTAGTTAACCTTTTCACCCCATTCATGATTTTATAAACTTCTATCATACTCTCTCTCAGGGTTTGATGTAATAAGCTGGGCATTAGAAAGGTGTGCTAAGCTTCAGCGCACAGCATGCTAATAACGTACCTTTTACTCATGAATCAGTAACTAACACTATGAAAATTTCAGCAACATTAAAAAATGTGCACGGACCAAAAAAAAACAAACACAATACATTGCACATTCCTGCAGTAATCTGCAGAGGTTTGCTACATAAGGAGTAAAATATATCCTTTCCTGTCAGTCATGAGTGAGGACTGGCTCACACACTGACAGGGAGATGTTTAAAAATAAAGCCAAATCCCACTAGACAGAGCTTCAGCGAATTTCCGTATAGTGAATGATACATACCTGTAGCAGGTGTTCTCCGAGGACAGCAGGCTGATTGTTCTCACGACTGGGTTGACATCCACGGCAGCCCCCACCAACCGGAACAAAACTTTGCGGGCGGTCCCGCACGCAGGGTACGCCCACCGTGCATGCGCAGCCGTCTTCCCGCCCGTGCGCGACCGTTCCCGCTCAGTTGAATGACAAGCAAAAATGAGTAAAAACGCAACTCCAAAGGGGAGGAGGGAGGGTAGGTGAGAACAATCAGCCTGCTGTCCTCGGAGAACACCTGCTACAGGTATGTATCATTCGATTTCTCCGAGGACAAGCAGGCTGCTTGTTCTCACGACTGGGGTATCCCTAGCTCTCAGGCTCACTCAAAACAAGAACCCAGGTCAATTGAACCTCGCAACGGCGAGGGTATAACAGAAATTGACCTACGAAGAACAACTAAAAGAGTGCAGCCTGACCAGAATAAATTCGAGTCCTGGAGGGTGGAGTTGGATTTAAACCCCAAACAGATTCTGCAGCACCGACTGCCCGAACCGACTGTCGCGTCGGGTATCCTGCTGGAGGCAGTAATGTGATGTGAATGTGTGGACAGATGACCACGTCGCAGCCTTGCAGATCTCTTCAATAGTGGCTGACTTCAAGTGAGCCACCGACGCTGCCATGGCTCTGACACTATGAGCCGTGACATGACCCTCAAGAGCCAGTCCAGCCTGGGCGTAAGTGAAGGAAATGCAATCTGCTAGCCAATTGGAGATGGTGCGTTTCCCGACAGCGACCCCTAGCCTGTTAGGGTCGAAAGAAACAAACAATTGGGCGGACTGTCTGTGGGGCTGTGTCCGCTCCAGATAGAAGGTCAACGCTCGCTTGCAGTCCAATGTGTGCAACTGACGTTCAGCAGGGCGGGTATGCGGTCTGGGAAAGAATGTTGGCAAGACAATTGACTGGTTAAGATGGAACTCCGACACCACCCTTGGCAGGAACTTAGGGCGAGTACGGAGCACTACTCTGTTATGATGGAATTTAGTATACGGAGCATGAGCTACCAGGGCTTGAAGCTCACTGACCCTATGAGCTGAAGTAACTGCCACCAAGAAAATGACCTTCCAGGTCAAGTACTTCAGATGGCAAGAATTCAGTGGCTCAAAAGGAGGTTTCATCAGCTGGGTGAGGACGACGTTGAGATCCCATGACACTGCAGGAGGCTTGACAGGGGGCTTTGACAAAAGCAAGCCTCTCATGAATCGAACGACTAAAGGCTCTCCAGAGATGGCTTTACCCTCTACACGAAAATGGTAAGCACTAATCGCACTAAGGTGATTCCTTACTGAGTTGGTCTTGAGACCAGACTCTGATAAGTGCAGAAGGTATTCAAGCAGGTTCTGTGCAGGACAAGAACGAGGTTCTAGGGCCTTGCTCTCACACCAAACGACAAACCTCCTCCACTTGAAAAAGTAACTCTTCTTAGTGGAATCCTTCCTAGAGGCAAGCAAGACACGGGAGACACCCTCAGACAGACCCAACGAAGCGAAGTCTACGCCCTCAACATCCAGGCCATGAGAGCCAGAGACTGAAGGTTGGGGTGCAGAAGCACTCCGTCGTTCTGCGAAATGAGGGTCGGAAAACACTCCAATCTCCATGGTTCTTCGGAGGACAACTCCAGAAGTAGAGGGAACCAGATCTGACGAGGCCAAAAGGGCGCTATCAGAATCATGGTGCCGTGGTCTTGCTTGAGCTTCAGTAAGGTCTTCCCCACCAAAGGTATGGGAGGATAAGCATACAGGAGGCCGGTCCCCCAATGGAGGAGAAAGGCATCCGACGCTAGCGTGCCGTGTGCCTGTAGCCTGGAACAGAACAGAGGCAGCTTGTGGTTCGTCTGAGAGGCGAAAAGGTCCACTGAGGGGGTGCCCCACTCTTGGAAGATCTTGCGTACCACTCTGGAATGGAGCGACCACTCGTGCGGTTGCATGACTCTGCTCAGTCTGTCGGCCAGACTGTTGTTTACGTCTGCCAGGTATGTGACTTGGAGGAGCATGCCAAACTGGCAGGCCCAACGCCACATCCCGACGGCTTCCTGACACAGGGGGCGAGATCCGGTGCCCCCCTGCTTGTTGATGTAATACATTGCAACCTGATTGTCTGTCCGAATTTGGATAATTTGACAGGACAGCCGATCTCTGAAAGCCTTCAGTGCGTTCCAGACCGCTCGGAGCTCCAGGAGGTTGATCTGAAGATCTTTTTCGTGGAGGGACCACAGACCCTGGGTGTGGAGCCCATCGACATGAGCTCCCCACCCCAGGCGAGATGCATCCGTCGTTAGCACTTTCGTGGGCTGAGGAATTTGAAATGGGCGTCCCAGAGTCAGATTGGTCTGAATGGTCCACCAGTGCAGTGAAGTGCGGCAACTGATGGAGAGGCGGATGACATCTTCTAGATTCCCGGTGGCCTGGCACCACTGGGAAGCTAGGGTCCATTGAGCAGATCCCATGTGAAGACGAGCCATGGGAGTCACATGAACTGTGGAGGCCATATGACCCAGAAGTCTCAACATCTGCCGAGCTGTGATCTGCTGAGACGCTCTGGTCTGTGAAGCCAGGGACAGGAGGTTGTTGGCCCTCGCTTCGGGAAGGAAGGCCTGAGCCGTCTGGGTATTCAGCAGAGCTCCTATGAATTCCAGAGACTGGGCTGGCTGGAGATGGGACTTTGGGTAATTTATCACAAACCCCAGCAGCTCCAGGAGTTGAATAGTGCACTGCATGGACCGGAGAGCTCCTGCCTCCGAGGTGTTCTTGACCAGCCAATCGTCGAGATATGGGAACACATGCACTCCCAGCTTGCGTAGATACGCCGCGACCACCACGAAGCACTTCGTGAACACCCGTGGGGCAGAGGCGAGCCCAAAGGGCAGCACACAATACTGAAAATGCCGTGTGCCCAGGCGGAATCTGAGATACTGTCTGTGAGCTGGCAGTATCGGGATGTGAGTGTATGCGTCCTTTAAATCCAGGGAACATAGCCAATCGTTTTTCTGAATCATTGGCAGAAGGGTGCCCAAGGAAAGCATCCTGAACTTTTTTGACCAGATATTTGTTCAGGCCTTTCAGGTCTAGGATGGGGCGCATCCCCCCTGTTTTCTTTTCCACAAGGAAGTACCTGGAATAGAATCCCTGCCCTTCCTGCCCGGGTGGTACGGGCTCGACCGCATTGGCGCTGAGAAGGGCGGAGAGTTCCTCTGCAAGTACCTGCTTGTGATGGGAGCTGAAGGGAAAAGACGAGGGGGCCGGTAGAGGTGTCGGTGCCGGAAGCTGCACCGAAGTGCTGGCACCCTGACGTGCTGATACCTCTACTACAGAGGGGGACCTCTCCTCTCGACGCTGTCGCTTCCTCGGCGTCGACTCATCCCTGGCGCCGGGAGCCGGATGCGTCGTGGGCGACCGATGACGGTGCTTCTTCGCCTTTTTACGGTGCCTGTCATCGGCGCTCGGTGGGACGGAAGAGGAGGAAGTTGATCCCCCTCGGCCTCGAGTCCGACAGGGTTCGGTCCCGAGGGCCCTGGGTAGAGGGAGTGACCGGGGCCGATTGCCCACGCGGCCTCTCACCCTTGCCGTCTCCGGAGGACCGGCGGGCCAACGGGACCTGTGCTCCTGGGGTCGGTGCCGTCGGTGCCGATTTCGTGGACATCGATACCGGTACCGAAGATCCGGCCGTCGATACCGATGCCGTCGAAGTCAACGTCGAGGGGCCGGCGCAAGTTCCAAAAAGACGGTCCCGAAGAACTTGCCTCGCTACCTGTGTCCGTTTCCGGAGACCGAGACACAAGGTGCACGTCTTGGTATCGTGCTCCGGCCCGAGGCACTGGAGGCACCAAGCGTGGGGGTCGGTCTGCGAGATATGCTGGCCGCACCGACCACACTTTTTAAATCCACTCGGGACCTTCGAGGACATCGACGGAAAAATCGCGTCGGCGAAGTCAAAGTCGTCGATGGTGGCGGTAAAAAATCACACCTCGAAAATAAATCGACCGCACGGCCACAAGGCCGCAACGAGACGCCCCTGCTAAAAGACGAGGGGAAAACAAAGTTCAGTGGGTTTTTTTTTTTTTTACACAAAATAAAAGAGAAAACGGAGAACAATAAAAGAGAAAAAGTTCGCGGCGAAAGCGCGATCCGGTTTCCGGGGCTGACAGAGAGAGAGACGAACGCGGCTCTCTTTAGCGCGGAAAAGAAAAGACTGAGCGGGAACGGTCACGCACGGGCGGGAAGACAGCCGCGCATGCGCGGTGGGCGTACCCTGCGTGCGGGACTGCCCGCAAAGTTTTGTTCCGGTTGGTGGGGGCTGCCGTGGATGTCAACCCAGTCGTGAGAACAAGCAGCCTGCTTGTCCTCGGAGAAAATACTATTAGTGAGCTGAAATAAACTGAACTTAATCAATCACCATAAATATTCCATTTACATGGGATACCAAGTTAGTTAAGTGGAGAAAAAGACCTCAGTAGTCACCGCGTGACAGCAGAACATAAAATGCACTCAATGCCCGCATTTCTGTGAGTCCGTTCTTATCATTGGTCAAAAAACTTCACTGCAAGTAAATATAAGTAGGTTGTGACCAATTTACAATATTACCTAGAAATTAGGTGCTCTAAATAGTGTTACTTAGCTTTAAGTTTGCCCTGTAATGTTACTTAGCTTTAAATTTGCCCAACGGGGCTCTCCGTTTCACTCAATGTTTGAGCTTCTTCAGGGAGCCAAGTAACTTATGGCAAGTCACAATGCCTAAAAACCAAAATGACACCACAAAATTATTACCTTATTACTAATGGTGAAAGTATGTTCTTAAAAATAACCAAAACCACCGACCTTACAAAATGGCGTCCTCTTCTCCTGTGACACCGGCAGTGAAAGATCCAACTGGAAAAAAGGGGTCAGATTATATAAGGTATGAATTTAATTAACATCACATTCATTTAATTACCTGAAAATGGTTTACTTTCATTGTGAGATGTATGGAAAAGCTTGTTATTAGAAGAACGCTGACCATTCTATTTGTATATTTAGACCACAAGGTTCCATGGATTGCAATGTGTATATCCATTTTTGTTCTTTTTTTTAATCAAGATCTTGTCTCTATCTCCACCTCTAATGTTGCGTGAGACATGGTCAATTGCAAACATCTGAAGGACTCAAAATCACGGCCCTTGTCTTGGCAATATATCACTAACGGAGCATCACTTTCTGATGTTTTTATACAGGAGCGGTGCTCAATGATCCGATGATGTAATCGTCGCTTGGTTTTACCTACATATACTTTCTGACATGGACATATGAGGATATATACAACGTGTGAGGTCTGACAATTTGTATCATGATTCAATTTGTATATTTTGCCATCTAATGGATTCCTAAAATCTTGTACCTCGAGGGTGATCGTGTATGTTTTGCAGTGGTGACATTTTTTATGTCCGCTTGCAACTGTATGGTTTACCAAAGGTGGTAAATTAGCTGGGCTAATGATTTCTTTTATATTTCATGTCCTAGAAAAAGCAATTCTTATATGCTGATCATGCAAAATGGCATGGGACTGCATAATGGTCCATTTTGTTTTATAATTTTCCTCATGTGGTCGCCTCCTTTTGGAAATTGAACTACAAAAGTATTGGCATTGTTTGAATCTGTCTGTACTCGTGATGATCCCTGGAGGAGAAGATCTCTATTATTTATTTATTTATTACATTTGTACCCCGCTCTTTCCCACATACAGCAGGTCCAGTGCGGCTTACATAGTAAAAGAAAGCATCTTACATGGTAAAGAATACAGTAAAAACAAGGAAATGTAGGAACAGTATTATAAATTGTGATGATCATAACTACTTACATTATGAAAGGCATTACAAAGAACGTAATGAACTAGAATAGGGAAGGTAGACAAGGATATGATAGGTGAAAGGGAAGGAGAATTGGCGGGAAATGGTAAAGGATGGAGGGAAGAAGATGAGGGATTGAGTATAACACTGCCTCTGAAAGTAGTAAGACCCCTCTTCCACTTGCCCAAAAACCTCCTGGATAAGGAAGGTGAAGATGATGTCCAGCGGGAGAGAGTATCAATGGTATCAGTATGTTTTTGATGAAGTCGGCGACCTCTTCCACCTTATTATGTTTGGCTCTCTTGTATGCTGTTTTAACTACCCTTTTCGGATATCCACGTATGGCCAAGTCAGTCTGAAAATTCTTAGCACATATTTTGAAATCCTCCTTTTTCTCACAGATTCTTTTAAACCTTAGGAACTGCAAGAAAGGCAAACTGTTCTTCAAAATTCTTGGGATGATAACTTTGATATTGGAGGAATGTGTTCCTATCTGTGGATTTTTTATAAATTTTTGTATTAAATTTATGATTTACAATGCTGACTTCTATATCCAAAAAATGTATATTGCGCATAGAATGTGCGTGCGTGAATTGGATATTCAGATGGCAAGAATTGAGCCAAATAATGAATTGGCCTAGAGATGTCACATCACCATACCACAGCATAAATATATCATCGATGTAACGTTTCCACATAGCTATATTATGTTTGTATGGAGAATAATTCAACCATTTCTTTTCATACTGTGCCATAAATAAGTTAGCAATAGAAGGGGCAAAAGTGGCGCCCATAGCAATACCCGATGTCTGTAAATACATTTCCCCATTAAACAGAAAATAGTTTTTAGTCAATGCAAATTTAGCTAGTTGTAGTAAAAAATCTGATGGAATTCTATATGGTCTGTTTCTTATTTCCAAAATTTCAAATATCATGTCCAATGCTTCTGATTGAGAAATCGATGTATATAATGCAGTTATATCCAAAGTAACTAGAAGCATATCATCTTTAATCAAATCGTTATGAGTATCCAATTATGTCAAAAAATGTGTGCTGTCTTTCACAAAGGACGGACAGATATTGACAATAGGTTTTAGAATTACATCAATAAATGAGGATAAAGCTCCTAAAACTGAACCATTGAAAGAAATTATTGGACGACCAGGCAGGGATTGTAAGCTCTTATGTATTTTTGGTAATGCATAAAAAACTGGCAACATTGGATATTCTCTATTAAGATATTTTAGTTTTCAACATTTTTTATTGATGACAATCAAAATTAGACATATTCCATAGCTGGCCTTAATAACATAGCCACAACATAACATACATAACAAAAAGCTAGATTAGAAGTCTGTCATCAATTTTTGCTTTTTCCCTTTTTCATCCCCCCCCCCCCCCCCACTTCCTCCCCCCTCCCCCTACCCCTCCCTTTCGTGCCCCAGGGCTTGGACTCTGATAGTCCTAGGGCAACCCCCCTCCCCCCTAGTGGAGTCATATATATCGTTTGGACGCACTCTGGAACTCCTTATAGTATCCTCTTACCCCCTATTCAGAAGCAAGCTTCGCCCCTTAGGACTCAATGTCTGTAAATAGGGGCCCCAAATCTGTGTGAACCGTGCTAAACTCTTCGGGGACCCCTTAGCCCCCCTAGCTTCCCAGGTAGCCAGCAAATGTACTTGATTTCTCCAGTGCCAGTAGGCTGGCACCTCCGGTACCGTCCAGTATTGTAAGATGCTTTTCTGGGCCACCAAGCACAATTTACGGCTCAGGAGACGAGCTGTCTCAGAGCACCTACCAAATGCCCCTTGCGTATTCAGCACAAAGTGGTCCCAGGATCCTGTCACAGGAGTCCCCAGCAGTTGAGTTAAAAATTGAGTAATCTCCCCCCAGAAAGCCTTCACTCCGGGGCATGCCCAGAAGGCATGATATAATGTGTGCGGGTAGTGGCCGCACTTAACACATATGGCCCCTTGCAGGAAATCTACATGAGCTAATTGTTGCCCCGACATGTAGGCCCGTAAAATAACTCTATACCCACTTTCCCGGAGCCTCTCATCCTGGCTAATTGCTGGAATTCCCTGCAATGTGAGCCCCACATTCCATCCCGTTAATGTTGTCCCCGATTCCTGTTCCCATTTTTGCTTGATTTCTGCAAAGTTTTTAGGGGGCTGACGCCTAATCAAAGCTCTATGGAGCGCTGACACTGACATTCCCGTGACTTCCATTTCCCCGAAAAAATCTTGTAGTTTGCTTCCCAATCGTTGCCGTAGCAAGTCTGGATCTAATGCTGAGATGTAATGCTTAACTTGGGCATACGCAAACCTAGTCCCCCAAGCCACCCCGATCCGAGACTGTAGTTCCTCGTACCCTATTAAATTCCCCTCTTCACTTAATAGGTGTTCAATCTTGGTTATTCCCGTCCGCTCCCACTCCAAAAACGTTGGGTTATCTAGGCCTGGCATGAAAGCTGGATTCCCTCTAAGGGTTAACTGATCTGATGTCGAGGGACTCCCCCCCACTGCCTGTATTAGTCCCTTCCATGCCTCACGAATGGACTGTAGTATCACACTATTCCTCAGGCAAAGTGGGAGTTGTTTACGTGTGAGATGTAACAGCGAAAAAAGTTCATAAGGAGCAAAGAGTTCCCTTTCCATTTTTATGGGAGTGTAAGTGCAAGTTTGTGTGAACCAGTCCCCCAAGTGCCGGGTCAGGCAAGCCTGATTATATAAGGACAAGTCCGGTAACCCCAGACCACCCTGTCTCCAACCTCCTAGCATATATTTATATCGCAATTTAGGTTTCTTCCCCGCCCAGCAGAATCTACTGAAAGACTTATGTATACTTTTCAAGTCTTTGCGTGTCAATCGAATTGGTAACGTCTGTAACAGATACAGCCATTGTGGGAAGAGAATCATCTGTATCAGATTCACCCTTCCCCTCAGCGATAGGGGAAGAGGGCCCCACTTCTCCAGCTGCTTCTTAGTAACCCCCATAAAAGCCGTATAATTTAAAACATGCAACTTCCTCAAGTCCAGGGTCAGCCTAATTCCCAAATATTTAAATGTGTCCTCCGCCCAACTCAGGGGAAAGTCTCTACCCATCTTGCGCTTCACTTCTGCGGATGATGCCAATGCCTCTGATTTAGTAAGATTTAAGCGTAGGCCTGCAAAATCACCATATTCCTTTATAATTTCCATTAAAGCCGCAAAAGAGGCCTGCGGATCTGTTAACAGTACCAGTAGGTCATCCGCAAAAGCCGCTATTTTAAATTGAGACGACCCTACCTTCATTCCCTTTACCGATGGAATATCTATAATATCCCGAATCAATGGGTCTAGAGACAGTACAAATAAAAGGGGGGATAGCGGGCATCCTTGTCTCGTTCCCCTGAATATCGGAAAGGTTCTTGATTCCATCCCGTTGACCAAAATCCTGGCCTGAGGGGAATGGTATAGGGCCCGTACCGCTGATATAAACCGCCCAGTAAAGCCATATGCCTTCAGTGTGGCGAACAGGAAATCCCAATGGACCCTATCGAACGCCTTTTCAGCGTCGAAGCTTATGAGTAAGGACGGTGTCCCTTTCCTACCCCTTGTCTCCAATGCTGTTAAGATTTTTCTTAGGTTTTTTGCTACTGTTCGTCCCTCCACGAATCCCACCTGCGTCTCATGCACCAGCTCCGGTAACACCCTTGCCATACGATTAGCCATGAGCTTAGCCAGTATTTTCGCCTCTACATTTAGCAGAGAGATAGGCCGGTATGATTCTGGTTGCTCTGGGTCTTTACCTGGTTTTGGCAGCACTACAATCTGCGCCAACGCCAAATGAGGCGGCAATTCCTCCCTGTCGATTATTCTGTTAAAATATCGAGTCAGGGTTGGTATTATGTCCTCCCCCAGCATCTTATAAAATTCTATACGTAATCCGTCCGGGCCGGGCGCTTTAAGTAATTGGCTCCTCGCTATTACCACAGCTACCTCTTCTTCCTGCACAGGGCGATTTAATTCCTGCACATCTTGCTGTCTCAGGGAGGGCAAGTTAAGATTGTTCAGATAATTAATCCCTTGGAGCCCCTGGTCCAAAGGTTGTTCATATAATTGACTATAAAACTTAAGGAAAACCTCACAAATAGCCCCATCGGCCCGCACTTTCCCTCCTTGACCATCCTTTAACTGAAGCACCCTACCTCCCCCCCCTTTTGGGCGCGCCAATCTGGCCAATAAGCGACCTGTCTTATTTCCATGCTTGTACAGCTGGTATTTATAATAGGTTAAGGATTTGGTGGCTCTTTGGTGTAACAGCTCATTAAGCGCCACTTGTAATTCCATTAAACGCGCTCTATGCTCCCCCTTATGCGTTCGACCAAACAGTTGCCTGGCCCTGCAAACTTGGGCACTTAATCTCAGTATTTCCCTGTTCCGCGTTGAGCGTGCGAAATGTGTGTAGCTAATTACTTCCCCGCGGAGCACCGCTTTCGCGGCATCCCAGAACAATACCGGATTGTCCCTATGGTCCCTATTTGATGACTCATATGCTCGCCAGCACTCCCTAAGCTTCTCTCTCAACCCCACGTCTCTATACATCTCCACTGGGAATTTCCACGAACCATGTCTATGAGCCCTGGGTCCCATCTCCCAGTCCATGCTCACCCAGGCATGATCCGAGATTGTATAAGGTCCAATTTCCGTCTTAGTTATTTTGCCAAATAAGTCCTGTGAAGTTAGGATGTAATCAATTCGTGCCTGGGTGTCATGTGCACGGGAGAGGTGTGTGTAGTCCTGTTCCATGGGGTGTAAAGTTCGCCAGATATCAATCAAATCTAATAGGTTCCCCAATCTTTTTAAGCCTTTATTTGATGCCCCCAAGTCGCTGCGAGCCCCTTGAGAACAGTCAAGTTGAGGGTCCCACACCGTATTAAAGTCTCCGCCCACTACTACCGGTACTCCTGGGTGATCCACTAGGTGTCCCACCACCTCTTGATAAAACTTCTTATCATATTGGTTGGGGGCATAAATATTACCAAGTAGGATTTTTTGACCCTTGCTCTCCATTTCCACCACCACATATCTCCCCCCCTTGTCCACATATAAGGGTTTGATCGCTGCTGCTACCCCCTTACGAAATAACACCGCCACCCCCCCTTTTTTTCCCTTGGGCTGCCGCTGCCACACACTCCCCCACCCACCACGTTTTTAATTTGGCATGTTCCGCCTGACTGAGATGGGTTTCTTGCAATAGGGCAATATCAACCTTATGTCTCTGTAGGTGCTGTAAAATTTTTGTTCTTTTTATTGGGGAGTTAATGCCTCCAACATTCCATGTTACCAACTTTATCATATTTGTGGTGTTGTGAGACACTCAATGATAGCATCCCTATAACGCAACTCGAGCAGGCGTCCCAGCCTCCGCCCCCCAGGTCCACGCTCGTCTTCCCAAATATATTCCACTTGTCTCTTAGCCTTCTGCAGATTTGTTTGCCCCTTAAGCGTCCATCTCCATATCGTATTAATTCTTGGTAAGCTCCACTATTCCCCCAACTCCCCCTCCCCCTCCCCCCCTCTCCCCCCCCCTTTCTGTACCCTACCCCCCAGTTCCCTTGCTCCCTGCCTGGGAACCATCACGTGTAGACACCCCCTTCCCCCCTCCCATTTTCTCAGATTCCCCCATAGACTCCTAACTTTCCCCTCCGATTTTATATTTCTATTCCTCATCATATCCCCAACTGTAATCAGATTTTATCCCTCCTATACAACAAAACACTTTCAACTGTTCAACACTTAAACATTAATACTTCCAAACCCAACCTTAACTCAATGTCCCCATTTTCGTAGCTTACACTACCCAAACCTATGCATTCAGGTCACTGTCCTCCATTTTGATTGGGGTGCCTGCCAGCTCATGTTCCACCCTCCGATCAGGTCGCCGCGCCTTCTTCTGCTTTATCTGCAAGCTCTGTTTCCAGTTGGGTTACAAAGTCCTTCGCTTCCTCAGCAGATTCAAATGACCTTGTTGTCCCCTTGTATGTTACCCTCAGTGTAGCCGGATACGTTAAAGTAAACCGCACCTTCATGGCATACAGTTTAGCACACAGGCCTGAGAACGCTCTCCTCCTCCCTGAGACTCCAGCTGAATAGTCTTGAAAACACAGGACTCTTTTATTTTCATATGTTAGGGGACCCTCCGATCTTGAGGCCTGAAGAATATATTGTTTGTGTGCAAAGTTCAGCACTTTCATTATAATCACTCTCGGTCTGGAGCCCTCTGCCTGGCGGGGACCTATGCGATGTGCTCTCTCTATTCTGAGGGGGCCCATACTGGCAGGGAAGTCAATCTTGTCTGTCAGCCATCTTTCCATCGTATTTGCCAGATCTTTTCCCCCCAGGGCCTCTGGGATCCCCACCAAGCGCAAGTTGTTTCTCCTGGATCGATTCTCCAGGTCTTCTACTTTTTGCTCCAAGTCCAACAGCCGTTTCTTGAGGCCTTTCTGCTCTCCTTCCACTTCCGTTACTCTGTCCTCCACCTGGCTGGTTCTGGTCTGAAACGCCACACATTCTCGGGTCAAGTCATCCATGCGCGCCTGCAGCCTCTCCAGTTTTGTGTCTAGCGGTGTCAACCGCCTCTCCAGCATCTCCTCTAGTACCGCGGTCATCTCAGATGTTATCTCCGCGACCCATGCAGAGGCAACAGAAGAACCGGCGCTTTGCATCGGAGACGCCATCTTGGCTTCCGCCGGCTTGTTTCTGAGCTTCTCTTTTTGCGCCGTTTTCGATGCCATTTCGGGACTCCCGACTCTCCCGCTTGATTGCACGGCGTTCCGCCCGTTGCCCGCTGTCAAATTATTTGTTTTGGGTTTTTTATGTTCTGTTCGATGCGCAGGGGGAGAGTTCAGGGGCCGGAGAGCTCTTCACATGCGACCTCTCTCCGGCATGGCGTCACGTGATCTCACTCTATTAAGATATTTTAATTCCTTGATTGTTAAAAAACCTGCTTGTAATCCCTGTTGAGTAAGGTTTTTTATATCAACCTGTAGGTCTTCAGTAGGATCTTTGTCAAGTTTTTGGTATGTTGAAGTATCTTGTAGTTGCCTATTGATCTCATTTATATAAGAATTGTGATCTAGTATCATTATAGCACCACCTTTGTTGGCTCGTTTAATTACCAGGTCTGTTCTTCTTTGTAAATCATACAGCGCATTCCTTTAATCTTTAATAAGATTGTCATGGAAACGCCAGCGTTCTCTATCAAAATAATCATCCATGTCTCTCAAGACTAATGTGCGAAAAGCTGAAAGCAAAGGGTCCACTGGAATAGGGGGTATCCAGGTCGACTTAGGATTTACTATGGATGCATCAGAGGTGTTTTATGTGCCGGTAAAAAAGATTTTTAATTGTAAGGTTCTTAAGAATTTCTCAATCTACCCTAAACTGGAACGGATTATAATTGACAGCCGGCACAAATGAGAGACCCCTAGTAAGGAGTCTAGTCTCAATACTTGATAATTATTTGGAGGAGAAATTGATCACTTCCGTCACTCTCTGTGATCCTGTTTGAAAATTGCTTCTCCCTCCTCTGTTTCTTGTTTGTCGACTCGATGACTGATTTCCTTGACTGGACCCTAAAAAACCTTCTGTTGACTTGCTGCTGCTGGAACTTGAGCTGGTTGATTAATCTCTAAATACTAGTTTCTTATGATCTGAGGGTTTTTCTTGACGGTCTTTCCTCATCCATGGGTATACTTTACAATCTTGATAATCCTTATGGTCCCTGGATAGTTTTTTTGAGTTTCAATTTCTTGATGTTATCTTTAAATTTATCTAAAGAGTCTTTAAACTTCAAGTGTTGTTGGTCAAAGTTTTCTGTCGAGACTCTCTTTGATATTGTCAAGTTCTTTATCAAGAATCACTTTGTTATTCTCTAACTCGACAGTACTTTTTTCTATAATCAATAACATCAAATCCAGAGAGCATTTATTGAGGATCATATTCCATCTTGATATAAACTCTGGATCATCTTGAAAGATTTGAGGAGCCTTGTAGATGCTCATTCTATGCACAATATACATTTTTTGGATATAGAAGTCAGGATTGTAAATCATAAATTTAATACAAAAATTTATTTTAAAAAATCCACAGGTAGGAACACATTCCTCCAATATCAAAGTTGTCATCCGCAAAATTTGAAGAACAGTTTGCCTTTCTCGCTATTCCTAAGGTTTAAAAGAATCTGTGAGAAAAAGGAGGATTTCAAAATATGTGCTAAGAATTTTTAGACTGACTTGGCCATACTTGGATATCCGGAAAGGGTAGTTAAAACAGCATACAAGAGAGCAAAACATAATAATAGAGATCTTCTCCTCCAGGGATCATCACGAGTACAGACAGATTCAAACAATGTCAATACGTTTCTAGTTGAATTTCCAAAAGGAGGCGACCACATGAGGAACATTATAAAAAGAAATGGACCATTATGCAATCCCATGCCATTTTGCATGATCAGTATATAAGAATTGCTTTCTCTAGGACACGCAATATAAAAGAAATCATTAGCCCAGCTAATTTACCACCTTTGGTAAACCATACAGTTACAAGCGGCCATAAAAAATGTCACCACTGCAAAGCATGCACAATCACCCTCGAGGTACAAGATTTTAGGAATCAGTTTGATGGCAAAATATACAAATTGAATCATGATACAAATTGTCAGACCACAGACGTTGTATATATCCTCATATGTCCTTGTCAGAAAGTATATGTAGGTAAAGTGAATGATACATACCTGTAGCAGGTGTTCTCCGAGGACAGCAGGCTGATTGTACTCACGACTGGGTGACGTCCGCGGCAGCCCCCACCAACCGGAAGAAGCTTTGCGGGCGGTCCGCACGCGGGGCACGCCCACCGCGCATGTGCGGCCGTCTTCCCGCTCGTGCGTGACCGTTCCCGCCAGTTGAATGACAAGCAAGAAACAACATGAAACGCAACTCCAAAGGGGAGGAGGGAGGGTAGGTGAGAACAATCAGCCTGCTGTCCTCGGAGAACACCTGCTACAGGTATGTATCATTCACTTTCTCCGAGGACAAGCAGGCTGCTTGTTCTCACGACTGGGGTATCCCTAGCTCTCAGGCTCACTCAAAACAAGAACCCAGGTCAATTGAACCTCGCAACGGCGAGGGTATAACAGAAATTGACCTACGAAGAACAACTAACTGAGAGTGCAGCCTAACCAGAATAAATTCGGGTCCTGGAGGGTGGAGTTGGATTTACACCCCAAACAGATTCTGCAGCACTGACTGCCCGAACCGACTGTCGCGTCGGGTATCCTGCTGGAGGCAGTAATGAGATGTGAATGTGTGGACAGATGACCACGTCGCAGCCTTGCAAATTTCTTCAATAGTGGCTGACTTCAAGTGGGCCACTGACGCTGCCATGGCTCTAACACTATGAGCCGTGACATGACCCTCAAGAGCCAGCCCAGCCTGGGCGTAAGTGAAGGAAATGCAATCTGCTAGCCAATTGGAGATGGTGCGTTTCCCGACAGCGACCCCTAGCCTGTTAGGGTCGAAAGAAACAAACAATTGGGCGGACTGTCTGTGGGGCTGTGTCCGCTCCAAGTAGAAGGCCAATGCTCTCTTGCAGTCCAATGTGTGCAACTGACGTTCAGCAGGGCGAGTATGCGGCCTTGGGAAGAATGTTGGCAAGACAATTGACTGGTTAAGATGGAACTCCGACACCACCTTCGGCAGGAACTTTGGGTGGGTGCGGAGCACTACTCTGTTGTGGTGAAATTTGGTATATGGAGCATGAGCTACTAGGGCTTGAAGCTCACTGACCCTACGAGCTGAAGTAACTGCCACCAAGAAAATGACCTTCCAGGTCAAGTACTTCAGATGGCAGGTATTCAGTGGCTCAAAAGGAGGTTTCATCAGCTGGGTGAGGACGACGTTGAGATCCCATGACACTGCAGGAGGCTTGATAGGGGGCTTTGACAGAAGCAAGCCTCTCATGAATCGAACGACTAAAGGCTCTCCAGAGATGGCTTTACCTTCCACACGATAATGGTAAGCACTAATCGCACTAAGGTGATTCCTTACTGAGTTGGTCTTGAGGCCAGACTCTGATAAGTGCAGAAGGTATTCAAGCAGGTTCTGTGCAGGGCAAGAACGAGGTTCTAGGGCCTTGCTCTCACACCAAACGACAAACCTCCTCCACTTGAAAAAGTAACTCTTTTTAGTGGAATCCTTCCTAGAGGCAAGCAAGACACGGGAGACACCCTCAGACAGACCCAACGCAGCAAAGTCTACGCCCTCAACATCCAGGCCGTGAGAGCCAGAGACTGAAGGTTGGGGTGCAGCAACGCTCCATCGTTCTGCGAAATGAGAGTCGGAAAACACTCCAATCTCCACGGTTCTTCTGAGGACAACTCCAGAAGAAGAGGGAACCAGATCTGACGGGGCCAAAAGGGCACTATCAGAATCATGGTGCCGAGGTCTTGCTTGAGCTTCAGTAAGGTCTTCCCCACCAAAGGTATGGGAGGATAAGCATACAGGAGGCCGGTCCCCCAATGGAGGAGAAAGGCATCCGACGCCAGTCTGCCGTGGGCCTGTAGTCTGGAACAGAACAGAGGCAGCTTGTGGTTCGTCTGAGAGGCGAAAAGGTCCACCGAGGGGGTGCCCCACTCTCGGAAGATCTTGCGTACCACTCTGGAATGAAGCGACCACTCGTGCGGTTGCATGACTCTGCTCAGTCTGTCGGCCAGACTGTTGTTTACACCTGCCAGGTATGTGGCTTGAAGGAGCATGCCGAACTGGCAAGCCCACCGGCACATGCCGACGGCTTCCTGACACAAGGGGCGAGATCCGGTGCCCCCCTGCTTGTTGGTGTAATACATTGCAACCTGATTGTCTGTCCGAATTTGAATAATTTGGTAGGACAGCCGGTCTCTGAAAGCCTTCAGTGCGTTCCAGATCGCTCGGAGCTCCAGGAGGTTGATCTGCAAATCCTTTTCCTGGCGGGACCACAGACCCTGGGTGTGAAGCCCATCGACATGAGCTCCCCACCCCAGGCGAGATGCATCCGTCGTCAGCACTTTCGTGGGCTGCGGAATTTGGAATGGACGTCCCAGGGTCAAATTTGTCCGGATGGTCCACCAGAGCAGTGAAGTGCGGCAACTGGTGGAGAGGCGGATGACATCTTCTAGATTCCCGGTGGCTTGAACCCACTGGGAAGCTAGGGTCCATTGAGTAGATCTCATGTGAAGACGAGCCATGGGAGTCACATGGAGTGTGGAGGCCATATGACCCAGAAGTCTCAACATCTGCCGAGCTGTGACCTGCTGAGACGCTCTGGTCTGTGAAGCCAGGGACAAGAGGTTGTTGGCCCTCGCTTCGGGAAGGAAGGCCTGAGCCGTCTGGGTATTCAGCAGAGCTCCTATGAATTCCAGAGACTGGGTTGGCTGGAGATGGGACTTTGGGTAATTTATCACAAACCCCAGCAGCTCCAGGAGTTGAAGAGTGCACTGCCTGGACCGGAGGGCTCCTGCCTCCGAGGTGTTCTTGACCAGCCAATCGTCGAGATATGGGAACACGTGCACTCCCAGCTTGCGTAGATACGCCGCCACCACCACGAGGCACTTTGTAAACACTCGTGGGGCAGAGGCGAGCCCAAAGGGCAGCACACAATACTGAAAGTGCCGTGCGCCCAGGCGGAATCTGAGATACTGTCTGTGAGCTGGCAGTATCGGGATGTGAGTGTATGCATCCTTTAAATCCAGGGAACATAGCCAATCGTTTTTCTGAATCATTGGCAGAAGGGTGCCCAAGGAAAGCATCCTGAACTTTTCTTTGACCAGGAATTTGTTCAGGCCTCTCAGGTCTAGGATGGGACGCATCCCCCCTGTTTTCTTTTCCACAAGGAAGTACCTGGAATAGAATCCCTGCCCTTCCTGCCCGGGTGGTACGGGCTCGACCGCATTGGCGCTGAGAAGGGCGGAGAGTTCCTCTGCAAGTACCTGCTTGTGATGGGAGCTGAAGGATTGAGCTCCCGGAGGACAATTTGGTGGCAGGGAGGCCAAATTCAGGGCGTATCCGCACCGCACTATTTGGAGAACCCACTGGTCGGAGGTTATGAAAGGCCACCTTTGGTGAAAAAATTTTAACCTCCCTCCGACCGGCAGATCGTCCGGTACGGACACTTTGAGGGCGGCTATGTTCCCGTGGATCCAGTCAAAAGCCCGTCCCCGGCTTTTGCTGTGGAGGCGCAGGGGGCTGCTTAGGCGCACGCTGTTGACGAGAACGAGCGCGCTGGGGCTGTCCCTGTGCCTGGCGAGGCCTTCGGGCCGGCTGGGTGTACCTACGCCTTGCAAAGGAATAGGGCACAGCCAGCCGGGCCCGGGAAAAACGTCCACCTGCTGAGGTGGATGCTGAAGGCGCCCGGTGGGAGAGCTTGTCGAGGGCGGTTTCCCGCTGATGCAGTTGGTCCACCAGCTGCTCGACCTTCTCGCCAAAAATATTATCCCCCCGGCAAGGGACGTCGGCCAGTCTCTGCTGGGTTGCGGTTGTCCAGGTCAGAGGCACGCAGCCATGAGAGCCTGCGCATCACTATACCTTGGGCCGCAGCACGAGATGCCACGTCACAGGTGTCATAGATACCCCTGGACAGGAACTTTCTGCACACCTTCAGCTGCCTGACCACCTCCTGATAAGGCCTGGACTGCTCCGGCGGGAGCTTATCGACCAGGTCCGCCAGTTGCTTCACATTGTTCCGCATGTGGATGCTCGTATAGAGCTGGTATGACTGGATGCGGGTCACGAGCATGGAGGATTGGTAGGCCTTCCTCCCAAACGAGTCCAGAGTGCGAGACTCCCGCCCCGGGGGCGCCGAGGCGGTATCCCTCGAACTCCGTGCCCTCTTGAGAGCAGAATCCACGACCGCCGAGTCATGGGGCAATTGTGGCCGCATTAACTCTGGGTCCGAGTGGATCCTGTACTGGGACTCTGCTTTCTTGGGGATGGTGGGATTAGATAATGGTCGCATCCAGTTCCGAAGCAGTGTCTCCTTGAGGACATTGTGCAGCGGTACCGTGGTGGACTCTAGGTGGTGATGGATAGTCGAGGACCTCAAGCATCTCAGCCCTCGGCTCATCCACAGAGACCACGGGAAAGGGAATGCAAATAGACATATCCCGCACAAAGGAGGCAAAAGAGAGACTCTCAGGGGGCGAGAGCTTTCTCTCTGGTGAAGGCGTGGGGTCCTAGGGGAGACCCGCAGACTCCTCTGAGGAGAAATATCTGGGGTCCTCCTCTTCCCCCCACGAGGCCTCTTCCTCGGTATCGGACATGAGCTCATGTAGCTGAGTCCGGAACCGGGCCCGGCGTCGAGGCACCAAGGCCTCGGTGTCGTCGGGCGGTGGACTCCCGCGCCGGCGGGGACGAAGCTCCCTCCATCGACGGGGATTCCACCTGCGTGGCGGTCGAGACCGGTGCCGCAAGCGGCAGCGGTGTCGACGACCTCGGCACCGGGCTAGAGCTCGCCGGCGCCACAGTCATCGGCGCCGGGGGTGAGACAGCCTGGCGCATCAGCCCTTCCAGGATCCCCGGAAGGATGGCTCGGAGGCACTCGTCCAGGCCCGCTGTCGGGAAAGACGTGGGGGCCGGTAGAGGCATCGGTGCCGGAAGCTGCTCGGGTCCAGGAGACTGCACCGAAGTGCTGGGACCCTGACGTGGCGGTACCTCCACTACCGAGGGGGACCTCTCCTCTCGACGCGGACGCTTCGGCGTCGACTCCTCTTCGGTACCGAGAGCCGGATGCGTCGAGGGCGACCGGTGACGGTGCTTCTTTGCCTTCTTACGGTGCCCGTCACCGGTGCCGGGTGGTATGGAGGAGGAGGAGGTCGATCCCCCTCGGTCCCGAGGAACCGGGTCAGACAGGGTTCGGTCCCGAGGGCAACGGGCTGAAGGAATGACCGGGGCCGACTGCCCACGCGGTCTCTCACCTCTACCCTCGCCGGAGGACCGGCGGGCCGACGGGACCTGTTCTCCTGGGGTCGATGCCATCGATGCCGATTTTTCGGGCATCGATACCGGTACCGAAGGACCGGGCGTCGATACCGATGCCGTCGAAGTCGACGTCGAGGGGCCGGCGCAAGTTCCAAAAAGACGGTCCCGCAGAACTTGCCTCGCAACCTGAGTCCGTTTCCGGAGACCGAGACACAGGGAACATGACTTGATATTGTGCTCCGGCCCGAGGCACTGGAGGCACCAAGCGTGGGTGTCGGTCTGCGAGATCGGCCGGCCGCACCGACCACACTTCTTAAATCCACTCGGGACCTTCGAGGACATCGACGGAAAAATCGCGTCGGTGAAGTTAAAGTCGTCGATGGTGGCGGAAATCACACCTCGAAAAAATAAATCAATCGCGCGGCCACAAGGCCGCAACGCGACGCCCTCGCTAGAAATGAAGGAAAAAGGAGCGCGTGCTCTTTTTTTTTTTTTTTTTTTTAGAAAAGAAACTGGGGCACGCGGTAACCAAAAAACTAATTAAACGAAACGAAATCGCGTAAACGCGACGGTCTTTCCGGGGCTGCGAAGGGAGAGCGGCGACGGCACGACTCTCCTCAGACGCGGAAAAGAAAAGACTGGCGGGAACGGTCACGCACGAGCGGGAAGACGGCCGCGCATGCGCGGTGGGCGTGCCCCGCGTGCGGACCGCCCGCGAAGCTTCTTCCGGTTGGTGGGGGCTGCCGCGGACGTCACCCAGTCGTGAGAACAAGCAGCCTGCTTGTCCTCGGAGAAAACCAAGCGACGATTACATCATCGGATCACTGATCACCACTCCTGTATAAAAACATCAAAAATTGGTGCTCCGTTAGTGATACATTGCCAAGACAAGGGCCGTGATTTTGAGTCCTTCAGATGATGTCCCACGCAACATTAGAGGTGGAGACAGAGACAAGATCTTGATTTAAAAAACATCAAAAATGGGATATACACATTGCAATCCATGGAACCTCGTGGACTAAATATACAAATAGAATGGTCAGCGTTCTTCTAATAACAAGCTTTTCCATACATCTCACAATGAAAGTAAACCATTTTCAGGTAATTAAATGAACGTGATGTTAATTAGATTAATACCTTGTATAATCTAACCCCTTTTTTCCGGTTGGAGCTTTCACTGCCGGTGTAACAGGAGACGTGGACGCCATTTTGTAAGGTCGGTGGTTTTGGTTATTTTTAAGAACATACTTTCACCATTAGTGATAAGGTAATAATTTTGTGGTGTCATTTTGGTTTTTAGGCATTGTGACTTGCCATAAGTTACTTGGCTCCCTGAAGAAGCTCAAACATTGAGAGAAACGGAGAGCCCCATTGGGCAAATTTAAAGCTAAGTAACATTATTTACAGCACCTAATTTCTAGATAATATTGTAAATTGGTCACAACTTACTTATATTTACTTGCAGTGGAGTTTTTTGACCAATGATAAGAACAGAGTCACAGAAATGCAGGCATTGAGTGCATTTTATATTCTGCTGTCACACAGTGACTACTGAGGTCTTTTTCTCCACTTAACTAACTTGGTATCACGTGTAAACGGAATATTTTTGGTGATTAAGTTAGTTCAGTTTATTTCAGCTCACTAATAGTAAAAATAAAGCCATCCAGACTCCTCAACCCTGTCTTCTACCTGCAAAAAAAGTCCCTGGTAGCCCATTGAGCTTTGGACCCCCATTACCTCCTTCCCCGGTTCTATCTGGACTAGGTGACCACTAGCCCAGACACCCTGGATAAGGGAGGTACTGCACCAGAGAGCCTTCATGCTGCTGTACCTAAGCTAGGTCACTAGAGGTCAGATATCACCACTTTACAAGACGGTAGTAAGAGGACACCACCACTGAATATTTCCTGAGATCAACTATTACTGGTCCGGAGGGAACCAGCAGCATGGAGGCTCTTTGATTGAGAGCCTCCTGATGCAGGTGCCCCGAGCTCCTTTTACCCCCTCCCCCCTTAATTTGTTCAAATAGGTCACCACAGTTATACAGAACATGAACCGTGGACCCTTGCAATAGCAGACGAAAACAGAGCAAGGCAAACTAGATGGTGTGGCCTATCAGGTTGGAGGCCAGGGCCATCAAATCATGCAACCATGCATCCTGTGCCACCTGCCCCCTCAGACTCATATCCAAGGTGAGAACAATCCATTTTTGGGCTCCAAAAGGCATCCATTTCTACAGATTTTAAGTGGAATATCACCAGACCAACGGATAACATACTCCTCCAGGAGGGTCAGATGAATCTCATAGTCCTAAGACTAAGGAAACCTGCATGGCTGGAAAGGATTTCTGAAGGGACGTCGTATGTCCTTGCCTGGAGCACTAGCTCAAGCATTGCTGCTATGGATCCCAACAGTTGGAGACAGTCCCAGACTCTGATCTCCTCTGTGTCCTAAAATCACAAACCTGAACAAGCAACTTGCTACTCTGTCCTAGGTGAAGAAAACCATTCCCTACTGGATGTTGTACCTGGCTCCTAGATGTTCTAGAGACACTGATAGCGAGAATCTACTCTTGTAAAAGATGACCACCCATCCCAGACTCTCCAAACAGCCACCATCCTGGTCAAGTGTTTACGATTGTCTTCCTCTGACTTGATGACCCAATTGTTCAAACAGCAGAACAAAATCCTCTTCTTGTGGAGGAAGGCCACTATTACCACCACCACTATTGCCTTGGAAAAGGTGCTGGGCACCATTCTGAGACTTAAAGGCATGGCTTGGAACTAAAAATCCAAGTTGAGGATTGCAAAATGGAGAAACCTCTCATCCACATCTTGGATCAGAATACTGACTACACTTCTGAGAGATCCAGAGATGAGAGGAACTCTCCCTGCCTCAGTCTGCCCCTATCACTGCCTGGAAGATCCTCAGATAAGAACTGGCCCCTTTGAGTTCCAGAATAGGCCAGAATGAGCCACCCTTCTCTGGCACCACAAAATAAATAGAATACTAGCCTCACCCCTACTCCTTTAATGGAACAGGAAAGATGCTGCTTCCAGCTGGAGAAGCTCCATGAGCATCTCTTCCACTGCCTAACGCTTTGGTGCCGAGCTGCAAGGGGATTCCATACAGACATCTGAAATGGGAAAAACACATTCTAGAGCACAGCCTTTGTCGACTACCTCAAGAACCACTCTGGTGCAAAACAATGGAAAAGATTCCCATAGGGAGCACCTGAGAGTAGACCCACCTCATCTCTTTAGAAGTGTGGCCCACTCTAGGGACAGGGTACCTGTCATCCCCAGGCTTCTTTGCACCACAAAAGGGCCCAACTCTCCCCCCAATACCAGCTGCACGGGACAGAAGGCCAACATGACGACTGCCTTCCTAGCCTATACTGCCTAGAACCTTTCACTCACTGCTGACTCTGACCAGAAGCTGCCAAATGAGGCTTGTCTTCAGGCCAACTGTTGCAGCTTTGCGTCCCCAAGATCCTTCATAAACTTCTCAAGGTCCTCACCAAACCAAAGCTTCCCCTTAAAACGAAAGCCTACTAAGATGAGATTCTGAACTAGTATCTGTTGCCCAACTCTGGAGCTGGAGTCAATGTCTCTCGGCAAGAGATCTGCACCAGATCATACATTGCATCTGCCAGAAAAGCCATGGCAGACTAATCACGTTGCCTCTGGGCTGTGACAGCCAATGTCCCCAGCACAAATGTGCCCAGGAAACATATCTTCCATAGTCAGCCATCTATGTGCCTAGTGTCCTCAAAATGAAGTTCCTCCACCTTCGTGTCTCGAGTGTCTCTGAGGGCTGCCTCACCCACCATGGGGATGGTTGCTGTCTTAGTGACCACACTACCTAGAGTGGCTGCCATAGTTAGCTGACTCCATTCTGTAGGAGTACCCCTTTATGCACTCCTTTGTGTGCCTCTTCTGTGTTTTTTTATTTTTTTTTGCTCTTGGCCTTTATGTTTTAACGTTTTTATTGAGGGTGATTCAACAGTGTTAAACAATCAATATGCTCATTGTATTTTAACTTACAAACATCTCAATCTATTTGAACTACATAAGAGCATGGTAATCAATTTATCCTCACAATTTACTTATTTCCCTCCCCATCCTGTTCACCCCCAAACTAAGTCCCCCATCCCTCCGCCCCCTTGCTCTTGGCTTTTGAAGCCCCTCTGCTGTCTCCCTTTATCGATGCCCCAAAGTTTTGCATACCTGCTATATGAGGCAGACATCCTTCCTATTCTGGCTTACACACATTCATTCAGTAAGATGTTCTTTTCTTGTTTTGGTTCAGTACATTTCTAACTTTTATTACTGTTAGAGCTGCTCAGTTGGCCCCTTCCTTCTCTTGCAATTAGTCTTCTGAATATTCACTCTATTCAGCATAAATCTGATCTAGTTTCTGCCCTTATTACTGACTTAAAACCAGACCTGCTTTTCTCGTGGAAACTTGGCTTACCAATGCTCAACTCTTATCTTCAAGCCTGTCCTCCTGGGTTCTACTATCACTACTGTAATCATGACAGTATGAAGGGAGGTAGCCTGGCAATTACTGTCAAACTGTCAAATACTGTGTCAAACAATCTTCTCTCTCCTAAAATCTATATTATTTATTTATTTTATTTTTTGTTACATTTGTACCCCGCGCTTTTCCACTCATGGCAGGCTCAATGCGGATTACATGGGGCAATGGAGGGTTAAGTGACTTGCCCAGAGTCACAAGGAGCTGCCTGTGCCTGAAGTGGGAATCGAACTCAGTTCCTCAGTTCCCCACTGGGCCACTCCTCCACTTTTACTTCTTAGGTTGAGCGTTTGTCCTTTACATTGCAGGCTCTCTCCCCAATTCACTTATTCTTGATCTACAGTAGCCTGTTTAAACTGTGGTATTTACTTATATCTTGATTTGAAGTTTAAATTCTTAATTATATTTTAAAGTATTTGTTGTAGAATTTGCATTGTAATTTATGCCTCCTTATGTGTTTGTACTACTGTATTTTCCCCGTGATTTTTTTTATTGATATAAAACCATCTGCATACCTCCAATAGGTAGAATATCAGACAAATATGACCTAGTAAAGCTTTCCCATTACTCCCTCCTCCAACAATTTCAACCCTGCTTCCAGCATCTCCCACTCTGCAAGGACCATCTTGTGATGTGCCTGGTGGAAAGGAAAGGAACAAGATGGATGCCAAATGCCTTCCAAAATCAGGTCCCAGTCTGTCAAAGCCTCCAGCATGACCTCTGTATTCCGATGGACTGCTCTAAGCTGATAGATCAAGGAAGCAACTCTTTTTTCCTAAAAACAAGAGGATGACCACGGACCCCCCACCCCCCACCCCCCACCACTGCTTCCAGCCTACGGTCTTGTATATCCTTCAGGGCAACTCCTCCTTCCACAGGGAGGGTAGTTCTCTGTCACCGCAGTGACTAGGGCATCTACTTTAGGCATTGCAAAGCGAGCCAAATGCTCCTCACGCAGAGGGTATAATTGCCCCATAGCCCTGGAAACTTTCAAAGGTCCCTCGGGGTCAGCCCACTGAGCGGAAATAAGCTCTTGGATGGAGTCATGCAAAGGAAAGGCTCGAGCAGGCTTTTTGGTACTAGCCATCCTAGGATTCACAGAGGAGGCCGAGCCACTGTCAGGCTCTTCAATAGAAAAGACCTGTAGGGCATCTGAAATAAGCGCTGGCAGCTCATCACGGTGGAAAATCCTCAGCGCGGAGGGATCATCCAGATCCTGTGGTAATTCTGCACCTGACTCTGGCTCCTCAGACCACGAAGGCCTGCCAGAACTCTCCGAATCCTCACAGCCGACCACGGGGGGGGGGGGGGGGGGGGGGGGGGGGGGGGGGGGGGAAGGAGGTGCACCACAATCTGAAGGGGAATTAGCCCTTCTACGCTTTTCTTTATGCCAATATCAGGGGAAAAAAGCCTCAGCGGGCAGTCCCAGGCCAGAATCCACAATCCACCGGGGGGGGGGGGGGGGGGGGGTGGGGAACAATAGAAGGGGCCTCAGACGACCCTTGAGGGAGAGCTCTTTTCAGCATATATGCTTCATGCAATAACAACACAAAATCAGGGGAGAAAAACTCGCCCTGGGCACCCAGATCCCGACCGGGGCTAGCCGCTCCCTGAATAGCCTCAATTCGAGGTCCCCCCCCCCCCCCCCCCCCCCCCCCCCGGGCTCTCCGTCTCTACGGAGGCCGCGCCATGCAGAGAATTCAAAATGGCATCCGCTGCCAACTCTGAGCGGAAAGAATCATCGCTCGCCATGCTCGGGCCGGCTCTACACCTGTACAGCCATGATTTTACAGAGCCCCGCTGCTGATTTGAGCCTGCCACACTGGGAACAGCGCTTTACATTCTCTGCAGTCATCGCCGAAAACGGCAGGAAATTCAAAATGGGCGGGTTTGCGCCAAAAACGCCCCGATCGCGGGCCCACCCAGAGGAGTTAGAAAACACTCTTACCTCACCGGACCGAGTATCACAGCTCCGGTCCCATAGAAGAATCAAAGGAAAACCTCTGTTCCATTTTTTTTTTTTTTTTTTTTTTTAACGCTGTGAGGAAAGCAGAGGTAATAAGAACTCCAGAGGCTCAGATGAGTGGGAAAGGCAGGCAAAGGCGAACCAATGTGCCTGCATCCACTGAGTGGGAAAGGACAGGGAAAAGCAAGCTAATATGTCCACATCCACAGGGGCATGGGTAAGGCAGGGAAAGGGCTAACCTATGTGCCTTCAAAGTGAAGCTGCTATAGCCTCTAACACCCCAGCTAACAACTGGCAAGCCAGGAGCCACCCCCAGGCAGACTTTTGATGGAGCTCGAAGAAGCTGCTCCACCCTGCTTGGGGAGATAGAGAATACTGAAGAGGCAGTGGAGCTGGCTGGCAATGAGGCACTGTGAAAAGTTGAGTGCTCTCTATCTCCCCCTGCTGGTTGATGGACACAACTCGTACGTAATGGCTTCATCTGCTTGATGACAAGGAATTATATGTATCAAATATGGAATCTTTGAAGTATTCAGTAATGCATAAAACACAGAAGTTCTAAATACCTGAGAAAGCAGAAGTGAAAAAGTAACAGCACAAGAAAAAGAAATAACATACGAATTACCATACTGAGTCAGACCAAAGGTCCATCTAGCTCAGCATCCTGTTTCCAACAGTGGTCAATCCAGGTCATAAGTACCTAGCAGGATCCTGATACTCTAGCACTGTCTACAGAAGCCATATTTAAGCAGAAAACAAAATGTACTATAAGAAGGTGTTTTTTTCTGACCTATGATTGATAATTAAGACAGTGTACAGCTTTGTACTGCATTTAAGACTTTGTCTGAAGTCTTTGCCTTCTAATTTAAGATACAGATCATGGTGAATTCTTGAAGTGGAAATTGTTTTTGTTTCTTTGTATTGTGGACTCACTGTATTTCAACAGCCATGTGTGTGATTTTCTTTCCTGGTTCTCAGTCTGCTGCTTGAAGAATCCGTCAACCCTGTCACGCTGTATCTACTACTACTAACTTACCTTAATTTCTACAGGATCATTCTGATGAAAGTTGATTGGTGCAACACCCGGTACATAGAAAGAGCTCACCCCATGAAGTATTAATAGAGTCAAGGACCACACCAGACACCAAATCAATTTTTCCTGCAAAAGAGAGACGGGCGAGAGCATTAAATTATTTTATTAAAAAACACTATGGTCTCTATTAGTCAAACGGAATAGCAAATTAAAAAAAAAAATAAACCACAACAGCAATAATTGAAAGGAGATTATTTCCAATACATGCAAAAAGCCCTGCCAGTACTACAGACCCATGTCCAACCTTATTATAGCAAAAATTACTGAATGGTGATAACATGTAAATCTCAATCCCTCCTGGATACAATGGGGGAGAATGGCAAAGACTGGTCTAGATGGCTTCATGTCAGGATTTCGCATCAAACCTATTTTGGGGCACCCGAACAAAAATAGCCTTGTAACAAAATAGCCCATGACAAAATGGTCCCTCCCACTAAGTAACCCTTGAGAAAACAGCCTTATAACAAAATGGCTCCTGACAAAATTGCCCCTTGACAAACAGCATTGCAACAAAATAGCTCTAGACAAAATAAAAAAAAAAGTCTGCTAAAAAATGTATACAAATATATGAAAAGAAATACATAATCAAATTGAGAACAAGAAATTAATTCATTGCAACAAATGAATAAATGTGTGGAAATAAAGGCTAGTAAATGAAAAGGTAAAATTAGGTCTTACCTGATAATTTTCTTTCCTTTTAGTCGCAGCAGATGAATCCAGGAACTGGTGGGTTGTATCCGCCTACCAGCAGGTGGAGATAGAAAACACTGAAGAGACAGCAGTGACCCTGGACGCCCAGCTCCCTATCACCTCAGTATAGGTCGTATCCCCAAAGCAGAGGATAAGAATAAAGTATTGAAACAAGAACACTCCTCACAACTATGCAGCAGCAGCCGAACACAACTTGAAGTTGTCCAAAAAATAACAATTCCAGTAACTCTTTTTCTTTCTTCTCCTTCATTTTATCTTAATCTCAGAAATCACATCCACTATCCGAAGAAAGAAATGTGCGGCTAGAACAATACAGGGTAGGGATCATTGATTCATCTGCTGCGACTAAAGGAAAGAAAATTATCAGGTAAGACCTAATTTTACCTTCTTTAACCTCAGCAGCAGATGAATCCAGGAAGTGGTGGGATGTATCAAAGCAATCCCCTAATTAGGGTGGAAAGCCGCTTCCCCCCCCACCCTCCGAGCGAGCACTGTCGCTCCAAAAAGCGCACTCTCCCATGATGCAGCATCAAATCTGTAGTGCTTAATAAAGAAATGGTGAGAAACCCAAGTGGCCGCTCAACAAATGTCGTCCAGAAAAAGGACCCCCATTTCAGCCCAAGAAGTAGCCTGAGCACGAGTCGACTGGGCATGCAAGCCGTAAGGAGGAATCTAACCTTTCAGAAGGTAAGCAGAAAGAATGGTTTCTTTAAGCCACTAAGCAATGGTTGCTTTGGAAGCAAGAAAACTCCATCTAGGACCTGACAAAAGGACAAAGATGATCCGAACACCAAAAGTCATTTGTCATCTGAAGGTAGCGAAGGAGAGAGCGACGAACGTCCAACAGTCTTAGAAGATAAAAATTCTGCGGAAAAATCAACCTCCAGAAAGGATCCACTCATAGACTGCAAACCACCAAAGTAGTGACCATGAGGGGAAGGGGGTGAACTTCACAGCCACTGAATTGGGAGTGATTGATATATGGAGGCTTCTTCATTTAGAAGAGAGGGAATACACATTTTTCTCCCACCCACATGGAGTCCTTGCACGCCTAGGATTATGTGCTTTTAAGCCAATCCCTGGTGAGATTGACAGAGCACGCGGAGATTGGGGAGCCTGTTATCTCAGACCACGCTCCAGTGTGGGCCCAAATTAGGTGGGGAGAGAAGGCGGGGACGAATAGGTGGCGCATGAACCCTGCTTTGTATCAGGACCAAGCCTTTTGCACGTACCTCAGGCAAGCATGGTCAGATTATATAGGGGAGAACAAAGATCAACCGGTAAATGACAGGATCTTTTGGGAAGCAGCAAAGGCAGTGGTGCATGGTAAGATAATGGCATATACTATGGCTCTCAATAAAAAGCGGGACAGGGAACTTCAAAACCTCATGACCACATTGAAGGAAGCAAGGAGAGGTCTTGTCCTTTCTCCATCTGTAGCAAATAGGAAAGAGTACATGGAGGTGAGGAAACAAGTGCAGAGGAGTGTGGCAGATCTACGTCCATTTGCATACGAGTTCTGGGAACCTACTGTCCCTGTACAAAGCAGTGGTTTTTAGGGTCCGGCCCCTCTTTCTAGAGGAGTGTTATGGCCCTACGTCCCTTTGTGAACACAAAGGAGTGGTTTTTGGGAGTGCCCTCATTCGGCTACTATAAATTTAGCTGAAGATTACGGGTTTTTTTTAGAGGTTTGAAGTGACCAAACTGTGTGTTTTTTTGCGGTCCTAAGGTTGACCATCCAGCCCTGTCCAGCGGAAGACGCTTAGTCCGTTAGGCCCCGAGAGTGTTTGCTTATGTCACTAAACCCTCAAACAAGAGACTGCCCGTAAAAGAGAGCAAAAGGAAGCACTGTGCTAGACGAGAACAGATGCCCAGTGGTGCAAGCAGAGCACAGGACGGGGTGGGACCACCAATGGGACCTGCTTCAACAATGCCGAAACACGCTGTACAAGGAATTCGCCAAAGATGCCAGCCCTGACTGCACGTTGGGCAAAATCATAAGATATCAAACCTCAAACTCCAGAAATAATACCAAAATCCATGACACCCTGCTAAGGTACTCCCCAGCAACAGTAGCAGAAGAATGACACCCACGAGGAAAGGAGCGGTGGAATCACGACTGCGGCAGAGCTGGACTGGGAGGGTCCAGGAGAGGGAGACTAAGAGTTGAGCCTAAGAGTGGCATGCTGAAGAAATATGGCATCTGGAAGCAAGCTGAAGTTAGAGGCCTTTGCACCCAGGCCTAAACACATTCCCACACTTCAGGACCCGGAAGGGAAAGCAGAACCTGACATAGGAGAGAATGTGCTGCTGGAGAGCAATGGGAAGATAGGACATCCTAAACCCTATATAGAGCAGCACTCCCAGACTGCCCCCCCCCCCCCCCAAAGATTTGCTGTGGAAACAACCACCTCTTGGAGAGAATGGGAAAATTTAGGTTCTTACCTTGGTAATTTTCTTTCCTTTAGTCACAGCAGATGAATCCATTAACTGATGGGTTGTATCCACCTACCAGCAGGTAGCGACAGAGAACACTGAAAGACCATAGTGCCTCTAGGACGGCTAGCCCCAACTGCCTTCAGTATTTGAGATTTCCAAAGCAGAGTGAACCATAAAGGTATAATAACAAACTTTCCTCACAGCGAACAATCGCCCCATAACAGGAGCATCAAAGGAGGGACGATCTCAACCTCCTGTAGTAGAACATCATGTAGAAATTCTGATAACTGTTTTCCAACTTCTCCCAATGAGATTTATATCTGCATGAAAGATCTGAACAAAAAAACAAAGTCAAACAGGGAGGGATCATGGATTCATCTGCTGTGGCTAAAGTAAAGAAAATTACCAAGGCAAGAACCTAATTTTCCCTTCCTTGTCATCAGCAGCAGATGAATCCATTAACTGATGGGATGTACAAAAGCAATCCCTATTTTGGGTGGGAACAGGCCACACCACGAGCTAATACTTGAGCTCCAAAAACAGCGTCCTGCTTCGCTGCAACATCCAGCCTGTAATGCCGGACAAAAGAGAGCTGAGAAGCCCAAGTAGTCGCACTACAGATATCTTGAAGAGAGAGTGCACCCGTTTCAGCCCACGAGGAGATGGCTCTCGTGGAATGCACCTTAAACGCTTCAGGCGGAGACCTACCTGAAAGCAGATACGCAGCAAAAATTACTTCCTTGAGCCAACGGGCTATAGTGGCCTTAGACGCTGGACCTCCACGCCGAGGACCTGACAACAAGACAAAAAGGTGATCAGAAGTCCTGAAGTCATTTGACATCTGTAGATACTGCAACAGCGCCTGCGGACATCCAGAAGATGTAACTGCCCAAAGAGTCCAGGAACTCTTCCCTAGAAAAGGAAGGAAGAAAATGGGCTGGTTTCGGTGAAACACTGAACCACCTTAGGCAGGAAGGAAGGCACTGTACGTACTGTTACTCCGGACTCCGAGAATTGCAGAAAAGGGTCCCGACAGGACAGCGCCTGCAGCTCAGACACACGTCTAGCCGATGTGATGGCCACCAAAAAGACTGTCTTAAGAGTCACATCCTTCTCCAAAGCTCACCTAAGCGGCTCGAAGGGCAAACACTGAAGAGCCTTCAACACTAGCCCCAGGCCGGACAGGGAAACCGGACAGGAGGACGAAGCCTAAGCAACCATCTGAGAAATCGGGCAATGTCCAGATGAGCAGTGAGGGACAAGCCAGCGACCTTCCCTCGATAGCATGGTAATGCTGCCACTTGCACCCGCAGGGAATTGTAAGCCAGGCCTTTTGTAAGCCCTCCTGCAAAAGTCCAGCACAGTTGAGACTGTAGCTCGCGTGGGTGTGATCACCTTTGAAACACCCCTCGCCTCAAATCTGCGCCAGATCAGAGCATAAGCTGCAGAGGTGGACCGCTTGCGGGCCTGAAAGAGAGTGGAGATGACCTTATTAGAGTAGCCCTTGTCTCTCAATTGCACCCTCTCAATAGCCAGGCCGTAAGACAGGGCAGGGATCCTCCACAGTCACCAGACCTTGAAGCAACAGGTTCGGCACCAGGGGCAAATGCACCGGCGCGTCCACCAACATTCGATGGAGATCCGCATACCACAGATGCCTTGGCCAATCTGGAGCGATGAGAATCACCAGACCTCGGTGCTGTCAAATCCGTAGTAGGACTCGTCCTATCAAGGGCTAAGGAGGGAACACATAGGGGGCAGGGTTAAGCGAGAGCATCCAACCCCGCCGAGTGAGGATCTCTCCTTCTGCTGAAAAAGCGAGGTACTTTGGCATTTGCACTTGATGCCATTAGATCCATTCTGGGTGTCCCCCATTTGGCACAAATCTGAAGAAAAACTTCTTCTGCCAGTTCCCATTCCGCCAGGTCGATTTGATGCCTGCTGAGAAAATCGGCTTGCACGTTGCTCTGACCTGCTATGTGAGCTGCTGACAGAAGCTGCAGGTGGAGCTTGGCCCAGTGGCAAATCTGAGCGGCCTCCGCGGCCAGGGCCCTGCACTGAGTGCCACCCTGACGATTTATGTATGCCACCGCTGTCGTGTTGTCTGACAGAACCTGGACAGCAAGCTCCTTCAGAGTCGTTTGAAAGGCCATAAGAGCCTGGAATATCGCTCTCAGTTCCAAGCGATTGATGGACCACCCCGCTTCCACGGGTGTCCACAGACCCTGAGCATAGCTTCCTTGGCAATGCGCTCCCCAGCCTAGAAGGCTGGCATCTGTATCATCAGGCACCAGGAAGGAAGCACCAGAGGCATTCCTTGGCACAGCATCCTTTCGGAGAGCCACCATTCCAAACTGAGCCGGGCCACAGGGAGCGACGTTAGTCTGCGTTGATATTCCTGGGACATCGGAGACCATTGTTGAAGCAGGGCAATCTGCAGAGGCCTCATATGCACTCTCGCCCAAGGCACCACCTCCAAGGTGGCCGTCATCGACCCCAGCAACTGGACAAAGTCCCAAGCGAGCGAGCGAGGCATCCGCAGGAGCAGACGGACCTGATTCTGAAGCCTGCACCGCCTTTGGTTGGGGAGAAAGACCAACCCCGATGCCATGTCGAATCGGACCTCCAAATACTCGAGAGAGAGGAGGTCAGGTGACTTTTGGGTATATTGCCCACCCAGCCTAGCGCCTGCAGGACTGCCACCACTCTGGTTGTGGCAAGATGACTCTCGGTTGCCGAGTCCGCTCTGATGAGCCAGTGGTCGAGATAAGGGTGAACTCTGATACCCTCTCGCCTGAGACAGGCAGCTACTACCACCATTAGCTTGGAAAAGGTACGGGGAGCTGTGGCTAGGCCGAAAGGCAAGGCCTGAAACTGGAAATGATTTCCCAACACTGCAAAGTGGAGGAACCGCTGGTGTGAAGGTCAGATAGGAATGTGCAAATAAGCTTCTTTTAGGTCCAGAGACGTGAGAAACTCTCCTGGCTGTACCGCCGCAATGACGGAGCACAGGGTTTCCATGCAAAAATGTCGTACTCTGAGAGTCTCATTTACTCTTCTTAAGTCGAGGATTGGCCTGAAAGACCCACCTTTTCGAGGCACGACAAAATTAATGGAATAGCGGCCGCAGCCGCGTTCAGCGGGAGGCACCAGGATCACCGCTCCGAGGTGCAGCAAGATTTGCAAGGCATTGCCGCATCGGGACTCCACAAACACGTCTCTGACTGGGGCACCGAATTCCAGTCGGTAACCTTCTCTGATCAGGTCCAGGACCCACTGATCTGAGGTAATCCTGGTCCACTCCTCTAGACATAGGGAAAGACGTCCTCCTATTGCAGGCAAGGAGGAGTGGACCAGCGTCCCATCATTGTGGAGGACGCCCCTGAACTCCTGGCCTCGAACCGGCCCATGCGGAACGTTTGTCCGAGCGAAAGGAGTTCCTCTGCTGAAAACGGGCACGTTGAGAAAACCCAGCAGAGCGCCCCGTGCGATACCTTCGAGCTTCACGGAAGCGAGGTCTGGAAGAGGAGGGAAACACAGAACCCTTGGAAGAAGGCCTCGGCCTATCCTCAGGTAACCTCTGGGGTTTATATTCCCCCAGGTCTTTCACAATCTTCTCCAATTCCTCTCCAAATAACAGGAGGCCCAGAAAGGGCAGCTTCACCAGTCTTTGCTTAGAAGCCATGTCAGCTGCCCAATGCCACAGCCAAAGAAGGCGGCGGGCGGACACCGCCACAGACATCTGTTTAGCCGAAGCTCTGACCAGATCATACAGGGTGTCAGCCAAAAATGACAGGGCCGACTCCATCCGCGGGGCAACCTCAGAAAGGAGGCCGGCACCATCGGTGGGCCGTTCCACCGCCTGCTGTAGCCAGGAAAGACATGCCCAGGCTGCATAGGAACTGCAAATACACGCCCTCAAGGCAAGGCCCGCAATTTCAAAGGACCGCTTCAGCGCGGACTCAAGTCACCGATCCTGCATGTCTTTCAAAGCGACTCCTCCCTCTACTGGGAGAGTGGTCTTTTTTGTCACCGCCGTGACCAATGCATCCACTTTAGCCATCCCCAAAGGGGCCAAGTGGGCGCAGAGGGTAAAGCTGACCCGTAGCCCTGGCCACTTTCAAAGGCCCATCGGGGTCACACCATTGAGCAGAAATAAGCTCTTGGATGAAGTCATGCACAGGAAAGGCCCGAGTAGGCTTCTTAGTACTCGCCATCCTAAGATTAACAGAGGAGGCGTTGCCTTCAGCAAGATCAATTGAGAGGGACTGCAAGGCGTCAGTAATGAGCGCTGGCAGCTCGTCGCGGTAGAAAATCCGGATCGCATTGGGATCATCCAAATCCAGTGGCAAACAGGCACTCTCCACAGCCCAACCCCCTATTAGTTTTTTTACCCCTGACGCAGCCTGAGGGCGAAACGTGGCCACGTCGGGTAACTTGTAATAAACCACTTCTTCTGTTACCCTCCTGTTCTATTTTTTTTGTCTTTTTTGATCTGCTTTTTTTCTTTTGATTTGCCAAATTTACTAATGCAATTTGATTTTTATTGCTTGCCCTTTCTATCTTGAAAAAATTAAAAACTATTCAGAACACAGCTGTGAGGCTGATATTTTCCTCATCTATTAATGATCATGTTTCTCCATATCTAATCCATTTACATTCGCTTCCATTTGAAAGTAGAGTTCTGTATAAATTTTACTGTATTTTATTCAGAAGTCAGCATGGTTTAGCATCTTTATATATGTACTAGGAAAAAAGGCCCATTTCTGAAACCAATGAAACGGACGCTTGCAAGGTTTTCCTCGGAGTGTGTATGTTTGAGAGAGTGTGTGTGAGAGAGAGTGAATGTGCGAGTGTGTGTGTGACTGTGAGAGTCTGTGTGTGTGAGAATGAGAGTGTGTGCGAGTGCGTATGTGAGACACAGTGAGTGTGAGAGACAGAGTGTGTTTCACACAGATACAGTGTGTGTGTGTGTGTGTGTGTGTGTGAGACAGAGTGTGAGAGAGTATGTGTGCGATACACAGACTCTGTGAGACCGTGTATGAGAGTGACTGACACATAGAGAGTGAATGTACAGTGTGGTGAGACAGAGTGTGAGAGACAGTGTGTGAGAGTGAGAGAGAAAGACACTGTGTGAGAGAGTGTGTGTGTGTGACAGAGATACCTCCCCCCCTCCCTCTCTGGTCTCAGGAGCCCCTTCCCCCTCCCCCCCTCAGGTCTCAGGACCCCCTCCCCTCCATGCCCCTCCCCTCCATGCCCCTCCCCTCTGGTCTCAGGACCCCCAGCCCCTCCCCCCCATCTGCGTGGTTGGCAGCACCGTGCGGCAGAGAGAGAGAGTGTGTATGTGTGTGTGTGTGTGTGTGTGAGAGAGAGAGAGAGAGTGTGATTCTCCTCTCTCCCTTCCCCCCCTCCAGCCACCCAGTGATTCTTCTCTCTCCCCTGGCCCCCCTCCAGTCACCCAGCAATTGTCCTCTCTCCCCTGCCCCCCCTCCAGCCAACCAGCGATTCTCCTTTCTCCCCTGCCCTCCATCCATGTGCAGCAGCTCTCCTCTCTCCCCTGGCCTCCCCTGCATCCATGTCCAGCAACTGTCCTCTCTTCCCTCCCTACCCTCCCCTCCATCCATTCACTCATGTCCAGCAACTCTCCTCTCTCACCTGCTGTCCCCTGCATCCATGCCCAGCAACTATCCTTTCTCCCCTGCATCCATGTCTAGCAAGTCTCCTCTCTCCCCTGCCCTCCCCTCCATGTCTAGCGATTTCTCCTGTCTCCCCTCCCTCCCATCCATGTCCACCGATTCTCCACTGCCCTCCCCCCTCCATGTCCAGTGATGCCCCAAAACTCCACCTTCCCTTCCCCCCCCCCCCCGGGTTCCAGTTCCAACCCCCCCCCCCCCACCCTCTTCTCCCTCAACAGTCCTCCTTGGCTTCCTTCTGCCCAGCGTTGCTTAAAACTCATTTTACTAACCTGACTGAAGTCGCGACTGCAAAAGAAGCAGAGTACAGCCGGCTCGGAGCCGCCTTCAGCTTCCCCTTCTCTTTCAGGCTAGCATCCCGCCCTTGCGTAAACAGAAAATGAGGGCAGAACCACAGCTGAGAGAGAAGGGGAAAGCTGAAGGCAAGCCGGCTGTACTCTGCTTCTTTTGCAATCACGACTGCGGGCAGGTTAGCAGTGGTTGGTCAGTGCTGCATGTGACGTAACAGGAAGTATGTGACGTCAATTCAGGAGATGGATACAGCCTTACTGGCAGCACGAACCCTTCAAACCTTCATTGCCACGGAGTCAGCTTTTTATTATATAGGATGAGTTATTCTGCTTTACTCAGAATTCCGGTTACTCTTTGTATAATATTTATTATTTTAGTATTCCCAACAGAACAGATAAGAAGTCTAAGCAACTTCCCACTGAGATCAGATTACAGACTTGCATGGGAACGGGGTTTGCAGGAATCCCGCGGAACCCACGGGATTCCCACAGGGACGGAAGCAGTTCTGCGGGGATCCCGTGGGGACGGAAGCAGTTCCTGTGGGGTTCCTGTGGAAGTGTATGCTGCACTTGCGCCAGCCTCTCACCTACCGAGTACCAAGTTCTTTGAGTGCTGTCTCCTCCTCGCTTTAACAGCACAGATGTGGAAAGCCTCCATTAAGGAGGTGGTAGAGATACAAATGGTGGCGAATTTCAAAAAAACATGGGATGAACACAGAGGATCTCCATTTAGAAAATGGAAGTTATAAAAAACCTAAACTTAAATGGCTGCATGTGTGTGGATGTGTCGCATAACACTTATGGTGACTCTGGCTGTGATGAACTAGGGTCGATACTGGGAGACCAGTACGGTCTGTCTCTCATAAATGGTAATCTGGTTTTTGATGGGCTAGAAAGGGTTTAGACAGCAACTTTAGTGGCTGGAACATGAGGACAGTTGTGGACAGACTTTTACAGTCTGTGTCCCGCAAATGGGATGAATAGGCTGGAGTGGGCTTTGAGGGCAACTCCAGCAGTTGGAACATAAGGATAGGGCCAGGCGGACTTCTGTGGTCTATGTCCCAGAGACATCACAGAAAGACCGTAACCAAAGTATATAATATCACATTCATTGTTGATTTAATCATAAATTGATAATGATTGTGACTATTGGGCAGACTGGATGGACCAATCCGGTTTTTATCTGCTGTCATTTACTATTACTATTAATCCTCTCTGCTTCCAGGCTGATGCGCAGACCTCAGCTCTGACATAAGCATGAGCATCAGATGTCACCTGACCTACTGGCGCGCGCATGTGGTGATCTCTTAGCACACAGTGCCAGTGAATCAGAGAAGTGTTATATGTGCGCACCGGAGTGTTCCAGTTTCCGTTCCTTCCTTGCCTGCAGTGCTGCGGCTCAAACCCAGAGACTGAGAGAGCTGACAGGAATATTTTTTTTAATGTACTATTAAATTCTTGTGGGTGAGGACAGGTTAAATTCTTGCGGGGACGGGTAAGAATCCCCATGGGGACGGGCGGGGGCGGGGACGGGTTGGATTTCTGTCCCCATGCAACTCTCTAGATCAGATCCATTCCAGACTATACAATTTTTTTTAGAAAACAACTAAACATTCAATAAGTTGTATTTTTCTTAATTGTATTTTCTGTTTGTACTCTATATTTACTTTTCCACATTTCTGTTTAGATGTAATCTTGTTGTAGTCTATGAAAAATTGTTTCAGTCTTTCTTAATAAGATTCACATTGAACGTTTTTGAGGTATATGTGGAATATAAGAGACACTACCTATGTTATAGTAGATGACAGCAGATACCTGTATGATCCATCCAGTCTGCCCAACAAGATGAACTCAGTGTAAGGTATGATGCAATACTTACATATGTATACTTGATCTTGCTATGTGTCTTTGCCATTTTCAGGGCACAGACTGTAGAAGTCTTTCCTCATATGACAGGTGTTCCAGTCCCTTTATCATTTTGGCCAGTCTTTTATAAGCCTTTTCTAATTCCACTACATCTTTTTTTGAGATAAGGTGACCAAAATTGAACATAAAATACTCAAAGTGAGGTTGTACCATGGAGTGATACAGGCATAATATTCTTGGTCTTACTTTCCATCCCCTTCTTAATAATTCCTAGCACCCTGTTTGCTTCTTTGACCGCCACACACACTGGGCAGAAGATTTAAGCGTATTGTCTACAACTAAACCTAGATCTTTTTCTTGGGTGCTGACTACCAATTCCTAATCCACAACAGAACACTACCTCCTATCCCATGACTCTAATTTTCTCAGGAATCTCTCATGAGGAACTTTGTCAAAAGCTTTCTGAAAGTCTAGATACACAAGTCAACTGGCTCACATTTATTCACACATTTAAAAAAAAAAAAAAAGTAAATTGATAAGGCAAGACTTCCCTTAACTGAATCCATGCTGTCACACTAAACCGTGTTTGTCTTTGTGTTCAGTAAAGCGAAGATACTTACCTGTAGGAGGCATTTTGAGGACAGCAGGCTGATTACTGTCACACCTCACATGTGGGTCGACATCCGCGTCAACCCAAGAACCGGCATTTGCCATAGTAAAACAAAAAAAACTTTGCTAGAGCCTTCTGGTCTGCGTGCAGCGTGCACTTGCAGACTGCCTTCCCGCCCTCCGCACAAGCGCATACCTCAATTAAGTCTAAAAGTATAAACAAATAACTCCAAAGGGAGGTGCGTGGGATTGTGAAAATCAGCTTGCTGTCCTCAGAGAATACCTGCTACAGATAAGTATATTCGCTTTCTCCAAGGACAAGCAGGCTGAATTATTCACACACGTGGGGTATCCCTAGAATACGGGCTCACCCAAAACAATACACATTGGTCAATTGGACCTTGCAATGGCGAGGGCGTAACGTAGGTTAACCTGAAACTATATACAGCTACCTGAGAGTGCAGCCTGGAACAGAATAAAACGGGCCTAGGTGGGTGGAGTTGGATTCTAAACCCCAGATTCTGCAGCACCGACTGCCCAAACCGATTGTCGCGTCAGGTATCCTGTTCAAGACAGTAATGTGAAGTGAATGTGTGGACTGAAGACCACGTCGCAGCCTTGCAAATCTCTTCAATGGAGGCTGACTAGTGAGCCACCGACGCAGCCATGGATCTGACATTATGAGCCGTGACATGACCCTCCAGAGACAGCCCAGCTTGGAAGTGAAGGATATGCAATCTGCTAGCCAATTGGAGATTGTGCGTTTTCCAATGGCGACTCCCCTCCTGTTGGGATCAAAAGCAACAACTGGGTGGACTGCCTGAAGGGCTTCGTCCGCTCCATGTAAAAGGCCAATGCTCTCTTGCAGTCCAAGGTGTGCAAGCTGCTTTCGCCAGGGTGGGCATGAGGACGGGGAAAAAAATGTTGGCAAGACAATCGACTGGTTCAGATGGAACGCAGACACCACTTTCAGCAGGAACTTAGGGTGCGTGCAGAGGACTGCTCTGTTGTGATGAAACTTAGTATAAGGTGCATCCACTACTAAGGCCTGAAGTTCACTGACCCTACGAGCTGAAGTAATAGCCACCAAGAAAATGACCTTCCAGGTCAAGTACTTCAGATGGCAGGAATTCAGTGGCTCAAAAGGAGGTTTCATCAGCTGGGTGAGAACGACGTTGAGATCCCATGACACTAGTCGAGGATTGACAGGGGGCTTTGACAAAAGCAAACATCTCATGAAGCGAACAACTAAAGGCTGTCCAGAGATAGGCTTACCCTCTACATGCCAATGATAAGCACTAATTGCACTGAGGTGAACCCTCACTGAGTTGGTCTTGAGACCAGACTCCGACAAGTGTAGAAGGTATTCAAGCAGGGTCTGTGTAGGACAAGAGAGAGGATCTAGGGTCCTGCTATCACACCAGACGGCAAACCACATCCATTTGAAAGAGTAACACCTCTTCGTAGAATCGTTCCTGGAAGCAAGCAAGGCTCGGGAGACACCCTCCGAAAGACCCAAGGAATCAAATTCTAGACTCTCAACATCCAGGCCATGAGAGTCAAAGACTGGAGGTTGGGATGTAAAAGTGACCCCTCGTTCTGAGTGATGACGGTTGGAAAAAACTCCAATCTCCATGGTTCTTCGGAGGACAACTCCAGAAGAAGAGCGAACCAAATCTGACGCGGCCAGTAGGGTGCAATCAGGATCATGGTTCCGTGGTCTTGCTTGAGTTTCAGCAAAGTCTTCCCTACTAGAAGTATGGGAGGATACACATGCAGAAGACCTGTTCCCCAATGAAGGAGAAAGGCATCTGACACTAGACTGTAATGGGCCTGAAGCCTGGAACAGAACTGAGGGACCTTGTGATTGATTTGAGTGGCAAAAAGATCGACCGAGGGGGTGCCCCATGTCCGAAAGATCTTGCAGGCTACGCCCATATTCAGTGACCACTTGTGAGGTTGCATTACCCTGCTCAGCCTGTCGGCCAGACTGTTGTTTACGCCTGCCAGATAAGTGGCTTGGAGAAACATGCCCTGAGTGTGCCCAAAGTCACATCTAGACGGCTTCCTGACACAGAGGGCGAGATCCGGTTTCCCCCCCTGCTTGTTGGTGTAGTACATCGCAACCTGATTGTCTGTTTGAATCAAGATAATTTGGTTGGACAGCCGATCTCTGAAAGCCTTCAGAGCGTTCCAGATCGCTCAAAGCTCCAGAAGATTGGTCTGAAGATCTGTTTCCTGGAAGGACCAGGCTCCCTGCGTGAGGCCCATCTACATGAGTTCTCCAACCCAGGAGGGATGCATCCGTCGTCAGCACTTTCTGTGGCTGAGGAATTTGGAATGATCATCCCATGGTGAAATTGGGCCGGCTTGTCCACCACTGGATAGAGCTGTGAAAGTCTGTAGACAGTCGGATAACATCATCCAGATTCCCCGCAGCTTGATAACACTGGGAAGCTAGGGTCCATTGAGCTTATCTCACATGTAGACGTGCCATGGGTGTTACATGAACTGTGGAGGCCATGTGCCCCAAAACTCTCAACATCTGCCGAGCTGTGACCTGCTGAGACACTCGAACTGCAGACATCAGGGACAGGCGGTTGTCTGCCCGTGCCTCTGGGAGATGAGCCCAAGCTGTCTTCGTGTCCAGCAGAACTCCAATGAACGCCAATCTTTGAACAGGAGTGAGATGGAACTTGGTGTCATTTATTACGAACCCTAGTAGCTCTAGCACCTGAATAGTCATCTGCATGGACTCCAGAGCTCCATCCTCAGAGGTGCACTTCACCAGCCAATCGTCGAGAAAAGGGAACACATGCACTCCCAGTCTGTGTAGCGATGCTGCGACTACTGCTAGGCACTTTGTAAACACTCTGGGCACAGACGCCAGTCCAAAGGGCAGTACACGGTACTAAAGTGCTGTGTTCCCAGCCGAAATCAAAGATACTTCCTGTGAGCTAGAAGTATCGAGATATGTGTGTAAGTATCCTTTAAGTCCAGAGAGCATAGCCAATCTTTTTCCTGAATCATGGGAAGAAGGGTGCCCAGGGAAGCCATCCTGAACTTTTCCCGGACTAGGAACCTGTTCAGGGCTCTCAGGTCTAGGATGGAATGCATCCCCCGTTTTCTTTTGCACAATAGAATCCCAGCCCTTCTTCCCCTGGTGGAATGGGTTTGACCGCATGGGCCTTTAGAAGGGCGGAGAGTTCCTCTGTAAGTACCTGCCTGTGCTGGGAGCTGTATGAATGAGCTCCCGGTGGGCAATTTGGAGGTTTGGATTCCAGATTGAGGGTGTATCCTAACCGGACTATTTGAGGAACCCACTGGTCGGAGGTTACGAGAGGCCACCTTTGGTGAAAAAACATTAACCTCCCTCCAACCGGCAAATCATCTGGTACGGACACCTTTACTGTAGCTATGCTTTGCTGGAGCCAGTCAAAAGCCTGTCCCCTTGCTTTTGCTGGGGAGCAGCAGGGGCTTAAGGCGCACGCTGTTGACGAGAATGAGCGCACTGGCGCTGAGCCTGATTAGGCTGTCGGGATGCCAGAGTGTACCTATGCCTAGCATAGGAATAGGGAGCTCTCTGCACCCCCCCCCCCCCCAAAAAAAAAAAACTCCTGGTTGAGGCGGCTGTAGCAGAAGGCGCCCCAGCAAGAGAGAGAAGCCATAGCATCATTATGCTTTTTGATCTGGTCAACGAGATCTTCCATCTTCTCTCCAAAGAGGTTATAACCACAGCAAGGTACATCCGCCATCCTCTGCTGAACTGAATGATCCAGGTCAAAGACATGCAGCCATGAGAGTCTGCACATCGCTATACCCTGAGCAGTGATTCTGAATGCCACATGAAAAGTATCGTAAAGGCCCCTGGCCAGGAATTTACCACATGCCTTCTGCTGCATAACCACCTGGTGAAAAGGCTCGGCCTGCTCCAGAGGGAGGGCATCAACCATGCTAGAGACAGCTGCTTCACCGAGTTCCGCAAGTGAACACTCGTGAAGAGCTGGTAAGATTGAACAGGGGCAGCAGGCATAGAGACCTGATAAGTCTTCCTCCCAAAAGAATCCAAAGTCCTAGCTTCTCTGCCTGGAGGCGCCGAGGCATAGTCTCTATTCCTCTTGGCTCTCTTGAGGGCTGAGTCCACCACCATGGAATTCTGGGGTAACTAACTGAGACCTCATCAACCCAGGATCAAAGGGATCAGATACTGAGAATCAGTCTTCTTAGGGATCACGGGGAAGACAGAGGGAACGACCAGTTTCGCATAAGGACTTCCTTGAGTACCTTATGCAAAGTAGCCGTCACAGCCTCCTTAGGTGGAGAGGTGTAGTCCAGGACCTCGAGCATCTCAGCCCTGGGCTTATCCTCCACTTCCATAGGGAACAGAATGGCCTCAGCCATTTCCCGCACAAACGAGGTAAAGCAGAGGCTCTCAGGAGCAGTCTCCTTGCAGATGGAGGGGAAGGATCAGAGGGAACCCCAAAAGACTCATCAGAGGAGAAGTACCTGGGATCTTCCTCTAACTCCCATGAGCGCTCCTCAGTATCGGAAAGCACTTCCCTAAGGAAGCTTCGAGACTGAGCCTGCCTCAACACCGAGGACCGACATCCTCGATGGTGATGTCGAGAGGCCAACACCCGAATGGACTGCGGTGAAGTTTCCTCCACCGATGTCGAAGGGGAGTCAACCTGGGTGGCAGCCTTGCGGCACCAAGGATGGGGACCTCACCGCAGGTGAGGGGTCAGCCGCTGCTGAAGCAGCGGCACGGAAGGCGCAAGCACTCCTGGCGCAGCAGTCCTTCCAGATGTTCTGGAAGCAGGACCTGGATGCGCTTATCGAGAACCGCCATCGGAGCAGCCAGTGGCAGAATCGATTAAGGTTCAGGAGCAGGAACCAGACTGCTAAAAGGCCAACACATCGGCTCGTCCTGTATGGAGGGGGAGTGGTCCTCCTAGCACAGACAGATGCCGAATCCTTCGGCGCCCCAGAGCTCCCGGCACCGTGTGTCGAAGGAGAACACTGACTGTGCTTCTTCGCCTTCGCTCGATGCCCGTCACCGAGGCTCCTCTGTGCCGATGAGGACAATGTCGAATCATCACGTCGCCTCAGGGTCAGGTCCAACGATGGTCGGTCCTGGGGGGCCTGTACAGCAGGAGGCCTCGAGACAGGTGAAGATCCACTCGATGCCTCACTGCTCCCAGCGTGTCTTGGCCCCTCAGCAGCCATCACCTCTGCTCCTGACATCAATGAGTCCCTCGATGTCGCTGACTTCAGTACCAATGCCAAAGGACCGGACTCCAAAATGTTTCTCGCATTGGGCTTCTTGAGCTACTTGAGTCCATTTCTTCATACGAAGACACAGAGCACAACTAGCTGGGCTATGGTCGGGCCCAAGGCACTGGATACACCAAGAAGGGTATCAGTACCCAAGATGGTCCGGTTGCACAGAGTACAACGTTTGAAGCCGCTGGGTGTCTTCGATGACATGGAAGGAAAAATGGCACCAGCGAAATCAAAGGACTCGATTGTGCCTAGTAAAAAGGGCACAAAAAAAGGGTAGAAACCCGGCTGTGTCGAAAAAGAAAGAAAACTTAAAACATGGGGAAAAGGATTTAAATAAGGAAAACACTTTTTTTTTTTTTAAAGAAACTAAAGGGGAAAAAAAAAAAAACACACGAAAAATCACTGAAAAAATAAGGCTCTTCTTCCCGGGCCAAAGCGAGCAGCACAGGAGGAACCTGCCGCACCTCGTCGCGGAAAAAAAGAAACTGAGGTACACGCTCATGTGGCGGGAAGTCAGTCCACGCGCACTAGAAGACTCTAGCAAAGTTTTTTTGTTTTCCTATGGCAAATGCCAGTTCCAGGGCTGAAGCAGACGTCGACCCACGTGTGAGAATAATTCAGCCTGCTTGTCCTTGGAGAATTTCATCTTTATAATAATTTCCACTATTTTACCCGGCACTGACGTGAGGCTTACCGGTCTGTAATTTCCCGGATCACCCCGAAACCTTTTTTAAAAATCAGTGTTACATTGGCCACCCTCCAATCTTTAGGTACCATGGACGATTTTAACGACAGGTTGCAGATCACTAACGGCAGATCAGCAATTTCATGTTTGAGTTTTTTTCCGTACCCTTGGATGCATGCCAACTGGTCAAGGTGATTTACTACACTTGAATGTGTCAGTCAATTTGGCTCAGTACGTCATCCATGTTCACCAAGATTTTTTTCAGTTTCTTTGCATTGTCACCTTTGAGAGTTGCATGGGGACAGAAATCTAACCTGTCCCATCCCATCCCATCCACATGGGAATCTAACCTGTCCCCACCCGTCCCCGTGTAGAATGTAACTTGCCCCTGATGCAAGTAATCTCCTCCATCTCAGCTCCCAGCCCGCCCAGCCTTTGCCGTACCATAGTCACCTTATCCCCCCCCCCCCCCCCCGGCAAGAAAGCCAGATTATACACGCAATTCTACAAGCAGTAGATGTACAGATTAGCAGGACCCAAAGCAGTCCAAAACAAGTAAAAAGTCAGAAACAACAACACAGTTTAAACTTAATTGTTCAACTGCCCTTAGGATTCATCATTGGGTTTAAAAAGCAAAACCGTCTGCATGTAAGGACTGGATAAACAAATTAAAGCAAAGTTTAAAGTAAATGCCCTTAAGTAATACTTGGTAGTAATAATGAAACAGTAATGGAATATTCACATAGCAAGCAGCCTGAGGCAACAGGTTTATTTTCCACTGAACGTAATTAACTTTGTATAAACTTGGCGGCTAATACTGTGCTGAACTGGACAATGTTGGCACATTTAGACTGACGGACAGAACTTCTGCATGAAGGGAACTCTTCCCTCATTATTAAATATCTCTGCGAAACAGTAGTAATAAAAAAAGGCAAGTGCATTTTTATAATATACCACTGCAATCCACAAAACAACTGGAGCAAATTCTCACATGCTTTTTCTTTTAATGTAGGCACAGGAAATAAAAAATATTTTAAATGCTCCTAGGTTTAATGTGGGATATAAATGTAATAAATAAGTAAATAGATAAAAGTCTGAATGTTGAGCACCCAATTCTCATAACATGATATCTGTTTTAGTGGCTCATTACCAGGAGAAAAAAAATCTGACCGAATGTAACAGTGTTAGATTGTCCCCTTAAACAGCTCCTCCAAATGACACGCCGATTACAATTTATAAACAAATTACTACTCTACCTATGAAAAGTTATCCCATCTCTGTGTACATCCATATGCTACCAACAATAAAGAACAATGTGGATGAGGAAGCTAATAGGTTTGTTTGCTTTGTTTTGAGTGCATGATGATGACGGCTGCGCAAGAAAGGGGAAACTGTCTTCAACTCCCTCCCTCCCAAACACACATAGCATCCATCCACCTCTCCTTCAGCCCTGGATGTCCTCCCCACACATAGCTTACATCATCCTGGTGGTCTAGTGGCTTGCTTTGGGGCAAGAAAGGTCCCCATGCTTTCCTGCCCACTGCCAATGATCATCTCGCCGCTGCTTAAAGGAAAAGTCCATACCCCATTATTAAAATGAACTTGGGGAAAATTCACTGCTTATTTCTAGGATAATCAAAAAATATACCAAAAAATGGCAACCCTCCACCACTTATAATTTGAACCATACACAACAAACTGTCAGTGGAGCAGCTCACACTCTGTGTCTGCACGTCGCTGGTGAAGTATATGCAAGTTCCCTTGACAAAGCGAGGCACCGCGAAACAGGTTCCTGTCGGGATAAAGCATTCACTGGCTGTTTAATGGAATGCTGACAAGTGAGATCTAAGCAATGCAGGACGGCTGAATCCACATCATGAGCTACAGATAATAAAGCAGCAGGGGGTTTTTCAGCCAGATAAGTCTAAACATTGATCCTGCTTGACAAGTATAAACATTGTTTCTGCACGGGTTTAAGCTCTACATATAAGCTACAAACGATAGTGCATAAAAATTTACAAAAAAATGTTATGAACCAAAGAAGAATTTTTTGTTATATAAGCACAGTTGAAATATGGATTAATTTACTGTAGAACTCTGATTTTGAGGTGGTTGACAGCACTATCGGTGGTTGGGGGTAGTCGATGATTATAACTGAGTCACTAAAGCTGAGGCTTTAAGGAAGCACAAAAAAAGAAGTGCCTGTGTGACAGTATGAGACATCCCCTCATTAAAACATAAATAAGTGTGAGCTGCTCCACTGACAGTTTGTTGTGTATATTTCTAGGATAAGCAGCAAAAAATGTATTGTACGTTTTTGGGATCTTGCCAGGTACTTGTGACCTGGATTGGCCACTGTTAGAAACTGGATGCTGTGTTTGATGGAACTTTGGTCTGTCCCAGTATGGCAATACTTACGTACTTGTACTTATGTAAAATGGTTGCTGAGAGTTCAAACACCAGCCTTGTGAAGGTAAAATTATGTATAATCATACCTGATAATTTTCTTTCCATTAATCATAGCTGATCAATCCATAGACTGGTGAGTTGTGTCCATCTACCAGCAGGTGGAGATAGAGAGCAAACTTTTGCCTCCCTATATGTGGTCATGTGCTGCCGGAAACTCCTCAGTATGTTGATATCAAAGCTCCATCCGCAGGACTCAGCACTTAGAGAATTACACCCACGAAGGGACACTCTGCCCAGCTCACCACCGCCGAAACGGGGGAGGGGAATTAACCCAGCTCATCCCCACACAAGTGGGGGAGGGGAATCCGTCCAGCTCATCCCCGCGGAGCGGGGGAGGGACACCACACCCGCCGATGCGGGGGGATCTGGCTTATCCTGCAACCGCAACCGCGGGAGGAGCTGACTGACCCTAACACCGCCGAAGCGGGAGGGGTACAAAGCTGCCCTACAGCCGCACGAAGCGGGAGGGAGTGCCGGCAGAATTTATGTCTCAATCCAGCCCCGTAAAACGGAGGGGAGAGGAATGCAGCAGCTCACTGTAACACAAACTCGTCTCAACTCTTGAAGAATCCAAGTGAAAGAAGAACTTGAACACGAAGTCCTCCTGAAGTAACTGAAGGCTAAACTTGAACCTAAAATTCAACCAGAATATAAACAGTACAGATATCTGGGAGGGGCTATGGATTGATCAGCTATGATTAATGGAAAGAAAATTATCAGGTATGATTATACATAATTTTACCTTCCATATCATCAAGCTGATCAATCCATAGACTGGTGGGATGTACCGAAGCAGTACTCACCCAGGGCGGGACATAGAAATCCCCGACCTCAACACTGAAGCTCCAAACCGGGCCTCCGCCCGTGCAGCCACAGTCAAATGGTAATGCTTGGAGAATGTATGAGCCGAAGCCCACGTTGCCGCCTTGCATATCTCTTCCAAGGAGACGGATCCGGCCTCTGCCATCGAGGCCGCCTGAGCTCTCGTGGAGTGAGCCTTCAGCTGGATAGGCGGCACCTTCCCCGCGGCCACATAAGCCGCTGCAATGGCTTCCTTGACCCATCTTGCCACTGTAGGCTTAGCACCCTGCAGACCCTTACGAGGACCTGCAAACAGGACAAACAGATGATCCGATTTCCGGAAATCATTGGTCACTTCCAAGTATCTGATGATGACTCGTCTCACATCCAGATATTCAAGAGCGGAGTACTCCTCTGGGTAGTCCTCCCTACGAAAGGAAGGGAGACAGAGCTGCTGATTCACATGGAAGCGAGAACCAATCTTGGGCAGGAAGGCAGGCACTGTGCGAATAGTCACTCCTGCCTCAGTGAACTGCAGAAAAGGCTCTCGACATGAGAGCGCCTGGAGCTCGGAAACTCTTCTGGCTGAAGTGATAGCCACCAAAAAGACTGCTTTCAACGTCAGGTCTTTCAGAGATGCCCTCGACAAGGGTTCCAAAGGCGGCTTCTGCAATGCTCTTAGCACCAGGTTGAGATTCCACGCAGGCACCACTGAGTGCAGAGGAGGGCGCAGGTGATTAACTCCCTTGAGAAAGCGCACCACATCTGGCTGCGAAGCCAGGGAAGCACCCTTCAGGCGGCCCCTGAAGCAAGCCAGAGCCGCTACCTGGACTTTAAGGGAACTGAGCGACAGGCCTTTCTCCAGACCTTCTTGCAGGAACGCCAACACTAAAGAAATTGGAGCAGTGAAGGGAGAAAGTGAGCCTGCTTCACACCATGCTGCAAAGATACGCCAAACCCTGGCGTAAGCAGTAGAAGTAGAGCGCTTCCTCGCTCTCAGCATAGTGGCGATGACCTTGTCTGAGAAGCCCTTCTTCCTCAGACGCTGCCGCTCAATAGCCAGGCCGTAAGACCAAAGGGAGAGGGATACTCCATCACCACGGGACCCTAATGTAACAGGCCCTGCTCCACTGACAGCCGCAGAGGATCGTCGACTGAGAGCCTGAACAAGTCCGCATACCAGGGACGTCTGGGACAATCCGGACCCACCAGGATTACCCTGCCGGGATGCTTTGCCACCCGGTCTAGCACCCTGCCCAACATGGGCCAGGGCGGGAACACATAGAGGAGCTCTTGTGTCGGCCACTGTTGGAGAAGAGCATCTACTCCCAGGGATCGAGGGTCCCGTCCTCTGCTGAAAAAACGCGGCACTTGGCCATTGGCCGATGACGCCATCAGATCTAGGCTCGGCTGGCCCCAGCGCTTCGTGATGTCCAAGAACGCCTGAGCAGATAGTTGCCACTCTCCGGGCTCCAAGGTATGGCGACTGAGAAAGTCCGCCTTGACATTCATGACTCCGGCAATGTGGGCCGCTGAAAGCTGCTCCAGGTTCGCTTCCGCCCACTGGCAAAGACTCATAGCCTCCTGGCTAGAGGGGCGCTCTTGGTACCTCCCTGGCGGTTGATATAGGCCACAGCCGTGGCATTGTCCGACAGGACCCGTACAGGCTTCAACACCAGTACCGGGATGAACTCCAATAACACCAACCGAATGGCTCTGAGTTCCAGGAGGTTAATAGACCACTTGCCTCTGCAGGAGACTAGAGCCCCTGCGCTGTCCTTCCCAAGCAGTGGGCTCCCCAGCCCATCAAAGAGGCGTCTGTCGTGACGACAATCCACTCCGGGGTCACCAGAGGCAATCCTGCAGACAACTTGTCTGTCTGCATCCACCAGCTCAGCGCCTTGCGCACTGCTGGGTCCACGGGAAGGCGCACAGCATAATCCTCCGACATCGGAGTCCAGCGCAGCAGCAGAGATAGCTGTAGTGGTCTCATATGAGCCCTGGCCCAGGGCACTACTTCCATCGTGGCCGTCATAGAGTCCAACAGCTGCACGTAGTCCCAAGCCCGAATAGGAGAGGCTACTAGGAACTAGTCCACCTGAGCCTGAAGCTTGACAATCCGATTGTCTGGCAGGAACACTCTGCCCACTTGGGTGTCGAATCGAACTCCCAGATACACCAGGGACTGAGTCGGGCGCAGCTGGCTCTTCTTCCAGTTGATGATCCATCCCAGGGAGCTCAAAAGAGCAACTACCCGGTCCATAGCTTTGCCGCACTCTGCATAAGAGGGGGCTCGGATCAACCAGTCGTCCAGATAAGGATGGACTTGTACTCCTTCCTTTAGCAGGAAGGCCGCTATGACCCCCATTACTTTGGAAAAGGTCCGCGGAGCAGTAGCCAACCCGAAAGGGAGGGCTCTGAACTGGAAGTGTCGTCTCAGGACTGTAAAACGCAGAAAGCGTTGGAGAGGAGGCCAGATGGGAATATGCAGGTACGCTTCCTTGATGTCCAAGGAAGCCAAGAACTCTCCTGCCTTCACTGCCGCTATAACAGAGCGGAGAGTCTCCATGCGAAAGTGCCTCACTTTCCAGGCCCGATTGACCCCTTTGAGGTCGAGGATAGGCCGGACAGAACCTCCTTTCTTTGGAACCACAAAGTAAATGGAGTAACGTCCCTTGCCAATCTGATTTTTTGGCACCGGAACGACCGCACCCAGGCGGATCAGGTTGTCCAAGGTCTGCTGCACTACCACAGCTTGACCGGAGACTTGCAGGGAGAGAGTACAAACCCGTCTCTTAAGGGTTGGCAGAACTCTAGCTTGAAGCCGTCTCTGATGACTTCCAGCACCCACGCGTCTGAAGTTATTGTGGTCCACTCGCCCAGAAACGAGGACAGCCGTCCTCCAATCTGCACTGGGGCGTGGACCAAGGCCCCGTCATTGGGTACGAGACCCTGGGGGAGGACCGGAGGGAGCACCTCCGGGACGGCGGTCTCTGCGAAAGGAATGCTGCTTGGGGGAGAAATTCCTCTTGAAGGAAGAGGGGGCAGAGGAACCCGACTTGCCCGGGCGGTACCGATGGGCTTCCTGCAACCGTCCTCTGGAGGTATCGGGACGAGTACTAACCCGAGCCCTGACCTCTGGTAATTTCTTGCCCTTAGACGTGCCGAGATCGGTCATGATTTTGTCCAGCTCGACCCCAAAGAGCAGCTTGCCTTTAAAAGGCAATCTAGCCAGGCGGGATTTAGAGGCGTGGTCAGCAGACCAATGTTTCAGCCAAAGCCACCGCCGCGCAGAGACTGTCTGAGCCATGCCTTTAGCTGAGGCTCTCCAGACATCATACAGCAAGTCTGCCAAATAGGCTAAGCCCGATTCCAGGGCCGGCCAATCAGCCCTCAAGGAATGATCCGAGGGGGAAGCCCGCTGCACCATAGTCCGGCACGCCCTGGCCACATAGGAGCCGCAAACTGAGGCCTGCAAACTTAAAGCAGCTGCCTCAAAGGACGACCTTAAGGCCGCCTCCAATCTTCTGTCTTGGGCGTCCTTTAGGGCCGTGCCACCTTCCACCGGCAACGCCGTTTTCTTAGTCACCGCAGTGATTAAAGAATCCACGGTAGGCCACAGATAGGCCTCACGTTCACTCACAGCCAAAGGATAGAGGCGGGACATAGCCCTAGCCACTTTAAGGCTCGTTTCCGGGACATCCCATTGAGCCGCAATTAAGGTGTGCATGGCATCATGCACGTGGAAGGTTCTAGGCGGGCGCTTCGTCCCCAGCATAATGGCAGAGCCAACAGGGGCTGAGGGAGAGACGTCCTCCGGAGAGGAAATCTTCAAAGTGTCCATGGCCTGTAACAACAGGTTGGGCAAATCCTCTGGGCTAAAAAGCCGCGCTGCAGAGGGGTCATCCGCTCCATCCGAGCGGGGATCTATCTCCTCCAAGGAATCCGCAGAGGATCGTTGGGAGACCTCAGACACGCTGCCCTCATCTACATCGGAGGAGACAAAAGTCCTCCAAGGCCTGGAAATCAACCCGAGGGCGTTTACCTCTGGGAACCTCAACCTCTTTATCCAAGAGGGAGCAGGGGCAGCGTTTTGCATGAGGAAAGCCTGATGCAGCAGCAAAACAAACTCGGGGGAGAAACCCCCCAGACTGTGCACTTCCACAGCCTGGGCAACAGCCCTAGACGCACTCTCAACCGGCGCTCGCAATAGCGGGGGAGAGACATGCTGCGCATCCAAAATGGCGTCCGGCGCGAAACTCCGTGAAGGAGCCGCGCGGGAAGAACGGCGCTTAACTTTAGCCGCTTTTGTGCCGTCGCCCAAATTAAGGGCGTTCATGGCATTAATGTCTCCAACCTCAAGGGCGGCCCCGAAGAAGCCGTCCGAGCCGCGTGGCCGGCCAAGATGGCGGAGGCGAGGAGCGGGGGATGGGCGTTTATGGCGGGAAAAAACCGCCACGCCGGAGGAACGACCGGGACATTCATCGGTCACTAAACTATCACCCATCACGGGCGAATCAGGTTGTAAAACCCCCGCATCCCCTCTAGAAGCGCTCCAGCGATCCGGGGAGCGACCCTTTGCGCCCTCACCCTCCGACGCCATTGCCACGAGGAGAAGAATCGGGGAACCCCCTGCCCGCTATAAAAAGGTAAAATTACCTGCTTGCCGCTCCGAGCTGTAACGAACTGGTGTCCCAGTGAGTAGCTGCAATGAACGTTTAAAGAAACGTCGAATTAAACGCCTTTATAGACGTTTAAAAATGTTTTTTTTTTTTTAAACGGAGCCAGCGGGAGGGGGGAGAAAAGGAGGGACCTGGCACCACCAGGTTTGCACTTGCTCAAAAGAGCCCTCAACCCCAGGCCTCAACAAAACCTAAGGATTAGGCTTGGAGGCCTAGCCAGAGCTGCTGCTGTGTGTGACCACCACCTGCTGAGATAGAGAACATACTGAGGAGTTTCCGGCAGCACATGACCACATATAGGGAGGCAAAAGTTTGCTCTCTATCTCCACCTGCTGGTAGATGGACACAACCCACCAGTCTATGGATTGATCAGCTTGATGATATGGAAGATGCCACTTGAAGTCTCGGTAGCCATTTTAAACAAGCGGCAGCGGTGAATGGATCAGTGGCAGCGGGCAGGACCTTTCCTGCTCCAAAGCATGCCACTAGACCACCAGGATGATGTAAGGTATGGGGAGGGAAAGCAAAAGTCAGTTTTAGTTCCATGGGAACCCCACAGGACCCGAGTCCATCCTCGCAGGATCCCCAGGGACCTTGGTCCATCCCCGCGGGAATCCTGCTATCCCCATTCCCTTGCAGCTCTCTACTTTGAAAACCATTTCTGGCATAGGTAGATCTCTTACATCTTCTTCCGTAAAGACCAAAGCAAATAATTCATTCGGTCTTTCCACTATGGCCTTACCATCCCCAGTGCCCCTTGATGATGTAATGGTCCCACGGATTCCCTCACAGGCTGATGTACCTGTGAAAGCTGTTACTATGAGTTTTTGCTTCTGTGACAAATTTCTCTTCATATTCTCTTTTAAATTTCTTTATCAATGCTTTATCAGTACTTATGTTTCTGATTCTCAGACCCTTTCTCCATTCTTTGAAGGATATTCTTTTGGTTATAATAGCCTCTTTCACTTCATCTTTTAACCATGATAGCTTCTGCTTTCTTCTTTCCACCTTTGTTAATATGTGGAATAAATCTGGTCTGAGTTTCTAAGATGGTATTTTTAAACAGCATCCATGCCTGATTTAAATTTTAACCTTTGTGACTGAACCGTTTAGCTTCTTTTTAACCATTTTCCTCATTTTATCAGTCACCGTTTTGAAAATTAAATACTGCCACAGTAGATTTCCTTAGTGACTTCACTCCAGATATCTGCTCAAATTTAGAAACATGACAGAGATAAAGGCCAAATTGCCCATCCAGTCTGCCCATCCTCAATAACCACTAACTCCTCCTTTCCCTAAGAGATCCCACATGCCTATCCCATGCAGTGGCGTAGCTAGGTGGGGCGCAGGGGGAGCAGTCGCTCCCCTAAACAGCTGTTTAGAAAACCCAATAAATATTTTTTTTCTGCTCCCTCCCGAGTCGTTCATCTTTTCCTATCTCTTCTGCCCGCGCTCCCGTCCGCGAGGTCACTTTTACTTCCCGAAGCGTTCTCCCTCCGGCACCGGTGATTCACAGTCAGCCTTCTGCCAGCGTCGGGGCCTCTTCTCAGGCACGTCCCACCTCTGCGGAAAACAGGAAATTGCTTAGAGTAGGCAGGACGCGACTCAGGAGAGGCCCCGACGCTGGCAGAAGGCTATGAATCAATTTGCCGTTGCAGGAGGGAGAAGGCTTCAGGGAAGTAAAAAGTGACCATGCAGACGGGAAGAGACAGACAGAAGAGAGGGTGAAGCCAATTTGGGTAATCTATTTCCACCCCCCCCCCACCCCACCCCCGCGCAGCCGTTGTTGCCATTCGGTTCAAAAGAAGCAAACATGATCTGCTGCATACACGTTGTCGTTCTTTATTGTAATCTGCCTTGGGAAGCCTGACGTTAGATATAAAGATGATAGAATATACTGAAATTTAATGGAAGTAGAATTAAACTCTCCTTTCATTGGGGCACATGGAATCACATCTTCATCTGTGTTGTAGAAGTTTACCTTTTAGATACACAAATGGATTATGCTGTTTTGAACATGTTTCAGGGGCAAGCGATTTTATAAGTCAAAATAAAATTAAATATTTTGTTTCATGCAGATCTCTTTTGTTTAAACATAAATGGGCTATAAGCCCCTAATGCAGTCCATTTGTTTTCTTATATTTTCTTCTTATGATGACTTATACTGTGCCAAAACTGAAAACTCTTATCTCTATCTGGTCGATAATAAAAGGAACACTATAAATAAGTGTATTTTTGTGTCTCTAGTCATGCATCCTACGTTTATATAATCCTTTCAAGAAATCCATTTAATTGTTTAACATTAGTGGAGCATAGCCACGATATGGTTGCATTTTTAATATGGTAATACTAGGGCCCAGCTAAGGAACAAGTTAGTTTGAGTTAGTCTTCACTGGACCAAACTTGCTTTCCTTGTGCCATCACTATCCAGCAGGATAGGCAGTGTCTTGAAACGTGGAGGATAAAGGATTTTTTTTTTACATTTATATCACACATTATCCCAAGCAAAGTCGGATTCAGTGCAGCTTACATACAACACATGCTAGAGTGTCCCTATAACCAGCCCCTCCAAATGAAACACTGCTTACGATTTATAACAAATTACTACTCTTCCTATGAAAAGTTAATCTATTATACTTCTTCTGTGTACATCCATATACTGCACAAATCGACATGTTTGAAAATATAAGTGAGATTAAATACAAATGCTACCAATAATAAAGTGACAACGTGGATGAAGCAACTCATAAGTTTGCTTTCTTTCTTTTGAGAGTATGGCAATGACAGCAAAGCACCTCAACCCCAAATTTGCTGCTGGTGGGGGGAAACGGGTAGGGACCTGGCACCACCAGGTGTAACCCCAACGTGCGCAAAGCACCTCAACCCGAAATCAAGCTCAACAACCCCCGAGGGAACGGGATAGGAGCCAAACCACTTCAGAGCTGCACAGCATGTCTCTTCACCTGCTAGATAGAGAGAATACTGGCTGCACATGCCCTCTTGTAGGCGAACTTCGGTGTTCTCTCTATCTAACCTGCTAGTGGAGGGACATAACCACAAGTCTCTGGATTGATCTGGAGACACTATGGAAAACCTCCTTGGAGCTGCCAGAGGATGGACCGTGGGAGCATGCCAGGGAGATATATGGCCCTGAGGAGGATGGGGAGCACTGAAAGAGACGGGGAAGAAGGTTAACATGGGGAGAGAGAAGGATATAGTAAATGTTGGACAAGGAGGGAGAAGGACACAGTCAATACTGGACAGGGAGAGGGTAGGGACATTGGAACGCAAAGAGGCAATCCTAGAAAAAGAAGAAATGGGGACACAGGACACTATGGAAAAAGGAGAGAGATAGGGGTGCTACTGAAATGGAGGGGGATAGGGACACAGAGGGGCAATGGTGAAAAAAAGTTGAGACGTGGACAAAAAAGTAATGCTGAAAAAGGGGGAAGATGGTAACAGGGGTAATGCTGGGAAGATGGGGACACAGGACAATGTTAGAAAAAGGGAGAGGTGGGGACACCAGGATAGCAGATGCTAGAAAGGGGGAGATGCTGGCCAGAACAAATAGTGGTGCAGAAGAAAAATGGATGGTGCACTTGGAGAAGGAAAGGAAGACGACAAGAGGCGAGAGAAGAAATGGGAAGGCCAACCTGGAAAAGAATTTGTAAGGCTGACTCATGGAACATGGAAAAAAAAGGCTGGGACCAGCCAACTTCCCAGACAACAAAGGCAGAAAAAAATTATTTTTATTTAATACTTTTGTAAGGACTGAGATGTACCTGCTTTGCAAAATGTACATTTTTTCTATTTTTTTATTTTGCAAAGTACAGGAGAAAATGAATTTGTCTCTTTTTTTTTACCAGTATTGCACTGTTTAGAGTCTGGCTTCCTTGAGCAGGGAGGGGGGGTTGTCTCTATTTCAATTTTTGTTGTTGTTGGGGGGTTTTTTTTGTGGCTCCCTATTCTGCATTAGATTGGTAGCATAGAATGTTGTAACAATTTGGGTTTCTGCCAGGTGCTTGTGACCTGGGTTGGCCACGTTGAAATACTGGGCTAGATGGACCATTGGTCTGACCCAGTATGGCTACTCTTATGTTATATAGATGAAGGCTTGTCCATGTTCTGCATGTGTGACTGAGGTGAAGGATTCTGCTAGCATGTAGTATCTGTGTAGGAATGTGTAACAGTGCAGCTTGTTCAAGTTTCCCAATAGTTTGTATATTGGTGCTCCAGAGCCCAGTGTAATATATATAGCACTGTCTTCTGATAGGTGGGTTAGGGCTGTTATGGTGTGGTAAGGGAAAATTAGGTTCTTACCATGATAATTTTCTTTCCTTTAGTCATAGCAGATGAAGCCATTACGTATGGGTTGTGTCCATCAACCAGCAGGGGGAGATAGAGAGCACTCAATTTTTCACAGTGCCTCATGGCCAGCTAGCTCCACTGCCTCTTCAGTATTTGAAGCTTCCAAAGCAGTATGGCAAACCGCAATGGGAATAACATGAACTTTCCTCACAGCGAACGATGGCCCCTTAACAAGGGAATAAACTCCAAAAAAGGAGGGAATAAACTCATCCTCCTGGAGGGAATAAACTCGTCCTCCACTTTGTATAAACGGAGAGAATACTTGCATCCTCCTGGAGGGAATAAACTCATCCTCCCAAAACATGAACTGGAGGGAATGAACTCATCCTCCTATAACTGTAACAAGAATCCTGAAGACTGTTTTCCGACTCCCCAAGGAAAGAATATAACTTCAGGAAACAAGAACAGCACCTAAAATCAGAATCACTGCAATACAGACAATCATACAGGGAGGGCTCATGGCTTCATCTGCTATGACTAAAGGAAAGAAAATTACCATGGTAAGAACCTAATTTTCCCTTCCTTGTCATCAAGCAGATGAAGCCATTACGTATGGGATGTAATAAAGCAATCCCTAAATAGGGTGGGAACAAGCCACACCACGCACTAGCACCTGTGCTCCAAAACGCACATCCCTCCTGGCAGCCACATCCAGCCTGTAATGTCGGGCGAAAGAGAGCTTAGAAGTCCATGTTGCAGCACTGCAAATCTCATGAAGAGATAGTGCTCCAGTTTCCGCCCAGGAAGAGGAAATCACTCTTGTGGAATGTGCCTTAAAGGCTTCAGGAGGAGCCCGGCCAGACAGCAGATATGCTGAAAAGATAGCTTCTTTGAGCCAATGGGCAATAGTGGCTTTAGACACTGAAGACCCTCTGCGAGGACCTGCAAACAGCACAAAAAGATGATCAGAGGTCCTGAAAGAATGTGTAATTTGCAGATACTGCAACAGAGTCCTGCGCACATCCAAAAGGTGCAACTGCCCAAATGAATCTGGAAACTCCTCCTCAACAAAGGAGGGAAGAAAAACAGGCTGGTTTAGGTGAAACGCTGAAACCACCTTAGGCATGAAGGAAGGCACGGTCCGAACCGTGACCCCCGACTCTGAGAATTGCAGAAAAAGGGTCTCTACAAGACAGCGCCTGGAGCTCTGACACCTGTCTTGCCAAGGTAATGGCCACTAAAAAGACGGCCTTCAGTGTCAAATCTTTCTCTGAAGCATGCCGAAGCGGTTCAAAGGGAGCCCCCCGAAGGGCCTTCAATACTAACCCCAGGTTCCAAGCTGGACAAGGTGCCCGCACGGGAGGACGGAGCCGAAGCACCCCTCTAAGAAACCGTGCCACATCTGGATGAGCAGCTAAGGACACGCCTTCAACCTTGCCACGCAGGGAGGCCAATGCTGCCACTTGCATCCGCAGGGAATTATAGGCCAAGCCTTTGTGTACACCATCCTGCAAAAAGTCCAGAATCGGCGAGACAGGAGCCTGCAACGGAGAAAGCGCTCTTGAAACACACCAGACTTCAAACTGGCGCCAAATCCTGGCATAAGCCACGGAAGTGGAGCGCTTACGGGCCTGCAGGAGAGTGGAAATTACCTTATTTGAGTAGCCTCTCTCTCTCAATTGCGCCCTCTCAATCGCCATGCCATAAGACCAAAGCAGCAGGCGTCCTCCATGGCCACCAGACCCTGTGACAACAGGTACGAAACCAGAGGTAACGGAAAGGGAGCCTCCAACAGCATCTGTCGGAGGTCCGCATACCAAGGCCTCCTGGGCCAATCTGGGACGATGAGCACCACTTCTCCTGGATGCAGCCGAATCCGCAGGAGCACTTGCCCTATCAAGGGCCACGGAGGGAAGACATACAGCAAGCCCAGGGTTGAGCCAAGGCATCCAACCCGGCAGAGCGAGGATCCCTCCGTCTGCTGAAGAAGCACGGGACTTTGGCATTGGTCGCCATAAGATCCATCACTGGCTTGCCCCATTTGGCACATATCTGCAGGAATACATCGTCTGCTAGTTCCCACTCCGCTGGATCGATCTGATGCCTGCTTAGATAGTCGGCTTGCACGTTGCTCTGACCTGCAATGTGAGCTGCTGACAGGGACTGTAGATGCAGCTCGGCCCAGTGGCAAATTTGTTCAGCCTGCGCGGCTAGAGCTCTGCACTGAGTGCTGCCTTGTCGATTTATGTAGGCCACTGCTGTCGTGTTGTCCGACATCCCTGCGGCCTGCCTCAGTATGGAGTGGTGGCTCTCGGACAGCATGTTGCGGTGGGGAATGCCGCTGGCGCTCCCCGATTGGTGCCAAGTGGTGACAGATGCCAGCCTGAAGAGCTGGGGCGCTCATTGCCAGGGGAAGCATGCCCAGGGTCTGTGGACGCCTGACGAGTTAGAGTGGTCTATCAACCGCCTGGAGTTGAAAGCGGCGTTTCTGGCTCTTCTGGCCTTTCAAGTGACGGACAGCCAATCCTTCCAGGGTCACTTGAAAGGCCAGAAGAGCCAGAAACACCGCTTTCAACTCCAGGCGGTTGATAGACCACTCTAACTCGTCAGGCGTCCACAGACCCTGGGCATGCTTCCCCTGGCAATGAGCGCCCCAGCCCTTCAGGCTGGCATCTGTCACCACTTGGCACCAATCGGGGAGCGCCAGCGGCATTCCCCACCGCAACATGCTGTCCGAGAGCCACCACTCCATACTGAGGCAGGCCGCAGGGAGCCAAGAAAGTCTGCACTGATAATCCTGAGATACTGGAGACCATCGTTGAAGTAGAGAATACTGTAGAGGTCTCAGGTGAGCTCTCGCCCATGGCACCACTTCCAAGGTGGCCGTCATCTATCCCAACAGCTGGACAATGTCCCAAGCTCGCGGTCGGGGCATCCTCAGGAGCAGACTGATCTGATTCTGAAGCTTGCACCACCTTTGCTCGGGAAGAAACACATAGCCCGAGGCTGTGTCGAACCTGGCCCCAAATATTCTAGAGATTGCGAGGGGGTCATATTGATGATCCAGCCCAGAGATTGAAGGACTGAAATCACTCTGGCTGTAGCTAGATGGCTCTCTTTTTCTGAGTCTGCTCTGATGAGCCAGTCATCTAGGTACGGGTGAACCCGGATACCCTCTCGCCTGAGAAAGGCAGCTACTACCACCATTACCTTGGAGAAGGTTCAGGGAGCTGTGGCGAGGCCAAAAGGCACGGCCCGAAACTGGAAATGTTTTCCCAACACCGCAAACCGCAGAAACTTCTGGTGCGGGGGCCAAATTGGTATGAGCAAGTAAGCTTCTTTCAGGTCCAGAGACGTGAGAAACTCTCCTGGCTGTACCACCGCAATGACGGAGCGCAGGGTTTCCATGTAAAAATGCCGCACTCTTAAGGACTTGTTTAGCTCTTTTAAGTCCAGGATCGGGCGAAAAGACCCGCCTTTTCGTGGCACCACAAAGTAAATGGAGTAGCGGCCTAGACCTTGTTCGGCGGGAGGCACCGGGGTCACAGCCCCTATCCGGCACGGACTGTGCAAAGTCTCCTCTACCGCCGCCCGTTTGGCGGCAGAACCGCATCGGGACTCCACAAACACGTCTCTCACCGGGGCATCGAATTCTATTCGGTATCCGTCTCTGATAAGGTCCAAGACCCACTGATCTGCAGAGATTTTGGCCCACTCCTCGAAAAAGAGGGGAAGTCTTCCTCCGATGACAGGAAACGAGGAGGGGGCCGGCGCACCATCATTGAGAGGGTCGCCCCTGAACTCCAGGCCTTGAACCGGTAGCTGCGGAACGTTTGTGCGAGCGAAAGGAGTTTCTCTGCTGAAAGCAGGCACGCGAAGTGAACCCAGCAGCACGCCCTGGGCGGCACCTTCTAGCTTCACGGAAGCGAGGTCTGTAAGAGGAGCGGACCGCCTGACCCTTAGAGGAAGGCTTCGGCCTATCTTCGGGCAAGCGCTAAGGTTTGGAATCCCCCAGGCCTTTAACAATGTTTTCCAGCTCCTCACCAAACAGGAGAAGGCCTTGAAAAGGCAACTTCACCAACCTTTGCTTAGAGGTCATGTCCGCCGCCCAATGTCGAAGCCAAAGAGTGCGGCAAGCCGCCACTGCTACAGCCATTTGTTTAGCCGAAGCTCTGACCATATCATAAAGGGCGTCAGCCAAAAAGGACAAGACCGACTCCATCCGTGGAGCCACTTCAGATAAGGTCTCCGCTCCATCACCGAGCTGTTCCACTGCCTGCTGTAACCAAGCCAGGCAGGCTCTAGCAGCATAACAACTGCATGCAGACGCCCGAACAGCGAGACCTGCCAAATCAAAGGTCAGCTTCAGAGCTGAATCAAGCCTGTGGTCTTGAATATCCTTCAGGGCAACACCTCCTTCAATAGGGAGGGTAGTTCTCTTTGTCACCACAGTGACCAGGGCATCCACTTTAGGCATTGCAAAGCGAGCCAAATGTTCCTCACTCAGAGGGTATAATTGCCCCATAGCCCTGGCAACCTTCATAGGTCCCTCGGGGTCAGCCCATTGAGCCGAAATAAGCTCTTGGATGGAGTCATGCAAAGGAAAGGCTCGAGCAGGCTTTCTGGTACTAGCCATCCTTGGATTAACAGAGGAGGCTGTGCCACTCCCAGGATCTTCAATCGAGAGTGTAAGGCATCTGAAATAAGCGCTGGCAGCTCCTCGCGGTGGAAAATCCTCACCGCAGACGGATCATCAAGCTCCTGTGGCAATTCTGCACCCGACTCTGGCTCCTCAGCCCAAGAAGTTCTGCCAGACCCCTCAGAATCCTCATACCTGACCACAGGGGGGAAAGTAGGGTGCGCCACACTCAGAAGGGGAATTAGCTCTTCTATGTTTATCAGGAGGATAAGAAACAGGCAAAGCCAACTCCAAAAGGCCAGGATCCACCGGGGGGGGGGGGGGGGGGGGGGGGCAGGCAGAGGGTCCGAAGAACCCTGTGGAAGAGCTCTTTTAAGCACGTATGCCCTATGCAGCATTAAAACAAAATCAGGGGAGAAAACCGCTCCCTGACCGCCCGGATCCTGCCCAGGGCTATCAGCTCTATTATTAGCCTCACTCAGAGGACCCCCCCCCCCCGGATTCAGGGCTCTCCGTCGCAACGGAGGCCGCGCCATGTGGAAAATCCAAAATGGCGTCTGCTGCCAGCTCAGAGCGCAAAAGATCGCCGCTCGCCATGCTCGGGCCGGCTGTACCGTCTGTACAGCACGAATTAGAGCCCTGCTGCTGATTTGCACTTGCCACATTTAGAACAGCGCTTTACAGTCTCCGCAGCCATCGCCGAAAACGGCGGTAAAATTCAAAAATGGCGGTTCGCACCAAAAATGTCCCGATCGCGGGCCCACCCCGGAGGAGTCAGAAAACACTCTTACCTCACTAGACCGAGTATCACAGCTCCGGTCCTGCAGAAGAATCTGAAGAAAAAAACCTCTTTTTCAAGATCGCTGCGCTAAAGTGCGACGCGACTTTATTTATTTATTTAATGCTGTGAGGAAAGCAGAGGCAAAAGAGGTAAATAAAAACACTCCGGAGGCTCAGATAAGTGGGAAAGGCAGGGAAAGGCGAACCAATGTGCCTGCATCCACTGAGTGGGAAAGGACAGGGAAAAGCAAGCTAAGATGTGCACATCCTCAGGGGCATGGGTAAGGCAGGGAAAGGGCTGACCTATGTGCCTTCAAAGTGAAGCTGCTATAGCCTCGGCTATACACCCCGGCTAACAACTGGCAAGCCAGGAGCCACCCCCAGGCAGATTTTTGATGGAGCTCAAAGAAGCTGCAGCCACCCTGCTTGGGGAGATAGAGAATACTGAAGAGGCAGTGGAGCTACCTGGCCATGAGGCACTGTGAAAAATTGAGTGCTCTCTATCTCCCCCTGCTGGTTGATGGACACAACCCATACGTAATGCTTCATCTGCTTGATGACAAGGAAGTTTTGTGTTTTAGGGCAGTTCTGGAGTACCCCCTTGCCAGTCAGGTTTTCAGGCTATCCACAATAAAAATGTATGACATTGATATGCATATACTGCCTCCATTACATGCAAATCTTTTTCATGTAGATTCATTGTGGATAGCCTGAAAACCTGAATGGCAAGGGGGTACTCCAGGACCACCTAGGGAAACACTTCTCTAGGTTCCACTGTAACATTTCTAGCACTGTCTTTTCATAGATGAGTTAGGGCTGTTATGGTGTGGTAAGTTTTCAGTCTAGGTTTTGGGTGTCTTTTTGCAGAGGGTTGTGTTATTGCACAGTGTCTAGCCCTATTTGAAAGTAGGCTCTGGGGCAAGGGCCCTTGTCACCCAAAATAAAAATGCTCAAGACTAGTGTTCTTCACATCCTGTAGAGTCACCACACAAACAAAAGCCCATCTTGATTTAAACAAGGTGTCTAGCAGTGGAAGGACTGGGTGTGCTATTTCTGAGGTGATGGTCATGATTTGAATATTTTTATTTGAAGTTAAGAAGACAGGTTGCCTGCTCTGGCCAGTCCAGGGACCTCTTCTGTGTCCTGCCTCCTGATGCAACTTATTGTTTCCTTGTAGGCAGGATGCAACAGAGGCAGCCTGTATTAATCGTTGCGCGCCACAGCCCCTGAGCAACAACACAGACACTGCTGTCTAGCTGACACCAACCGGCGCCTATTTTATAAAAGTCTGCTCCCCCTGAGATCAAAACCTGGCTACGCCTCTGATCCCATGCTTTCTTAAATTCATACACAGTCCTTGTCTCCATGACTAAGGCCATTCCAGGTGTCCACCACCCTTTCTGTGAAAGAGTATTTTCTTAGATTACTCCTGAGCCTATTTCCTCTTAACTTATGCCCTCTCATTACAGTTTTCTTCATTTGAAAAAGGCTCCCCTCCTGTACATTAATGCCACGGAGGTATTTAAACATCTCTATCATATCCCCTCTCGCCCACCTTTCTTCTAGAGTATACATGTTGAGGTCTATAAGCCTGTCCCTATATGCATTACCGCCCTCTGAACTGACTTCATCTGTTTATATCTTTTTGTACATGTGGTCTCCAGAATTGCACACAGCATTCTAAATGGGGCCTTAGAGACTTATACAAGGGTACTATCACCTCTTTTTTTCCTGCTGGTCAATCCTCTCCCTATACACCCGAGCATTCTTATGGCTTTGACTGTCACATTTTCTACCTGTCTGTCCACCTTAAGATCATTAGATACAATCACCTCCAAGTCCCACTCTTCTTTCGTACACAGAAATACTTCACCCCCTATACTGTACTGTTTCCTTGGATTTTTGTAACCCAAGTGCATGACCCTGCAATTTTTAGTATTAAATCTTAATTGCCAATTACTCGACCATTCTTCAAGCTTCGCTAGATCGTTCCTCATACTATCCATATCCTCTGGGGTGTCCACCCTATTACAGAGTTTGGTATCATCTGCAAGAAGACAAACCTTACCAGACAGTCCTTCCGCAATATCACTCACAAAGATTTTAAATGGTGCCAGCCCAAGAAGCGAGCCCTGTGGTACACCACTGATAACATCCTTTTCCTCAGAGCAAACTCCATTTACCATGTTATGATCACTATTTCCTGGCAGACCCAACACCATTACCTCTCATACTATACCCTGCATTCCACTAAAGACTAGATCTAAAATATAGTTCCCTCTTCCTGAGCACGCTCTTAATTTGAGATGACATGGGGGCGTATTTTCAAAACACTTGTACTAGTTACACTGAGGTGTGTATTTTCAAAGCACTTAAGACTTACAAAGTTGAATAGTAACCTATGGAACTAAGTCTAAGGCCCAGATGCACTAAACGTTTTTCATCGTTAAATGAGCCCTTAAGGAAGAATTTCCTATCCTTTCCATGCACTAAAGCCTATTTTTCGACGGCAGTAGCAGCTAACGAAACTGGAATGCAAATGAGAAACTACCATTGAAATGTAGACAATTCGGAATGCACTAACCATACCGACGATAGCAACGATTCACTTACCACCAGAAATTTAACGTCAGCTCAGACCTGTCGTTAAAGCCTGAGCTGTCATCTCCCCACTGCCCCCCCTGCACGATGAAAAGGTAAAATTATGTATCATACCTGATAATTTTCTTTCCATTAGTCATAGCTGATCAATCCATAGACTGGTGGGTTGTGTCCATCTACCAGCAGGTGGAGATAGAGAGCAAACGTTTGCCTCCCTATATGTGGTCATGTGCTGCCGGAAACTCCTCAGTATGTCGATATCAAAGTTCCATCCGCAGGACTCAGCACTTAGAGAATTACACCCACAAAGGGACACTCTGCCCAGCTCACCACCGCCGAAACGGGGGAGGGGAATTAACCCAGCTCATCCCCACACAAGTGGGGGAGGGGAATCCGTCCAGCTCATCCCCGCGGAGCGGGGGAGGGAAACCACACCCGCCGATGCGGGGGGATCTGGCTTATCCTGCAACTGCAACCGCGGGAGGAGCTGACTGACCCTAACACCGCCGAAGCGGGAAGGGTACAAAGCTGCCCTACAGCCGCACGAAGCGGGAGGGAGTGCCGGCAGAATTTAAGTCTCAATCCAGCCCCGTAAAACGGAGGGGAGAGGAATGCAGCAGCTCACTGTAACACAAATTCGTCTCAACTCTTGGAGAATCCATTGAAAAACTTGAACACGAAGTCCTCCTGAACAGGAACTGAAGACTAAACTTGAACCTGAAATGCAACCAGAATATAAATACAGATATCTGGGAGGGGCTATGGATTGATCAGCTTTGACTAATGGAAAGAAAATTATCAGGTATGATACATAATTTTACCTTCCATATCATCATGCTGATCAATCCATAGACTGGTGGGATGTACCGAAGCAGTACTCACCCAGGGTGGGACATAGAAATCCCTGACCGCAACACTGAAGCTCCAAACCGGGCCTCCGCCCGAGCCGCCACAGTCAAGCGGTAATGTTTGGAGAATGTATGGGCCGATGCCCAAGTTGCCGCCTTGCATATCTCTTCCAAGGAGACGGAGCCGGCCTCTGCCATCGAGGCCGCCTGAGCTCTAGTGGAGTGAGCCTTCAGCTGGATAGGCGGCACCTTCCCCACGGCCACATAAGCCGCTGCAATGGCTTCCTTGACCCATCTTGCCACTGTAGGCTTAGCAGCCTGCAGACCCTTACGAGGACCTGCAAACAGGACAAACAGATGATCCGACTTCCGGAAATCATTGGTCACTTCCAAATATCTGATGATGACTCGTCTCACATCCAGATATTTAAGAGCAGAGTATTTCTCTGGGTAGTCCTCCCTACGAAAGGAAGGGAGACAGAGCTGCTGATTCACATGGAAGCGAGAAACAATCTTGGGCAGGAAGGAAGGCACTGTGCGAATAGTCACTCCTGCCTCAGTGAACTGCAGAAAAGGCTCTCGACATGAGAGTACCTGGAGCTCGGAAACTCTTCTGGCTGAAGTGATAGCCACCAAAAAGACTGCTTTCAACGTCAGGTCTTTCAGAGATGCCCTCGACAAGGGTTCAAAAGGCGGCTTCTGTAATGCTCTTAGCACCAGGTTGAGATTCCACGCAGGCACCACCGAGTGCAGAGGAGGGCGCAGGTGATTAAGTCCCTTGAGAAAACGCACCACATCTGGCTGCGAAGCCAGGGAAGCACCCTTCAGGCGGCCCCTGAAGCAAGCCAGGGCCGCTACCTGGACTTTAAGGGAACTGAGCGACAGGCCTTTCTCCAGACCTTCTTGCAGGAATGCCAACACTGAAGAAATTGGAGCAGTGAATGGAGAACATGAGCCTGCTTCACACCACGCTGCAAAGGTACGCCAAACCCTGGCGTAAGCAGTAGAAGTAGAGCGCTTCCTCGCTCTCAGCATAGTGGCGATGACCTTGTCTGAGAAGCCCTTCTTCCTCAGACGCTGCCGCTCAATAGCAAGGCCGTAAGACCAAAGGGGGAGGGATCCTCCATCACCACGGGACCCTGATGTAACAGACCCTGCTCCACTGGCAGCCGCAGAGGATCGTCGACTGAGAGCCTGATCAAGTCCGCATACCAGGGACGTCTGGGCCAATCCGGACCCACCAGGATTATCCGGCCCGGATGCTTTGCCACCCGGTCTAGCACCCTGCCCAACATGGGCCAGGGCGGGAACACATAGAGGAGCTCTTGTGTCGGCCACTGTTGGAGAAGAGCATCTACTCCCAGGGATCGAGGGTCCCGTCCTCTGCTGAAAAAGCGCGGCACTTGGCAATTGGCCGATGACGCCATCAGATCTAGGCTCGGCTGGCCCCAGCGCTTCGTGATGCCCAAGAACGCCTGAGCAGATAGCTGCCACTCTCCGGGCTCCAAGGTATGGCGACTGAGAAAGTCCGCCTTGACATTCATGACTCCGGCAATGTGGGCCGCTGACAGCTGTTCCAGGTTCGCTTCCGCCCACTGGCATAGATTCATGGCCTCCTTGGCTAGAGGGGCGCTCTTGGTACCTCCCTGGCGGTTGACATAGGCCACAGCCGTGGCATTGTCCGACAGGACCCGTACTGGCTTCAATGCCAGTACCGGGATGAACTCCAAAAGCGCCAACCGAATGGCTCTGAGTTCCAGGAGGTTGATAGACCACTTTGCCTCTGCAGGAGACCAGAGCCCCTGCGCTGTCCTTCCCAAGCAGTGGGCTCCCCAGCCCGACAAAGAGGCGTCCGTCGTGACGACAATCCACTCCGGGGTCACCAGAGGCATTACTGCAGACAACTTGTCTGTCTGCGTCCACCAGCTCAGCGCCTTGCGCACTGCTGGGTCCAAGGGAAGGCGCACAGCATAATCCTCCGACATCGGAGTCCAGCGCTGCAGCAGAGAGTGTTGTAGTGGTCTCATATGAGCCCTGGCCCAGGGCACTACTTCCATCGTGGCCGTCATAGAGCCCAACAGCTGCACATAGTCCCAAGCCCGAAGAGGAGAGGCTACTAGGAACTGGTCCACCTGAGCCTGAAGCTTGACAATCCGATTGTCTGGGAGGAACACTCTGCCCACTTGGGTGTCGAATCGAACTCCCAGATACTCCAGGGACTGAGTTGGGCGCAGCTGGCTTTTCTCCCAGTTGATGATCCACCCCAGGGAGCTCAAAAGAGCAACCACCCGGTTCACAGCTTTGCCGCACTCTGCATGAGAGGGGGCTCGGATCAACCAGTCGTCCAGATAAGGATGGACTTGTACTCCTTCCTTCCTCAGGAAGGCCGCGATGACCACCATTACTTTGGAGAAGGTCCGCGGCGCACTAGCCAACCCGAACGGGAGGGCTCTGAACTGGAAGTGTCGGCCCAGTACTGCAAAACGCAGAAAGCGTTGATGAGGAGGCCAGATGGGAATATGCAAGTACGCTTCCTTGATGTCCAAGGATGCCAGGTACTCCCCTGCCTTCACTGCCGCTATAACAGAGCGGAGAGTCTCCATGCGAAAGTGCCGAACTTTCAAGGCCCGATTGACCCCTTTGAGGTCGAGGATAGGCCGTACAGAACCTCCTTTCTTTGGTACCACAAAGTAAATGGAGTAACGTCCCTTGCCAAGCTGATTTTCTGGCACCGGAACGACCGCACCCAGGCGGATCAGATTGTCCAAGGTCTGCTGCACTGCCACAGCTTTGACCGGAGACTTGCAGGGAGAGAGTACAAACCAGTCTCTTAAGGGTCGGCAGAACTCTAGCTTGTAGCCGTCTCTGATGACTTCCAGCACCCAAGCGTCTGAAGTTATTGTGGTCCACTCGCCCAGAAACAAGGACAGCCGTCCTCCAATCTGCAGTGGGGCGTGGACCAAGGCCCCGTCATTGGGTACGAGACCCTGGGGGAGGACCGGAGGGAGCACCTCCGGGACGGCGGTCTCTGCGAAAGGAATGCTGCTTGGGGGAGAAGTTCCTCTTGAAGGAAGAGGAGGCAGAAGAGCCCGACCTGCCCGGGCGGTACCGACGGGCTTCCTGAAACCGTCCTCTGGAGGTACCGGGGCGAGTACTAGCCCGAGCCCTGACCTCTGGTAACTTCTTGCCCTTAGACGTGCCGAGATCGGTCACGATTTTGTCCAGCTCGACCCCAAAGAGCAGCTTGCCTTTAAAAGGCAATCTAGCCAGGCGGGATTTAGAGGCGTGGTCAGCAGACCAATGCTTCAGCCAAAGCCACCGCCGCGCAGAGATTGTCTGAGCCATGCCTTTAGCTGAGGCCCTCAAAACATCATACAGCAAGTCTGCCAAATAGGCCAAGCCCGATTCCAGGGCCGGCCAATCAGCCCTGAAGGAAAGATCCGAGGGGGAAGCCCGCTGCACCATAGTCAGGCACGCCCTGGCCACATAGGAGCCGCAAACTGAGGCCTGCAAACTTAAAGCAGCCGCCTCAAAGGACGACCTTAAGGCCGCCTCCAATCTTCTGTCTTGGGCGTCCTTTAGGGCCGTGCCACCTTCCACCGGCAACGCCGTTTTCTTAGTCACCGCAGTGATTAAAGAATCCACGGTAGGCCACAGATAGGCCTCACGTTCACTTTCAGGCAAAGGATAGAGGCGGGACATAGCCCTAGCCACTTTAAGGCTCGCTTCCGGGACATCCCATTGAGCCGAAATTAAGGTGTGCATGGCATCATGCACGTGGAAGGTTCTAGGCGGGCGCTTCGTCCCCAGCATAATGGCAGAACCAACAGGGGCTGAGGGAGAGATGTCCTCCGGAGAGGAAATCTTCAAAATGCCCATGGCCTGCACTAACAGGTTGGGCAAATCCTCTGAGCTAAAGAGCCGCGCTGCAGAGGGGTCATCCGCTCCACCCGAGCGGGGATCAGTCTCCTCCAAGGAATCCGCAAAGGACCGTTGGGAGAACTCAGAAACGCTGCCCTCATCTACATCGGAGGAGACAAGTAGGCATATTTTCAAAGCACTTTGGGAGGCTAAGTTCCATAGGCTTCTATGGAACTTTGGGAGGCTAAGTGCTTTGAAAATGAGCTTGAAAGTCCTCCAAGGCCTGGGAATCAACCCGAGGGCGTTTACCTCCGGGGGCCTCAACCTCTTTACCAGACGAGGGAGCAGGGGCAGCGTTTTGCATAAGGAAGGCCTGATGCAGCAGCAAAACAAACTCGGGGGAGAAACCCCCCAGACTGTGCACTTCCGCAGCCTGGGCTACAGCCCTAGACGCACCCTCAACCGGCGCTCGCAAGAGCGGGGGAGAGACATGCTGCGCATCCAAAATGGCGTCCGGCGCGACACTCCGCGAAGGAGCCGCGCGGGAAGAACGGCGCTTAAGTTTAGCCGCTTTTGTGCCGTCGCCCAAATTAAGGGCGTTCATGGCATTAACGTCTCCCACCTCAAGGGCGGCCCAAGAAGAAGCCGTCCGAGCCGCGTGGCCGGCCAAGATGGCGGAGGCGAGCAGCGGGGGATGGGCGTTTATGGCGGGAAAAACCGCCACACCGGAGGAAGGACCGGGACACTCATCGGTCACGAAACTGTCACCCAACAAGGGCGAATCAGACTTTAAGACCCCCGCATCCCCTCTAGAAGCGCACAAGCGATCCGGGGAGCGACTCTTTGCGCCCTCGCCCTCCGACGCCATAGGCCATGTGGAGATCAATCGGGGAACCCCCTGCCCGCTATAAAAAGGTAAAAATTACCTGCTTTCCGCTCCGAGCTGTAACGACCTGGTGTCCCAGTGAGTAGCTGCAATAAACGTTTAAATAAACGTGGCAATAAACGCCTTTAAGGACGTTCAAAATTTTTTTTTTTTTTTTTTTTTAACGGAGCCAACGGGAGGGGGGAGAAAAGGAGGGACCTGGCACCACCAGGTTTGCACTTGCTCAAGAAGAGCCCTCAACCCCAGGCACTCAACAAAACCTAAAAATTAGGCTTGGAGGCCTAGCCAGAGCTGCTGCTGTGTGTGACCACCACCTGCTGAGATAGAGAACATACTGGGGAGTTTCCGGCAGCACTTGACCACATATAGGGAGGCAAAAGTTTGCTCTCTATCTCCACCTGCTGGTAGATGGACACAACCCACCAGTCTATGGATTGATCAGCATGATGATATGGAAACCAAATTGCTGGCATGTTTTAAAAGAAAAGTGGCTCCCTGCTTCCCTGTGCCTAAAATAAAAAAGGAAACAATTAAAAAAAGGATCGGGAGGGGGCAAAGGCGCTCATCAGCAGCGTCCTGTATGGACGGCCTGGCCTTGCTTGCCCCCCCCCCCCCCCGAAGTCCCCGCTGCTCCGTTTGTGAAATAAAAGCTTTTAAAAATGAAACCTTTGCAGTTGCTGGGCTCCCCCTCCCTTCCTGTGTCTCTCTTCTTTAGTCGGCAATGCTCCGCCTCCTGCCCTCCTCCACCTCCGTGCCTCGCCCCCCCCGATTTCGTCCCTGCCGCTCCCCCCCCCCCCCACCGGACCCCCCCTCCACCATAATGGCCGGTGCAGCGCCTCTCACCTATGTTTGAAGGCGCTGCACAGGATGGATCAGCTATTCTTTAGCTCTTCTGTCTCCTCCGATGTCTCCTTTTTCTTCCTGTGTCCGCCCTCCTCTGACGTCAGTTATCTACGTAGATAACTGACGTCAGAGGAGGGCGGACACAGGAAGAAAAAGGAGACATCGGAGGAGACAGAAGAGCTAAAGAATAGCTGATCCATCCTGTGCAGCGCCTTCAAACATAGGTGAGAGGCGCTGCACCAGCCATTATGGTGGAGGGGGGGTCCGGTGGGGGGGGGAGCGGCGGGGACGAAATCGGGGGGCGGGGCACGGAGGTGGAGGAGTGCAGGAGGCGGAGCATTGCCGACTAAAGAAGAGAGACACAGGAAGGGAGGGGGAGCCCAGCAACTGCAAAGGTTTCATTTTTTAAAAGCTTTTATTTCACAAATGGAGCAGTGGGGACCTCGGGGGGGGGGGGGGGCAAGGCCGTCCATACAGGGCGCTGCTGATGAGCGCCTTTGCCCCCTCCCGATCCTTTAATGTTTGTGGAGACATGCAGGGGAAAGTGGGGAGCCACGTGTTTGTGTTTTCTTTTTTTTCTTACGTTTCTGGCATGCGCAGAGCTGCCAGCATAACGCTTGGCTGCTTTGCGCATGCTTTACGAGCCGATTACCGACGGGGATTAGTGCATCGTTCTTTCCAATACCGCACCAAACTTTTTGGGGCTGTGTTTTTGGAGCATGCTTCGTTATTTGAGATTCGGTAAAGGTTTTTACGTTTCTGATTTTTTTACGTTTGCTTGATGCATCTACCCCTAAGTGCTTTGAAAATGAGCCCTGTGGTCAGATAAAAATCTAGTACAACTCCCTAGGACCCTCAGAGAAGATTCTAAAGTAAATATTTTACCTTGAATCAACAACTGTCCCCAGCTGAAGGTCTTAACCATAGGCGTTTGGTCTTGTCTGCATTAAGAATTAAATGATATTGTTTAGCCCACCCTTCCATTTTTAAAAAAGAGGAGCAAGTGTTGGGGAGACATCAGACAATGAAGAGGAAAAAGGAATAAGCAATGTTATCATCAATATCAGCCTATAAAGAATTATACTGGCAAAATCAAATAAGCCATTTAACATAGACATAAAAATATTAAATAAAACTGGAGAGAACAGGGAGCCTTAGACACCCCGCTTGTAGCCTGCCAAGGCTTAGATGTCTCAAGTTCCCATCCTCATGCTATAAGACCAAGAAACCTTCAAACCAATGTATTCCATTCCTTACAATTCCTAACTCTCCCAAAAATGTAACAAGATTGACTGATTGAGGACATCAAAGGCTGATGATAGATCAAACTGTAAAATCAGATCTTGCATTGGCCAGTAATGAGCCTAACAAGGATTCCCATTGGGTTTCCATCAGGTGCGTTTCTAAATATTCTCTCAATTGTTTTGCTAAAATCTACTCGAAATTTTTAACAAAGATATGTATGCTGGCTATAGGTCTGTAATTAGTCAATACACTCACATCCAAAGAAGGACCCTTTAAGAAAGGGGTGAGTAAAATGTCTCCTAAACAGTTTGGGAAATGGAAAATGGAAGAAAGAACTGACTGAAGAAAATGAAAAGTGGCATAAGGAATGTCAAATCAAATGCAAAGCGCTGATAAGAAAGGCTAAGAAGGACTTTGAAAGAAAGATAGCGGCAGAGGCAAAAACACATAGTAAAAGTTTTTTCAGGTATATTAAAAGCAGAAAACCAGAAAAAAGAATCGGTTGGGCCACTGGATGACCAGGGAGTAAAAGGGGCACTCAGGGAAGATAAAGAAATAGCGGAAAGATTAAATGAGTTCTTTGCCTCGGTCTTCACTGAGGAAGATTTGGTTGGGATACCAGTGCCGGACAGGGTATTCGAGGCTGACGAGTTGGAGAAATTTAATGAAATCTCTGTAAACCCGGAGGATGTAATGGGCCAGTTCTGCAAACTAAAGAGTAGCAAATCTCCTGGGCTGGATGGCATGTATCCCAGGGTAATGATCGAACTAAAAAATGAGCTTGCGGAGCAACTGTTGTTATGTAATTTATCCTTAAAATCGAGCATGGTACCGGAAGATTGGATGGTCGCTAATGTAACGCCGATTTTTAAGAAAGGTTCCAGGGAGGAGATTCCAATATTTTAAATATGGCAATCGCACAGGGAAATTACTATCGCGTATAGTTCAAGCCTGGACTGGGAACTCGTACATCCACACGATTAAAGCCTCAGATGGAACTAAAAAGCATAAGCCCTCAGAGCTGTTACACTTATTCAAAGACTATTTCTCAGGGATTTTCAAGGCGGAATCGGAGGTAGAGGGAGAAGTAATTAGAAATTATTTAGAAGATTCAGGAATCCCATGCTTGTCGCAGGATATGAGAGAACAACTTAATGCCCCATTAGAAGCCGAGGAGATATAAAGGGTGATTGGGGCGCTCCCAGGGGGCAAAGGTCCTGGGGTGGACGGATTTTCATCAGAATATTATAAGCTGGTTATCACACAGAGTAAGTGTGCCCCTGGTAAAATATTTCGAAACGGTTGTAGAACAGAGGCGATTTTCTGTGGGGGTGAATGAAGCGCTCATAACACTGATACTAAAACCGGGTAAAGATCAGGAGGATCTAGAGGCGTATAGGCCAATCTCACTCTTAAATGTGGACCTCAAAATCCTGGCTAAAATATTAGCAGACAGGTTAGCAAAACATCTCCCTCATGTGGTGGGAGCACACCAAGTGGGGTTTGTAAAGGGGCGGCACTCGGGCCTTAATGTACGGCGGGCTCTGTTAGCTAGAAGACTGAAGACTCAGTGGGGAAGTTGTGAGTTGCCTGGGGACGATTTGTAATTTAAAGAGGCTTGTTGCAGTGAAGCCTGTGTTCTTTTTTTATAGGCTGCACGAGGTAGAGAGAGAGAAAATAAAGGAACACAATGGACTATAGTTTGAACAAGTTTGGAGGGGTACTGTTATTTGTATAATTTGCCTCTGATGGGATCGTTTTACTTTTCTGCTGTCGTATTGGGGGAGTTGAAGGGAAAATGTTGAAACGGGTGGTGGGTGTTTAAGAAAGGGAAATGCAGCGCTCAGGCAAGCTGAGGGTCCTTTTCGGGGGGGGGGGGGGGGGGGAGGGGAGGGGAGTAGCTTTCTCTTAGGGGAGGGTTGTAACACTGGTTGTTCTAAAGGGGAGGGTGGGAAGGGACTTGAGGGTGTGGGCACAGGTAGGGGGAAGGGGGATGGGAGGGGAGAAGTGGGAGGAAGGAGCTATTTGACTGGATGGAGTGAATGGTACACAGAGTGTGGATGTAGCAAACGAAGGGAGGGACAGGGATGGGAAAGAGAGGGAGGGGAGGGGGAGGGGCTGGGGTGGGGGGAAGGCTCCTGGAGAAATAAGGAATACTGTTACATGGAGGAGATTGGTACCGAGGCAACACCTGGAAAGGGAGGGGGTGGTGAGCTGGGACATCACCCCTTGTTCTCGGACATAAGGCTGCATATCGCCTTTCGATCTGACAGATGGGTAGTTTGAGAATAGGATCATTAAATGTTGATGGTATTCACTCACCGGTTAAGCGGACTAAAATTTTGGCATACTGTAATAAAATGAAAGTTGATGTGATGTTTTTACAGGAGACTCATCTCTCACAACAAGAACATCGGAAGTTACAAAAAGGGTGGGTTGGAGAGATAGTGTCATCTTCCTTTAATAACAGACAAAGGGGGGTGGTTATATTATTCCATAGAAGGCACCATGTTAGCATGCATAAATTAGTACAAGACCCAGAGGGTCGGTTTGTCATATGGTGGGGAGAGGTTGCAGGGCAGAGGGTGGCCTTATGCTCCATATATGCGCCAAATGTATATTCCCACTCTTTCTTTTCTGGTCTTTTAGCTCATTTGGTATCAGTTAGTGGGTACAAATTGGTGCTGGGGGGAGATTTTAATATTACTGCAGACCCCTTGATAGATTGCAAGCCAGCAAAGCCGCGGCCTCCAGCATGGAAAGATAAAGGGATTAACTTTCTAGTACAAGAGCTAGGGCTCCTGGATATCTGGCGGATCTTACATCCAGAATCATATGACTACACTTTTTTTTCTCAGGTACATGGGGTATATGCACGGCTCAATTATTTACTAGTTGATGCAACCCTTATGTCGAAAGTGCAGGCGGCAGATATAGTGGACGGGGCAGTATCGGATCATTGTTTGATTTGGGCAGACATCCAGTGGCACCAAGGCAGTGCATCAAGGATGTGGCGTATGAATCCAACGTTGTATTTGGAGCCTGAGTTTCGTAGTTTTTTGTTGAAGATGTGGGACAATTATCTAATGGAAAATAACCCGGAATCAGTAGACCCTATAACTTATTGGGAAGCGGGGAAGGCCGTGATGCGGGGGCATATTATCGCCTATGGGGCAAAATTAAACAGGGAGCGTAATAGTAGATTAATTGCCTTATCGAGCCATCTGCAACAGTTGAGGGGGAGGCATGTACGGCAGAGGGAAGACGAGATAAAAAAGGAATATTTGGACACTCGCCGGCAAATTAATGATATTTTGAATGCGCGGGCGGCTCAGGATATCAGCTTGTATAAATTTAATTTGTATAGATGGGGGAATAAGGCGGGGAGATTGATGTCGACCCTGGTAAAAGGCAGAGGGGCCAAAAAAATCATAACGAAGGTGAGATCTCCTGGAGGGCAGGTAGTGGCCACATCTGAGGGCATCCAGGAAGAGTTTGTCAAATTCTATCAGGCACTGTATAATGCAGGAGAGACAGATCGGACCCAGCGGGAATTATTTTTTCAGAATCTTCCTTTACCGCAGTTATCGCAGGAGCAGAGAGATCAGTTAAATGCGCCGGTGAAGGGAGAGGAAGTACTTCAGGCAGTGAAACGCCTTAAGTTGGCTAAGGCCCCCGGTCCGGACGGCCTAGGGCCTGAATTTTATAAGATATTAGGTGCCAACGTAGGACCCCCTTTTCAAGAATTATGTCATCATCTCTGCACAACTGGGGAGGCGGGCGGTAGACTTACACATGCACACATAGTGGTACTCCCTAAGCCTGGGCGAGATGAGGAATTGCTGGGTTCCTACAGGCCCATATCACTCCTTAATCAAGACATAAAGCTTTTTGCCAATATTATGGCAAATAGGTTGGGGAGGGTCTTACCTGGCCTGGTTCACTCGGATCAGGCGGGATTTGTGCCAGGCCGATATGCATCTTCCAATATTATGAGAGCCTTGACAGTGTTGCAGAAAGGGGGGGGGGCAAACCCGGAGATGCGATCATTACAAGTTTGGACGCGGAAAAAGCATTTGATAAGATCTTGTGGGACTATCTATTTTGGGTGTTACCGCAATTTGGTATCATGGGAGCTTTCTTAGGAGGAATCCGCGCTTTATATAGCCATCCCACAGCTCAGATATTAATAAATGGAGCATTGTCATCTGTCTTTTCCTTAAAGCGGGGCACACGGCAAGGGTGCCCGCTCTCCCCGATGCTATTTGTGCTGTCCTTAGAACCCTTTGCTATCAAAATTCGACAGACGGACAAAGTTCAGGGAATTAAAATGGGATCCCAAGAATTTAAAATTAATCTGTTTGCAGATGACATGCTTATATATCTAGATAGAGCATCCGTGACTGTTCCTATTCTTATAGACTTAATTGTCCAATTTGGGTCTCTCTCTGGTCTATGTATTAATTTTGATAAGTCTGAGGCTTTGCCGGTGTCCTCCCCTTGTGCGTGTAGGCAGCTCCACACGTTTCCCTTAGCTTGGTCAACCGGAACTTTAAAATATTTAGGAGTGTATTTGCACGCGGATATGAGAGTGGTATATCGTCGCAATATACAGGACAAGCTAGATGGCATTAAAAAATTGTGCCACAGATGGAGAGATTTGCCCCTTTCTTTATTGGGGCGTGTAGCGTTAGTAAAAATGGTTATGTTGCCCAAGATTCTATACCCCTTACAGATGATGCCATTTTGGATAACACGAAAAGATGAACTATACTATAAGGGGTTTATTGGTACTTTTCTTTGGGCGGGAAAGCGGGCCAGGATAAGTTTTGCTAAATTGACGATTGCTAGGAATAAGGGAGGATTAAATCTTCCGGACCTGCGGTTATACAATGTGGCAGCGCTACTTAGGTGGATTTTTGAGCTCCATTCTGGGTCTGCTAAATATGCCCCAAAAGGTATCTGGCAAGGTGAGGTGCTGCCGTATTCAGTGTTTAATAGTTTACAAGTACAGGGAAGCTCGAAAGGAGACCTCCAGTGTTTGCTTCAGCCTCTGAGAAAGGCCTGGAATTGGTGGCGGGGTGGACTGGGAAAGGCCACAGGACCATCTCCGTTTCTGACAGTAGTAGATAACCCCTCATTTCCAGCGGGTCAGGGGGCGTCGCGGTTCAAAGTGTGGGCCAAAAATGGGTGTCGTTATGTGGGACATTTTACGGTGGAGGGACAGGGGATATTCCCCACATTTGAGCAGGCTCGGAATTCTTGGAGCTTGGGACAGGAAGATTATTTCCCTTTTCTTCAATTGAAGCACTATTGTGCGACCTTGTCTTCTAGGAAAGAGGGGGGGCCTAGTTTTTCGCGGCTGGATAAGATGTTTTGTCAGATGCCGAACGCTGCAAACAAATTGGCGGTATGGTATTCTATAGGAAGGGAGCAAAAGGAGGACTTCTTCATTGCTGGCCTGGCAAAATGGTGGGGTGAACAAGTGGGGGAGGAAATCACGAGTAACATGTTGGCAACCTACTTTGCAGCGTCATTTAAATTGACAACTAGTGCAAATTTGCAGGAGATGCAGTTTCGGTTGCTACATGGTGCTTTTATAACAAGAGAGAAAGGAAAGCGGATGGGGCTTTGGGAAGATGACACTTGCATAAGATGTAAACACAGCAAAGGCACCTTAGTACATACCTTTTTGGAGTGTACTGAGTTGTATGTATTCTGGAAAGGGGTGCTGCAAGTGTTGGAGCATTTGTTGGCACAGGCTGTAGAGTGGTCCTACCGGATTTTGCTGTTGGGGGATGAGTCTCAGTTGCGAGAACAGGGGTTGCAGCCATCTCAGGTCCGGTTTGTATGTGTAGCGCTGATGCTGGCACGAAAAACGGTATTAGCACACTGGATTTTGGAAGACCCGCCGGCTATCAACCAGTGGTGGACTAGAATGCTGCAGATGGCTAGATGGGAAACGGAACGCAGTAAGTCCACTGGAGGGAGAGGTCAGGCATATGGTTCTTTATGGAAGCTGTTTGAGGTACTGTATTCTGCAAAGAAGGAATCTCCAGGAGCGGGGAGGGGGGTGGGGGTTAGACAGGTATAAACTAAAAAGTTAGAGGGAAGGGCAGAGGAGATATATTTATGTTTAAAATGGCCTCATTTTGATAGTTGTATTATGTTAAGGTTATACAACAAGGTTTGTTAGCTGACACATATAGTCAATGTATTCATTGTATTTATAGGTTATTATCGGCTGCTAGATATTGGAAATATTGGAATTAGTTGGCTTCATTGAGCCGAAATGTGATGTTCAAATGTTACATGTCTTTTCTTCTAATAATAAAGATATTTTCAAAAAAAAAAAAAGAAACCATGGTGGATTAGATACAACAAGAAAAGAAAAAAAAATCAAAGAAGGCCTGGAGAACACCACTTATACAATCATAAATCCAGCTTTTCTTAAATCTTAGAAAACTATTTAGCAACTTTTTTAATTTTCAAAAATTCTTTCAGTTGCTCGGGTTCAAAGAAAACGTATTTTTTATCTACCAATTTGTCTTTTAAAGGTAGAATCTGAAATCTCGCAGGCTAAATTCTCTTAATAGGGAGTTTGAAAGAAATCTGTCAAAATCTGAAAAAAAGATTGCTAATCCTTACCCCAACTTTAGATAAATGCAGTGCAGCCTGTGAAGCATTTGATAACCCGGTGGACAAAGTTCTATTAATAGGGGGAATCATCTGCAGATCTCAGCAAGAAAAAAAAAAGCCAGGCTGGTAATCTTCAATCAATTCTTTTACAACTACTGTCTTATTGCAGACTGCTCTTGCATCTATACTTAGGCAAGAAATAAGCACACAATCGTAAGGATGTGAATAGGTAACATTCTTCTTCAAAGCCTAGAGATTAACAGTAATCCTAGTGTAACATTTTCTTTCTACAAGGTCTATGTCCAGTAATCACCTAAATGGTTTTAAATGGAGTGCAATCTATCAAATAATGCTGAACAGGACAATGCAAAAACCTTGTGTGACAATGAAATACAAATAGGTTTACACGTAAAAACAGTTTGGGACAAACTAGGCTCAGTTTCATAACGGCATCTATATTAATAAATCCCACCTTGAACATTCTGAAGCTCACTCCAAGGCAGAAAAGCTCACTCCAAGGCAGAAAAGCACAAAAATCCTGTAGTCTTCATAGGCTAGGACCAGTCACCCTCACTCATAGACCCACCCCCAGCCACGCCCCATCTACTATAATAAAACTCACCCTCAACGTTCTGAAGAAAACGTTCTGAAGTCACTCAGTCACTCACTGAAGGGTTCATGGATTCATGGTGGTGAAGCCATAACACTGACCATGTCTCTCTGCCCCGCCCTCGCATGACGGACCAATCAGAAAAAACACCCTCAACATTCTGAAACACAAAGGACCATCACAACACTGTTCCCAGGCAACACTAGGCAACGTAAGACGGACCAATCAGAGGAAACTACGTGACAATAAGGGAGGAGCATTCCCCAGCAGAATGGCTCATTATCTGTGCAGCACGGAGAGCACAGAACCACCGCTGGAACGAGAGAAGAATATTCCTGCTGTGGGTATGTGCAAAAATAGACCAGGAGAGGGGGGGGGGAGAAATTTTTAAATGCCTAATGCCAGTACTGAAGAGTGCCAGAGGGCCTATAGCACAGACTATATTTGGGATCGCTTGACATGGAGTCAGAGGAGCCTGAAAACAACGTGCCCGTCACCATCTGGGACGTGGGCGAACAGGACAAGCCGCGGCCCAGCTGGAAGGATTACCCGTGACCCAGCCAGCAGCAAACAGCGACCAAGGAAGGGGGAGGAGTACTCCTTCCCTGCCTAGGAATCGCTGGAGACTGGCTGCCAAACTAACGAAACAACCGCACACCGAAGCACCACCTCCATCATTCGAAAGGCATCCACTCTTTCTTCAACAGAAATGCAAACTAATAATACAAAACAAACAAAGAATACATGGTTTCTCAGGCGGCTGCAGGTAACTCCCCACCCCCTTCCTCTTCCCCTTTTGCCGAAGCGGCCAAGGACGTGCCCAAACATCCCCAGCCTCAGGCAAGCATTCTCCCACCTTGGGGATTCCCCGAGCACCCGGAAAAAGACAGCGCTGATTCCTGCAGCGCATAAATGTTCCAGCATTCCCCTGCAGCCGGCCTGAAATGGACCAAACATACCGGATCACCCCCCGACGGCCCAAGACCGTGCTCTTCTCCCTTCCGCCAACTTAAAACAACCATCCCCGTCCTCAGGCAAGCCGTCACCCACCTCCAGGATGCCCAGAACCCCAGCACAATGGAAAAAGATGGCGCAGCTTCCAACAGCACATTTCTCTTCCAGCATTCCGGCCAAAAAATACCGACAGACAAAGAACGTGCTCCTCTACCTTCCGCACATCTAAAACAACACTGCTGCCTCAGCACAACACAAAAAAAAAAAAACACTCAACAAAGGCTGACCCCCCTACAACCACATTTACATTTCACCAACAGAAAGACCCCCCTCCACAAACCTCCTTGACAGACAAAACCACACACACACAATACAACAGAAACACACCCTCAAAGCCACACACCAATCCAACCCACTTTGCCAGCACAGCACAGCACAGCACATCCCCCAACCCCCAAGCAAAAAAAAAAAAAAAAAAAAAGAGACACACAACAACCTGCACACACACCGCACCCTCACACACAAAATAACTCTATGACACATATACACACACAGACACACACACAAAAACCACATGCTAGCGCCCGTTTCATTGGTTTCGGAAACGGGCCTTTTTTACTAGTCTGTACATAAAACGCTACCTCAACATTCTGAAGACAACCTGCTGAAACCATCTGCAAAATCCCTAAACAGTTCGTAAGTTCATGGTGGTGAAGCCATCCAACTCACCATGTCTCTCTGCCCCGCCCTCGAGGGCGGAACACAGAGAGTAAAGGGATCCATAAAGGCACCCCTACCAACTGGCAACCCCCTCCAACAAACAATGACCCAGGCAGGGGGAGTGTTTCCGTACTCCTCCCCCTGCCTAGGAATCGCTACAGACTGCTGGCAAACTCCCCAACCACACGACCACAAAAGCCACCCACAACCCCCCCCCCCCACACACACACACACACACAAACAAACACACACACGCAAACGCACACACATAAACACACACACAGAAACAAACACACACAAACACACACACACACACACAAACAGCCTCGACGGTGCACCTCTAAGTGCCCCCCCCCCCGCCGCATCGCCACAACAACCCGTGCAACAGGGCATCGGAAAGCCCCTACCCCCCTTCCCTGCTCGCCGCATCACCAAACCCCTCCCCCGCTGCTTCACCAAGCCCCTCCCCCCCAAATTGACCACCTCGCCACCGCTAATACAAACTCTGTCCGGCGGCTGCTGCTGCTTCTATTCAGCAGCAGCAGCCCGTACATAAAGAAAACAAACAAAAAAACAACCTCCTAAAATGCACCTCCGTGGAGAACCATCTCACATTGGCTGACGTCTCTGCAGCCGCTCCTCCTCTCCCCTCAACGTCAGTGTCCCTGCCGGAAGACCCCGGAAAAACGCCGAGATGTCAGAGGGGAGAGGAGGAGCGCATGCTGAGACTTCAGCCAATGTGAGATGCTTCTCAACGGAGGTGCGTTTTAGGAGGATTTTTTTTTGGTTGTTTTCTTTATGTACGGGATGCTGCTGCTGAATAGCAGAAGCAGCAGCCGCCGGACACAGTTTGTATTAGCGGTTGCGGGTGGCGAGGGGGTTGATGAGGGGGGGAGGGGCTTGGTGATGTGCCACGGTGGGGGAGTCGGGTGATGCGCGAAGGGGGGGACAAGGGGCTTTCTTTGGGTGCTGCTCCGGCTGGGGGGGGGGGGGGGGAAGGGGGGGTCTTGCTGGACATGGGTGGCTGGAAGGAAGCAGGGGGAGGGGAGGGTCGCTGCACATGGGTGGCTGCAGGGGGGACAGGGAACAGGGAGATAGGGATGGGGCTCCACACACCACATGGGTGCCTGCAAGAGGGACAGGGGATACAGGACGGATACTGCAGGGCGGGCAGGGGGACAGAAGGGTTGGTGGTCATCAGGGGGGACAGGTGGGTCGATGGACATGGCTGGCCACAGGGGAGGAACAGGGAAAAAGGAGAGGAGCGTACTCAGACATGGGTGGCTGCACAGGAGAGGAGGGTCGCTGGACATGGGTAGCTGCAGGGGGGGGGCAGGGGGACAGAAGGGTCGCTGGACATGGCTGGCTGCAGGGGGGACAGGGGAGAGAAGAGGGACGCTGCACATGCGTGCCTGCAGGGGGACAGGAGGGATGCTGAGGGGGGGGGCCTGAGACCACATGGGTGGCTGCAGGGGGAGCAGGGGAGACAGGAAGGACGCAGCAGGGGGAGAGGAGGGTTGATGGGCATGGGTGGCTACAGGGGTATGCTGGACATGGGTGGCTGCAGGGGGAACACGGGGAGAGGAGGGTCGCTGCACATGCCTGGGTGCAAGGGGGCAGGGGAGAGGGAGGGGGTTCCTCACACAACACACGCAGTCACTCATTCTCTGTCTGCCACATACACTCTCACTCACACACTCACTGTCTTTGTCCCTCTCTGTCACACAGTGTCACACAGAAACACAAACACTGTCTCTCACACACTCTTTCTCTTGCACAAACACATACACTCTGTCTCTCTCTCTCTCACATTCTCTCTCTGACACACACGCTCCATCTCTCACACATGCTCTTTCTGAAACATACACTCCAAGGAAAACCTTGCTAGCGCCCGTTTCATTTCTAACAGAAACGGGCCTTTTTTACTAGTAATAACCATAAAATAAACCAAGTTAGTTTTCCAATTTTCAACACTATCAACACCAACAATCAGTAATGCTGAACAGTACAATCCAAACTAATCTACTTACAAATATGTTTGCCCCTCAGTTACCCACAAAGGTGTATACTAAGGTGCAGGACATGACGCTTAGGCAGCTGCTGCTGCTGCTAATGTCGGCAAAGAGATGGGGCTTTGCCACACCGTAAATGTTACAGGCAGTTGAAAGGATTGTCCCAGATGGCAAGCAGAGAAGACAATGTGAACACAGCCAAATTAAGGTTCCAAGTTGGAAAAAGTCTTCACAGCGGAGATGCAAAATCATCTCTCCTTTGTAACAGGCCAAAATACAGCTGTTCTTGCAGAGCTGGTGCCGGGCTCTTCTGCAATCCCTCCACTATCCAGAAACATGGTGATCGCCACCTCGAGATTATGATTACATGCTTCAAGCATATGCTTCCCAACACTCTCACTAGCACCCGTGATGGCAGTGAACTGCTGGATTAACCCCTTCAATGCTGAGGAAGCAACTACCACCACCAATATCAGAACAGGGCCTTGACAAAATTCTCAGGGGCCTTTGACCAACTATCTGCTCCCTCAACCCCTGCCAAAAGATACTGCAGCAGGCAAGCAGGAGCCTCATCGAAAGAAGGCACAAAAATCATTAACACCTTTCTAATGGGCAACGGCCAACAGCATTTAAAAAAAGGCAGTGGTCTGTCCTTTACTAAGGAACAACTATCTTGACCTGGACAAACTCTAAAGTTACTGGCCAATATCTAGCATCCCATTTCTAGAAAAATTTACAGAACAGTGTGTTCAACTCAAAAATTGTTTAGAACAGAGAATTTATAATACTGTTCCTACATTTCCTTGTTTTTACTGTATTCTTTAACATGTAAGATGCTTTCTTTTACTATGTAAGCCGCACTGGACCTGCTGTAGGTGGGAAAGAGCGGGGTACAAATATAATAAATGCATAAATAAAGTGATTGACTAGATTCATGTCAACCTGGATTCAGACCACATCGTACCCCTACTAGATTATCTTTACAGAAACCGAGATAAGGATTTTGCTTCTGTGTTAGTACTGCTGAATGTTTGATCACATTTTGATACTGTGGACCACAATATCATGTTAGCATAACTGGCAGTAAAAGGTATTAGTGGCACATTACTTGCTTGTTTCAGATTCTGTCAGACAGCAACAGCCCATACTCTTTGGCAGCATCTCATCTCTACTGTGGGCGCTGATCTGTGGAGTACCACAAGGATCAATATTGTCACCCATTTTGTTCAATATCTACCTGAAGCCATTAGCTGAACTGACTCAACTGAGGATTCATACACACTGAACTAGATTTACCACATATACTCCGCTGTAAGTCAAGAAACATTGACTTCAAATAACCAGGGTCATTCTCATCAGTACCATAGCACTTTTGCTATTGCTAGCTTCATGCAAGTACAGTGAACAGATTCTGGTTGTGGTAAAGTTGCTTTACATGATACAACCAGAGCTATTTGACCCTGGTGTGGGAAGAACTCTATTCAGGGTGAGCTTGAATAGTGTTCAAAGAGGTTTGGAGGATGGTGTACAAGTAAGACTGGAGAGTGATAAAAGTAATTAGCGATGATTGCTTAAACGTTGTGGTCCATTGACAGTTTGTTCTGAGCATGTACGCTGAGAGGAGGGCATACCGCAGGGAAGTGTGCATAATTATCAAATGACCTGGAGACAGCTAAAAGCCATTTGACTGGCTGATGGCTCAAGCAGTAGGTTCAAAGAGGAAGTTTGGCTGAGGCAGTGTTGAAAGAATTGACTGAAATTCTGATCTTTTATTAAAAAAAAAAAAAAAAAAAGGCAAACAGGAGTGTGTGCTGGTGCTGAGAAACACTGATTTCTGAATAAGAAGGGTTTGTGATTTGTGAAAATACACTTTTTGATTTAGTGAACTTGCCAATGTTTAGAATGAGACGCTTATCAGTGAAGGATAAATATATAATCCTCATATACTGAAGTCGGATGAGAGAGAGAGAGAGAGAGAGAGAGAGAGAGATATGTTGGACCAGGAAGTGGAGGAGAGGGATAGAGAGGAAGCAATATGGGACCCAACCTGAACTCATACGGTCACAAACTCTTATCAAACGAAAAATAAAACAGAAACCTTTCAGTCTATATGGCTACCATGTGAGAAATACCTGGGGAAAGGAAAATCAGACGACCTTGACCTTGTTTAGGAACAATTTTTATGACTGTAACATCTATTTTGTACTTAATTATGAAAAGTGAAGCAAGAGAGTCACATTTTAGAAGGGTTGGAAAGGAAAATTATATTCACTACAATATGCTACATATATAATAACTGTTCCTAACTATTGCTTATGTTTGAAACTTTTAATGTTTCAGAGAATTTAGAAATATACCAATATCAAAATTACTGTTGGGAAATATTGTTTCTTTCTGATGATATTTATGTTTTCAAAACTTTAATAAACTGCATTTATGTACCCTAGAATGGCCTCGTCTTGGCCCCCGAGACACAAACTGTTACTTTAATGTCCTTTCATTCACCGGATCATGGATCTACAGTAGCACATTTACTACACGAACAAACGGTTAAGATAATTGCCTTAAAACATGCTTCTCCGTCTACAATTCCCATTCCCCTACTGATATCCGAAACGGGCCCCTGGCATACATGTTCTACACTAACCCTTCTGGCCAAGGACCCAAAGGCCCAGAAAGTAAGCGAAAAGAATCTCAGCCACTCACCAATACTACCACCATCTTGGATCTACGTGTCGCCGACTCCGAGCGTTGGCGGAAGTGCGTTGAACGATGTCCGTCTCTAGGAATCCAAACCTCATTTTGGTATTCCAATAGCTCTTCTCAATACATTTCAAGCCTCTTTCTAGAGCTCCAATGAGATTTGATTGAGAACAGGCGACGGCATAACGTCACAAAGCTGAATCATTCAGCTTAGCTATGTTTCCCCTTCCCCGCGCAGCCGTCGTTCTGCATACACGCAAAATAAAGTAAACCTATGAGCTGCTCCATCCACGTTGTCGGTTTTTTTTTTTATTCTTACTTATATTTTCAAACATGCCAGCTTGTGTAGCATACTGATGTACACAAAGGAAGTATAATAACGGAATAACTTTTCGTAAGCAGAGTAGTAATTTGTTTAGAAATCGCAATCAGCGTGTCATTTGGAGTAGTTGGTTATAGGGACACCCTAGCATGTGTTATATTCGTGCAGAGTGTTTTCCCCCCCTCCTGGTAGAGGTCCACTCAGACATCATGATGAGAAGCAGGTGCTCAACATTCCGAGTTTCTATCTGTTTATTTAATTACTTATTTAAGGCAGTTATATTTTTTTATTTATTTGTTACATTTTTCCCACCTATTTGCAGGCTCAATGTGGCTTACTTAGTACCGTATCAGCGTTCACCAATTCCGGTATGAACAAATACAAGGTGATGTGCTAAAATAAGGTTCATGTGTGACAGATACATTAGGGGATCTGAGAGAGGAAGAGTTAACTTATGTATATCCTACATTAAACATGAATTAGGTTAAAACCTGAGAGCATTTAAAATCTTTTTTTTCCTGTGCCTAGAACAAAAGAGAAAGATGGTCTGTGGGAACTTGCTCCTTTTATCAGAATGCAGTGGTATATTATAAAAATGCACTTAATAGTGTTTATTACTACTATTTAAAAGAAATATATAAAATAATGAGGGCTGAGCTACCTTCATGCGGTCCAGAATCAGTCTAAATGTGCCAACATTTTCCAGGTCTATGATATATATTTATTTCTTCTTCAAGTTAGTTTTCAACAGCATTTTCTCAGTTATTACCCAAACGCAAACACAATTATAATGGGATTGGTCCTAGGGTCGGGTCTATTTAACACCTTTGTGTGATATTGTGGAAGGGTAGTCTGGTAGGGTTTGTCTCTTTGCGGATGATACCAAACTCTGCAATAGGATGGACACCCTGGAGCAGTGGTGTAGCTACGGGGGGCCTGGGCTCCTGGTTTTGCTGGCAGGGGCTCCACCAGCTGAAGCATTGTCCAGCGCCGGTGTCCGGTGCCACCTTGTTGTCTGCCCTGCTTTGTCTTCCCCTCACATCTGGCACAAACCATCTCCTATTCTCAATCTATCCTCCTTGGTTTTCATCCAACATCCTTGTCCAGACCTCACTCTGCCATCACCATTTTTTTTCCTGTAGTGTGTGAATCAGGGTTGCCAGGTGGAAAATTTTTTTCCAGCCCAATCGAGCCCAAAAAACAGCCCAAAACCCGCCCAAACACAAACCCCGCCCCTGACACCCCCACCCCCGCGTCATCACCCCCGCCCCCGCCGTCATCAACCCCGCCCCCGCCGTCACCGGCCCCGCCTCCCACATCACCGGCCCCGCCTCCCCGTCATCGGCCACGCCTCTCACGTCATCGGCCCCGCCTCCCCGTCATCGGCCCCGCCTCCCCGTCATCGGCCCCGCCTCCCCGTCATCGGCCCCGCCTCCCACGTCACTAACCCCGCCCAAAACGTCATTAACCCCACCCAAAAACGTCACTAACCCCGCCCCCCTCCCGCGGCCGAAAAAACCGCCCTGAAGGCCAAAAACAGCCCAAAAAACCGCAACCCGCCGCGGGCAAAAATTTCCCGCGGCGGGTCGCGGAAAACCGCCCAATTGGGCGGTAAAACCGCCCACCTGGCAACACTGGTGTGAATGCGTTTCAGAGTGTTTTGTGGTCAAGGACGTTAGATTGAGAATAGGAGATGGCATGACGTCAAAAAACTATAGCCAATTAGGTTAATCTCCCTTTCTCATCTGTGTGCAGCTGTCATGCCCACTCACTCAAAACAAAGCAGGCAAACCTATGAGCTGCTCTATCCACGTTCTTCTTTATTGTTAGTAGCATTTTTATTTGATTTCACTTATATTTTCAAACATGCCTGCTTGTGCAGCATATGAATGTACAGAGGAAATATTGGTTTCATTGGTTACAGTAGTAATTAGTTCTAAATTGTAAATCATTGTGTCATTTGGGGGGCTGGTTAGAGGGACTCCCTGTATTTATTTATTTACTAGTAAAAAAGCCCCGTTTCTGATGCAAATGAAATGGGGGCTAGCAAGGTTTTCTTCTGTGTGCATGTGGGAGTGTGCTGTCTGTCCCCTCTGCTCTCTGTCCCCTCCCCCCTCGGAGTCGAGTCCTTCAGTGTTGTTTCCTGCTGTGCTGTGTTTGTGTTACAGAGATAGTGAGGGCTTCTGCCCTCTCTCCCCTCCTCCTTCTGAGTCCTTCACTGTTACAGAGAGAGTGATTTGATTTTGTGCTTTGCTGTGTTTTCCTTCACTGTTTGTGTTATAGAGAGAGCGAGGGCAGGGCAGACACTCATGGGGAAACCGGATATCTCTCCCCCTTCACACTTCTGGCTGGAGGCTTCATTTAGAATGTTGGTGGTGCCTTTTATATATAGAGATTTGGATTTTGCTCACACCTTTTTCAGTAGTAGCTCAAGCTGAGTTACATTCAGGTACACTGGGCATTTCTCTGTCCCTGGCGGGCTCACAATCTAATTTTGTACCTGAGGCAATGGAGGGTTAAGTGACTTGCCCAAGATCACAAGGAGCAGCAGTGGGATTTGAACTGGGCGCTTCTGGATGTCAAGACTGGTGCTCTAACCACTAGGCTACTGAGATGTTTTCCACTTAGTAAAGGGCCGCCAAAACTGACATTTTATAAGAATTAGGTGCTTAACAATAAGACTTACTATTTATAAGTATAACTTGAAAAAATAATTAGGTTGAAACCTGGGAGCATTTAACATCTTTTTTCCTGGCCTACATCAAAAGAAAAAATATTGCATGTGGGAACTTGCTCTTTTTGTTTTGTAGAATGCAGTGGTATATTATAAAAATGCATTTGCCTTTTTTATTACTACTATTTCAGAGGGGGCCCTTCCCTCATTGAATAATGAAGGAAGGGCTTCCTTCATGAAGACATTCTGTTCATAGTCAGTCTAAATGTGCCAATATTGTCCAGTTCAGCACACTATTAGCCTCCAAGTTCATACAAAGTTAATTATGTTCAGTGGAAAATAAATCTGTTGGTGCAGGGTGCTTTCTATGTGAATATTTCATCACTGTTACATTATTGCTACCAAGTATTACATAGCAAGGGCATTTGCTTTAAACTTTGTTTTGTTTATCCAGTCCTTACATGCACATGGTTTTGCTTTTTAAACCCAAAGGTGAATCCTAAGGGTGGTTGAGCAATTAGATATAAACTGTATTGTTTCTGACTTTACTTGTTTTGGACTTCTTTGGGTCCTACTGATCTGTACATCTGCTGTCTAGAATTTTGGAAGATGAAAATGATAAAATAAAAATTAAGTTTTGGATGTACTCTGTACAAGTTGTTGTTTACTTTTGCAGTGTGCGTATGGATGCCTGTTCTGGTGTGTGAATGTGATTATGTTTGATTAACTGTCTATACTTATGGCTATGATTTCTGAATATGCTGCTTCATTAAAGGACAGACTTTTAAATTCCCAGTTGGGTATATATGCTAATATCATCTTTGTTAAAAGTTTAAGACATATCCATCTACTTGCTCCCATGATATAACTGAATTCTATTATTCTGTCTCACTGTATTTTCAATTGTAAGCCACATTGAATGCGACTTGCTTGGGATAATGTGGGATATAAATGTAAAATAAAAATCCTTTATCCTCCACTTTTTAAGATACTGCCTATCCAACTGGATGGTGATGGCACAAGGAAAGCAAGTTTGGTCCAGTGAGGACTAACTCAATATAACCTGTATTATCATATTGAAAATGCGACCATACCATGACTCTATGATTATGTTCCTCTAATAAGGATTCCTTTTACTAAGCAGCAGTAAGCCCAACGTGGGCCTACCACTCGATATACAGGAAGTACCGCCAGGCTACCGCAGCAGCCCGGTGGTACTTCCCACCCCTAAAACACTGTCATTTCTGGCACTACAAAAATTTATTTATTTTTGTAGCGCTGGAGTGTACCCAGCAGTAATCAGGCAGTGCTGCTTGCTGCCTGGTTATTGCCAGGTTAATGCAGGAGCCCTTACCACCACCTCAATGGGTGGTGGTAAGGGTCCCCCCCCCCCCCCCGAAATGGCCGAGAGGCAAGTGCTTTACTTGCCGCCTGGTCATTTTCTGTATGAAAGCAAGACTTCCCTTTTACCAGCTGCGGTAAAAGCGGGCCTCAGCGCATGTATAAAACACACACTGACACCAGCGCTGGTCCCCTTTTGCTGCAGCTTGGTAAAAGGAGCCCTAAATGATTAACTGGCTTTTTAGATAGCATCAGTGAGGAGGCTGTATGGAGGTAAGACTTATTCAAGAAGGTGCTGCTTCTGGGGGACAGCCTGGATTCAGGGCAACATTGAGGACCCCCTGAAGCGGAAGGAGTGCCCATGCTGTGTGAGGAGGCAGGTAGGAAAGAATTTAGTGGTTGCAGAGTGCTGGAAGTGGCATGACAGACAGTGTTTGTGGAGGAAAGCTTGTGCACCAACCAGCATCAAGCAACTCAATTGGTTGAGTTGCTGGTAACGTGGATAAAGATGAGCCAGTCAATATTGTGTATCTGGATTTTCAAAAGGCGTTTGACAAAGTACCTCATGAAAGACTCCAGAGCAAATTGGAAAGTCATGGGATAGGAGGTAGTGTGCTATTGTGGATTAAAAACTGGTTAAAAGATAGAAAACAGAGAGTAGGGTTAAATGGTCAATATTCTCAATGGTGAAGGGTAGATAGTGGGGCTCCCCAAGGGTCTGTGCTGGGACTGCTGCTTTTTAACATATTTATAAAAGATCAAGAGATGGGAGTAACTAGTGAAATAATTAAATTTGCCGACAACACAAAGCTATTCAAAGTTGTTAAATCGCAAGAGGATTGTGAAAACTTACAAGAGGACCTTACGAGATTGAGAGACTGAGCGTCTAAATGGCAGATGACGTTTAATATGAGAATGCAAAGTGATGCTTTGTATCGCTCCATGGTACAACTGCACCTCGAATATTGTGTTCGATTCTGGTCGCCGCATCTCAAAAAAAGATATAGTGGCATTAGAAAAGGTACAGAGAAGGGCGACGAAAATGATAAAGGGGATGGGACGACTTCCCTATGAGGAAAGGCTAAAGCGGCTAGGTCTCTTCAGCTTGGAGAAAAGACGGCTGAGGGGATATATGATAGAGGTCTATAAAATAACGAGTGGAGTGGAATGGGTAGATGTGAATCGCTTGTTTACTCTTTACAAAAATACTAGGACTAGGGGGCATGCAATGAAGCTAGAATGTAGTAAATTTAAAATGAATCGGAGAAAATATTTCTTTACTCAATGTGTATTTAAACTCTGGAATTCATTGCCAAAGAATATAGTAAAAGCAGTTAGCGGTGTTTAAAAAAGGTTTGGATGGCTTCCTAAAACAAAAGTCTAAAGACCATTATTAAAATGGAGTTGGGGAAAATCCACTGCTTATTTCTAGAATAAGCAGCATAAAATATATTGTACTGTTTTGGGATCTTGCCAGGTACTTGTGACCTGGATTGGCCACTGTTGGAAACAGGATGCTGGGCTTGCTGGACCTTCGGTCTGTCCCAGTATGGCAGTACTTATGTATTTATGCTTTAATTTTCGCAGTTGGCATCCCCAGATACAAAGAATTACAATAATCTAACCTCGATATCACCATACTTTGTACAACAGTGTGAAAATCAGAAAAAGACATCATAGGCTTCAGTCAATATAACAAACGTAATTGAGCAAATGATGTACCAATGACATGGGTAATCTGAGATTTCATTGTAAAATGTGCATTCAGTACCACCCCCAATAATTTCATCTCATTCTTAATCTGCATTTCCACACCACACACTGACAGAGGCCATCTTTCATCCCTCTTTCGTCCTACAATCATAAACTCAGTTTTATTCAGATCCAAAACCAACCCATGTCACATTCACAACCTCGTGGGCCTTTGCAAACTGTCACGGTCATGGCTCTGGGGGCCTCTGCAAACTGTTATGGACTCAGGGAAACGTGAGCTCTTGGGCTGCTGATGACGAATGGCAGCAGCAGCAAGTGAACCTTCCAAACAGGACTGGACTAAAGAGGCAGGACTGGAACACACTAGAAGTGCAATAAGCACACAGACAGGAACAGGGTAAACAGGAATAGACTAGAAGTGCAATGAGCAAACAGGGAGGAATGAGGTATACAGGAACTGATCTTGACTAGGCAGGACTGGAACAGACTAGAAGTGCAAGAAGCACACAGGCAGGAACAGGGTACACAAGAGCAGAGCCAAGTAAAGCTAGAGGAAGGGCATTCAAATGGGCCGCAAGGCCGAACTGGAACCTGTGCACACCAGAGCCCTCTCATACGGTCTTCAAGGCCAAACTGGAACCCATGCACAATGACAGAAGGCAAAAAGAGAAGGCACATACACACAGACAGAAGCAGACTAGGCAGAACTCTAGACAAGGCAGATTAGGTAGAGCACTAGTCAGAACTCTATGCAAGACAGACTAGGCAGAGCACTAGGCAAGGCTAGGTAGAACTCCAAACAAGGCAGACTAGGCAGAACTCTAGGTGAGGCAGACTAGGCACAGCACTATGCAAGGCAGACTAGGCAGAACTCACAAAATAGGCAGAACACAAGGCAAGGCAGAGAACAAGGCTGGGCCACGTGGCCACAAGGTTAGAGGGAAGCCACACAGAAGAGCAAGGCTGTTCCACACAGCCACTCAATCAAAGAACAGAACAAACCGACAGTAACCAAAACAGAAGTGATAACCCTAGCACACAGACAAACAGACGAACCAAGGCAGAAGTGCCACATGGGCACACTATCTAGGAAACAAGACAGAAGTGCTACACAAGCACACTGACTAGGAAACAATTGTACTAAAATTTCTGAAGTTAATGTCGAAACCACTTAAAATTTACACTCCAGACATTCCTTATCTATTCAATCACTATCAGGGCACAGACTGTAGAAATCTGCCCAGCTCCTGTTTTGTTTCCCCAATTACCGGTGTTGCCACCCAATCTCCGCTAAGATTCCATGGATCCAATCCTTCTAAACAGGATTCTTTTGTGTTTATCCCACGCATGTTTGAATTCCATTATCGTTTTCTTTTTTTTTTTTTTTTCACTTTAAATTTTTTATTGATTTTCATGAGCATCCAAGAACAATAACAGCATATTGCATATATTGCATACCCACATAAGTACATAACTAACTTTACATTTGCACTTTTACTCTCTCCCACAACATGTGCTTCCCATAAGGTCCACTACATATCCAACTCTTCACTTTGTAACATACAACTATTCAAATCAACTCTCTCTCAACTGGCCCTGATCCCCAGTATATACCTCCCCTCCCCAACCATTCAGTTCCCTACCTTCCCACCCACCCTCCCTAACCCTCAACTCAATTTTTAGAATACTTTCCCCACTCAAAACCAATCCCTTCTCTATGAACTAACCTCCCCTCCTTCCCCCCTCCCCCAACAGAATTATTCCCAATCCCTCTCCTATAGTTCCTCCACTATTTGTTGAAGTCTTGTCCATCCCTTTTTATGTCAAAGTTCTCCGTCCCTCCTGTAGACCATCAGGCGCTCCATACTCCATAATTGCCTCACTTTAATTTTCCAATCTCCCAAATTTGGGGGATCTACTGCTTTCCAGCATCGCGCTATAAGGCATTTGGCTGCCGCCAATCCCCATCTCATCATTTTACTCTCCTCCCAGGACTCCCGGTCATTATGCATACCCAGTAGACACACCTGAGGACTGCACACCAAAGAAACTCCCATTATCCGAGCCAATGCTTTCATCACCTCCTGCCAGAATGGCACCACTCCTGAGCAAGTCCACCAGATATGCTTAAAAGTGCCCCCCTGTGCTTTACACCTACAACACTCATCTATAACCCCTGGGTACATCCTTTTCAATCTCTCTGGCGTGTAATACCACCGTGTGAGTACCTTGTAGGCATTCTCTTGTACCAACACATATGCCCTCCCATTCCTGCTCACTAAATTGATAATGCAAATCCTCCCACGCCCCTTGAAATGGGTAAGGTTCGAGATCATCGCCTCGAAAATATTGATATATCACTGAGATAGGCTTCGGGACTTTCCCCAACAGTAACCACAATTTTTCCAGATTTTCCCTATCTTGTATGTTCTCCCTCCTCCACCCGGATGTGACCACAAAATGTTTTAATTGCATGTAAGCAAAACTATCTCCCTCAGATAGCCCATAATGGGCACTCAGCTCCCCCAAACTCCACAACCGACTCCCATGCAGCACATCCCTAAAGCACACCAATCCCTTCCTTTCTTTTTTTTTTTTTTTAATTTCTTTATTTATCAGTTTCATATATTTACAAGAATACATTCTTGAAAAAGCAAAACAGTTTAAACATATTACAGGAAATTTTCCAAAATGGAATGTTAAGAAAACAATCTTAATCAACTTGTATTAGACCCCAATGTGTGGGGGCTAGAGCTTCAATACTCAGGAGTCAAGTTTCACATATCGTTCAAAAATAAAGTAAAATTAAAAAAAAGGCTTAACAGTATAGATCGCTATTTTCCTAATTATCTCATTTTAAAACTAATCAGATCTACTTAGCTCCAACACAAATTATAAGACCTTTTTCTGACTAATAAATTGTTTCAAATGCTCAGAAACAAAAAATACATACTTAACCCCTAGATATTTTACATTGCATTTGCATGGATAATTTAGGTTGAAGGAGGCACCCAAGGCTAATGTATCTGATCTTAATGCCAAAAACTCCTTCCTTCTAACCTGGGTCTGTTTTGTAACGTCTGGAAAAGCAAACACTTTTTTCCCATAAAAAGGAACTTGTAAATTCTTTAATGCCATTTTTCTAATTGAGTCCAGGTCTTGTTGGAAAATAAAGGATACCAAAAGAGTTTGTCTTTCAGTTATTTCAGTTAAAGAAGATTCTAGTAACTCAGAAACATTTAAATCAGGCTGTTCTTGTGGTAAAGCTTGAGTGTTATCCTTCAAACCTCTGGATGGTAAGTAATATACTTTATTCAACGGAGGTATATTATCCTCTGTAAATTTCAAATTTTCCACCAAATACCGTTTGAAAATTTGTAAAGGAGAATAAACTGGAGTTCTTGGAAAATTCAATAAGCGCAAATTAAGTCTTCTATTATAATTTTCAAAATACTCCAATCTGTTGTGAATCAATATATTATCTTGTATAAGTTTTGCAGAAATTTCTTTCATTTTTGCATTTTCATCAGTTAAATGGTGTGTTTTTTCTGAGACTTCATTTTTCATTACTGTAAGGTCTTTAGATAAAGTCTGAACGTTACTCACAAGCAGTGCTTTTTTTGTGCCGGTACGCAACGGTACGGCGTACCGGCACCTTTTTCTCCTCCTCCCCTCCCCTCCCATTACTTCCAGCGATTCTCCGCCTCTCCCCTGCCCTCTCATCGACGTGCAGCGATTTTTCCGTCCCTCCCCTGCCCTCACCTCTCTCATATCCAGCGATTCTTCGTCCCCCAGCGTCCTCCTTCACTGCCTGCCAGCCAGTCGGACTCAGAAGCGAACGGTGCAGGCAGCGATTGGCTGGCAGCGTCGTAGCTTCCCTCTGCAAGTCCCGCCTACAACTTCCTGTTTACGCATAGGCGGGACTTGCAGAGGGAAGCTACGACGCTGCCAGCCAATCGCTGCCTGCACTGTTCGCTTCTGAGTCCGTCCGACGCTGGCTGGCAGGCAGTGAAGGAGGACGCTGGGGGACGAAGAATCGCTGGATATGAGAGAGGTGAGGGCAGGGGAGGGACGGAAAAATCGCTGCACGTCGATCGGAGGGCAGGGGAGAGGCGGAGAATCACTGGAAATAATGGGAGGGAAGGGCAGGGGAGAGAGAATTGCTGGAAATCAATGGGATGGGAGGGAAGGGCAGGGGAGAGAGAATTGCTGGACATGTGAAGGGCGGGGAGAGAGAATTGCTGGACATGGGATGGGAGGGAAGGGCAAGGGAGAGAGAATTGCTGGACATGGGAAGGGCAGGGGAGAGAGAATTGCTGGACATGGGATTGGGCTGGGAGGGAAGGGCAAGGGAGAGAGAATTGCTGGACATGGGATGGGAGGGAAGGGCAAGGGAGAGAGAATTGCTGGACATGGGATGGGAGGGAAGGGCAAGGGAGAGAGAATTGCTGGACATAGGATGGGATGGAGGGAAGGGCAAGGGAGAGAGAATTGCTGGACATGGGAGGGAAGGGCAGGGGAGAGAGAATTGCTGGACATGGGATGGGAGGGAAGGACAGGGGAGAGAGAATTGCTGGACATGGGAAGGGCAGGGGAGAGAGAATTGCTGGACATGGGAGGGAAGGGCAAGGGAGAGAGAATTGCTGGACATGGGATGGGAGGGAAGGGCAGGGGAGGACAGGGGAGAGAGAATTGCTGGACATGGGAAGGGCAGGGGAGAGAGAATTGCTGGACATTGATGGGAGGGCAGGGATGAGGTAATTGCTGGACATGGAGGGGAGGGCAGGGAAGATAGAATTTCTGGACATGGAGGGGAGAGAGGAGAATCGCTGGATGGGGAGGGGAGGACAGGGAAGAGAGAATTTCTGGACATGGAGGGGAGAGAGAATAATCGCTGGACGGGGAGGGGAGGACAGGGAAGAGAGAATTTCTGGACATGGAGGGGAGAGAGGAGAATCGCTGGACGGGGAGGGGAGGACAGGGAAGAGAGAATTTCTGGACATGGAGGGGAGAGAGGAGAATCGCTGGGAGGGGAGGACAGGGAAGAGAGAATTGCTGGACATGGAGGGGAGAGAGGAGAATCGCTGGAGAGGGAGGGGAGGACAGGGAAAAGAGAATTGCTGGACATGGATGAGAGGGGAGAGAGGAGAAATGCTAGAAATGGATGGAGAGGAGAGCAGGAGATAGAGAATTGCTGGACATGGATGGATGGAGGAGTTGGCTAGGAGAGAGGAGAAATGCTGACTTGGATGGAGGAGAGGGGAGAGAGAATTATTGCTTGATATGGATACAGAGGAGGGAAGAGAGATGAGAAATGCTGGACATGGATGGAGGGGAAGAGAGAGGAGAAGTGCTGGACATGAATGGAGGGGAGGAAAGAAAAAAGAAGATGCGCATGGATGGAGATGAGGGAAAGGGAAGAGGAGAAAAACTGCACATGGATGGAGAAAATAGGCAAAAGCTAGATACATCTTATACCTCCTCCAGTCAATTCCATGGAGGAGGACCCAGCTTTTACTTATGGATGCAGGGCAACAAAAGAAGAAGAAAGGAGGAAAGTAAAGAAATAAATGGAAAGAAAGTCCTGGAAACGGAGTTAAGAGAACAGATAGAGAGCAGCAGAATCAGAGACTGGGACCAATATGGATAGAAAAACAAAGTCACCAGACAACAAAGGTAGAAAAAAATCATTTTATTTTCATTTTAGTGTTTGGAATTTGTCTTATTTTGCACTGGGTATACTGGAGCTGTAACAGCTTACAGAAATTATTTATAATGAAAAAAAATCACATTATTTTTTCTCCTATACTAGTATAATATTTTCAATGATGTCTGCTTATATGCGCCATGGCTGGTATAAGGGGTGTGGCTAATGTGGGTGTGGCTATAATAGGGGCGGTGCCATGTGTGGTGACCCCACCCACAATGAGTACCGGCACCTTTTTTTCTGCAAAAAAAGCACTGCTCACAAGAGAGTCGATCTTGCTTGTCGATGCTAAGACTGTCTGAAGTGTCTCCCATATAGTCTCAAGTGTTACCGGCGCTTTCTGGGCCTTGGATGGCAAAAAGGCTCCGACTGGGGATATCGCCATGGGGCCCAGCTGGGTCACCGCTACATCGTCTTCTCGGTTTTGCGGATCCACTCCATAGTCGGTTGCGGCGGTTGAGAACGCGTTGGAGGGGACAACAAAATATCCTGTCCCAAAAGCTCAGCCTCTCCTGTTGCTAGTAGCTCAGCGGGACCTCCAGACGCCGTCTTTGCGATTCCCGCGAGAAAACTATCGAGCGTCTGCTGGGTCGATGTAGAGGTAAGAGCCGTCTGAGCTCCGGCTCTAACAAATGCTTTCCTCTTTGTATGGGGCATGTTTTGAAACAGGCAAACAAATTATTTTAGGAAATAGAGTAAGCGTTTGAACTCCTGCAGACACCTCGATGTTACTCGCGTAGAGATGTAACTGCTGCCATCTTGCTCCGTCCCCCAATCCCTTCCTTTCTGTCACGCTTCAGCGCCTGTCACGAACAGTGAGCCCTTGGACCACTACCGACAGTCGGCAGTGGCAGGAGAACCCCTCAAAAAGGCAACACGACACAGCCCGGACTTGAGCAGCTGGACCGGAGAAGCAGCAGAGGCAAGGAGCCGGAACAGGCAAAGTAGGAACCCTAGACTTCACCTGCATTAGCCGCGTTTCACCGGGAGTTGAGCCCCCGGCTGCAGGCGGCCGGCAGGACTTACCGGACAGGGCAGGACCGGACTAGAACAGAAGCAGCAGCTGCAAGCAGGAGAAAAGTCCACGATCCAACAATGTCTTGACCAGACAGCAGCAGAAGAATAAGCCAGTGAAACAAGCCGGGGTCTGGGGTAGTCAGCAAGCAGAAGAATAAATCAGTAACCAGACAAAGGTCAAGCTGACACGAAAAGTAGCAAGGTAGCAATGCAACAAAACTCTCAGAGACTGAGACTCCACTGTGGACCCTTGTTGCAAAGCAAACTAGAAAGTTTCCAGGTGGTTAATAAAGGCACACAGCAAGGGAGTACACCAGGTAAGGATGCTGCTTAGTTCCAAAAATCCCACGCCAGTCTGGAAGACTGAAAAACCCGGACCGGACCAGTCTGACTTCTGGAACATGGGAAGCGGCAAGTAGTTAATCCATAGCAGCCACCAGGTCCTGCCAGCAGGGGGCGAGATGGATGAGAGCCTGACACACGGGCAAATTCGTAACACTTTCCCATCTTGCAAATGTAGAATTTTCTCTACCTGCTCTAAACCTAGGCTCACAACAAAGTGAAGCCAAGGACACCCCTTCCCTCCTCCCTCAACGTCTCCGAACTACTCCCCATATTCCTGTCGCGACCCTTACCTGCGCCGCCTTGCCCGCTGGGATGCCCCTCTCCGCGAGCAGGGAGGAGCGGGGTATCGCTGGCTATGGGCAGCGTGGGCGGAGAGTTGTACCCGCCTCCTGGGCTATGCCGGTTCGCCGCTTCAGCGCGGTGGCGGCCGGAGAGCGCCGGCGCTGCCAAAATGGCCGGCGCTCTCTAACTTGCAAGTCTCTTCCGGGTGCGGGACCTGGGAACAGAGGAAACGCCCCTTCAGGGTCCGGATTGGCTGGTCGCGGCTAGACTCCGCCTTCTCTCTGGGACCAGCCTATCCGGAGCCCTGGGGCTGGCTGTGGGCCCCTCCTTTCTATCAGCTGTTGAGTGTTCTCCAGATGGAGGGGGCTATTTAAGGGCAGTCACTGGCAGTGTTCGTTGCTTCGGCTTCGACTTGCGGATCCCTGAGTTCTGTGTTTTGGATTGCCTGCCGCCTGCCTTTGAACCTCTGATTGGACCTGGACTTTGCTATTGCCTTCCGCCTGCCTTAGAACCCCTGATTGAACCTGGACTTTGCTTTTGCCTGCCGCCTGCCTTTGAACCTCTGATTGGACCTGGACTTTGCTATTGCCTTCCGCCTGCCTTAGAACCCCTGATTGAACCTGGACTTTGCTTTTGCCTGCCGCCTGCCTTTGAACCTCTGATTGAACCTGGACTTTGCTATTGCCTGCCGCCTGCCTTTGAACCTCTGATTGAACCTGGACTTTGCTTTTGCCTGCTGCCTGCCTTTGAACCTCTGATTGAACCTGGACTTTGCTATTGCCTGCCGCCTGCCTTTGAACCTCTGATTGAACCTGGACTTTGCTTTTGCCTGCCGCCTGCCTTTGAACCTCTGATTGAACCTGGACTTTGCTATTGCCTGCCGCCTGCCTTTGAACCTCTGATTAAACCTGGACTTTGCTTTTGCCTACCGCCTGCCTTTAAACCTCTGATTGAACCTGGACTTTGTTATTGCCTGCCGCCTGCCTTTGAACCTCTGATTGAACCTGGACTTTGTTTCTGTCTGCCCTAAGCCGGTCCTTCTTGGGAGGTCTCTGGCCTGATTCTCCAGGTAAGATCAGAACTGTCTGGCTGCCAGACGTTGTTTGGTCCAAGGGCTCACTTTCGTGACACAGGCCTGACAGAAAGCCGAAGCCATGAGCTCGCCAGATAAGCCTGATCTAACCGACTTGGCCCAAGCTCTCCAACAGCAGCAGGCCCAGCTCAACAGATTGTCTGGAGTACTGCAGGATGTGTGTTCCCAGATGTCAGCACAGCGAGCACCGACTCCCGGGGCAAGTAGGACATCTCCACTTCAGCCTGCCTTTCGTTTGCCAGAACCTCCCCGGTTTGACGGCACACCCTCCGCATGCCGCGGATTCTTGAACCAATGTCAAATGCTCTTTGACATGCAACCTGCCTCCTTTCCTACGGACAAACAAAAGATTACCTACATTATCTCATTACTCTCCGGTGCGGCTCTGGCATGGGCTTCACCTCTCTGGGAGCAACAGGATCCTCTCCTTTCAGAACTTGGAGAATTCCTGCGTCGGTTCCGCATGGTCTTCGATGTTCCAGGGCGTCCCTCCTCTGCTGCAGGAGAACTACTACGGATCCAGCAAGGAAGCAGTACGGTTGGAGCCTATGCTATTCGATTCCGTACTCTGGCGGCAGAACTCAAATGGAATCAAGAGGCTCTTACGGCCATTTTTTGGCAAGGCTTGAGTGGGCGCATTAAGGACGAGCTAGCCGGCCGGGAGATCCCTAGTACCTTGGACGCTCTAATCTCTCTAAGTACTAGGATTGATGTCCGCTTCCAGGAACGGGCACGAGAACAAATTGCCTCTCGTCCGCCTCGCAGGTTTTCCCCTCAAAGACCACGAACTGTCTCTCCCCAGGAGGCGGTGGTTCCGACGGTGGAGGCACCGGAGGTGCCTATGGTGATTGGCAGGCACCGATTGACAGCTGTGGAACGAACCCACCGGAGGGAAAATAAACTATGTATGTACTGCGGGAAACCTGGCCATTTTGTGAAAGGGTGTCCCAACAAGCCGGGAAATGCTTAGACCCTAGCCTGGTGAAGGGGGTGGTTTTGGGTCGTTCAGGAACCCTTCCGGATAACTTAATGACTGTACCTATTATCTTACGTTGGCAAGAATTCAGGATAAACACCCTAGCCTTGCTAGATTCAGGAGCAGGAGGCAACTTTATTGATGCTAGGCTACTTCAGGGCCTAGGAAGGCCGGTTATTTCCTGTAAACCAGCTCTTCAAGTCACTTCCATTCACGGCTCCACTTTACCTCAGCCTATTACTCATCTCACTCTCCCGCTCCAGATGCAGGTGGGCCTTCTTCACCATGAGGAGATACAATTTCTTATTTTACCTCAGGCCATCCATCCTGTAATTCTAGGTATTCCCTGGCTGCGGCTGCACGCGCCTTACATAGACTGGCCTTCGGGAGAGATCAGCCAATGGAGTGGTCATTGTTTTGAAACCTGTCTGACACCAGTGCACCCTCTTCCTATTAATGTGCCAGCACTACTTGGAGCCCTCCACCCCTGTGATGCTCATCTTCCGAGGGAGTACGAGGAGTTTTCTGATGTTTTTGATGCCCGGGAGGCAGATTCCCTCCCGCCCCATCGCCCGTTCGATTGTCCCATTGAGTTGTTGCCCGGCACTATGCCTCCTCGAGGGCGTTTATATACTTTGTCCCGGGAGGAATCTGCTGCCATGCGGGCCTACATTCGGGACAACCTTCGTAAAGGATTTATCCGTCCATCCTCTTCTCCTGCCGGGGCGGGGTTCTTTTTTGTCTCTAAAAAGGATGGGTCCTTACGGCCCTGCATTGACTATCGAGGACTTAACAACATCACAGTCAAGAACCGTTATCCCCTTCCGCTTATCCCGGAGCTTTTTGATCGACTCCAGGGGGCTGTCATCTTTACTAAGTTGGATCTGCGAGGGGCCTACAACTTGATTCGTATCCGTCAGGGGGACGAGTGGAAAACTGCGTTTAATACTCACGAAGGCCATTTTGAGTATCGGGTCATGCCCTTTGGACTGTGTAATGCTCCTGCTGTATTTCAAGACTTCATCAACTTCATTTTCCGGGATCTTCTGTATTCTTCAGTCATTGTTTACTTGGACGATATTCTGATCTTCTCTGCTTCACCTCAGGATCATCCCGGGCATGTCCGCACTGTGCTTCAACGACTCCGGGATCATCGCCTGTTTGCCAAGTTGGAGAAGTGTGCTTTTCATCACTCCACCATTCCTTTTTTGGGACATATTATCTCTGCTGTTGGATTACAAATGGATCCTGCTAAACTGCAGGCTATCCGGGACTGGCCGCTTCCCCAGGGTCTCCGTGCCTTGCAACGTTTTCTTGGCTTTGCTAATTACTACAGACAATTCATTCCCCATTATTCGCTCCTCACAGCTCCTTTGACAGCCCTTACTCGGAAGGGGGTGGATGTTCGACATTGGTCTCCTGCTGCCCTGGAGGCTTTTTCTGCCTTAAAGACGGCTTTCTTGTCTGCATCTGTGCTCCGGAGTCCTGATGTCACGAAGCCTTTCATCGTGGAGGTCGATGCCTCTGCTCTGGGCGTGGGGGCGGTGCTGTCCCAGACCACTTCTTCTGGTAAGAAACATCCTTGTTTTTTTTTTTCTAAGAAGTTTTCGCCAGCTGAACGTAATTATACCATCGGGGACAGAGAGCTGCTGGCTCTAAAGCTCGCCTTTCAGGAGTGGCGGTACCTACTGGAGGGGGCTGCGCATCCTATTACTGTCATCACTGATCACAAAAACCTGCTTTATTTGCAGGATGCCAAACGCTTGAATCCCCGGCAGGCCCGTTGGTCTCTATTTTTTGCTCGTTTTTCTTTTCATTTGGTGTTTCGTCCCGCAGAAAAGAATATTCAGGCAGATGCCCTCTCCCGAGCTTTTGACGCACCGGAGGAACCTGAGGAGCTCTATCCTATGCTCAACCCTGCTTGCCTTTCTCCTATGGTGGGGGCCTCCGCCTGTCTCAAGACTCCGGTTCCTGCTCGATCTCGTCGCAAGGTTCTTCAGTGGGGTCATTCTGCGGCATTTTCGGGACATTTTGGGTTCCGTAAAACCTATCACCTTATTTCCCGTTATTTTTGGTGGCCCCGCATGACCCAGGAGATTCGGCAGTTTGTCTCTACCTGTCCTACCTGTGCTCGTACCAAGTCCTTGCCAGGCAAGCCGTGGGGGCTTCTTCAACCGTTACCTGTACCCCATCTACCATGGCAGGAGGTCTCGATGGACTTCATAACTGATCTTCCATGTTCCAAGGGCAACACGATCATCTGGGTGGTGGTGGATCGTTTTTCTCGCATGGCTCACTTTGTTCCCATGCGGTCCCTGCCATCCGCGAAGACTCTGGCTTCCCAATTTATCCAGCACATTTTTCGGCTGCATGGCCTGCCGCATCGTATCATCAGTGATAGAGGGTCACAATTCACCTCTAAATTTTGGAGATCGTTATGTTCTGCCTTTGGGGTGACCACGCATTTCTCGTCAGCTTATCATCCTCAGACCAACGGCATGGCAGAACGGACAAACCAGACCCTGAAAGCCTTCCTTCGGGCCTTCACTAATGCTCGTCAAGATGATTGGACTGATCTCCTGGCCTGGGCTGAATTTGCATACAACAATAGTTTTCATTCTGCTTCACGGACGTCACCCTTCTTCACTGTTTTTGGGCGTCATCCACGTCTTCCACCTCCGATTCCTTTGACTACAGCTCCCCCACTGCTCCAGTCTACTCTCACCACTATTCATGCAACTTGGAGGACAGTCCGTCAGCAGTTGGGGAGGGCGGCTGCTCGGTACAAACAATGTGCTGATCAGCGTCGCCGTGCCGCTCCCGTATTCCAGCCGGGACAGAGAGTATGGCTCAGCACCAAGTACCTCAAGCTTCGTCTTCCCTCCCTGAAGTTTGCCCCTCGCTTCATCGGGCCATTTTCTGTGTCATCTAGAGTGGGGACGGTGGCCTACCGCCTTCACTTACCTGGTAATCTGCGCATTCACAATGCTTTTCATGTGTCTCTGCTTAAACCTTTTAGGACTTCCCACTGGCATCCTGCTCCAAAGAAGATACTGGTTCCTGATTCTGACCCTGATCCAGAGTTCGAGGTAAAAGAGATACTTGACTCTAAACTCCAGCGGGGTCGATTGTTTTATTTGATCTCGTGGAAGAACTTTGGTCCTGAGGATAACTCCTGGGAGCCAGTGGCTAATATCCTTGCCCCTGATTTGTTACACGAGTTCCACTCTCGTTATCCTACTAAGCCTGGACCTAGACGGAGAGGGGGGGCTTACGGGGGGGGTACTGTCGCGACCCTTACCTGCGCCGCCTTGCCCGCTGGGATGCCCCTCTCCGCGAGCAGGGAGGAGCGGGGTATCGCTGGCTATGGGCAGCGTGGGCGGAGAGTTGTACCCGCCTCCTGGGCTATGCCGGTTCGCCGCTTCAGCGCGGTGGCGGCCGGAGAGCGCCGGCGCTGCCAAAATGGCCGGCGCTCTCTAACTTGCAAGTCTCTTCCGGGTGCGGGACCTGGGAACAGAGGAAACGCCCCTTCAGGGTCCGGATTGGCTGGTCGCGGCTAGACTCCGCCTTCTCTCTGGGACCAGCCTATCCGGAGCCCTGGGGCTGGCTGTGGGCCCCTCCTTTCTATCAGCTGTTGAGTGTTCTCCAGATGGAGGGGGCTATTTAAGGGCAGTCACTGGCAGTGTTCGTTGCTTCGGCTTCGACTTGCGGATCCCTGAGTTCTGTGTTTTGGATTGCCTGCCGCCTGCCTTTGAACCTCTGATTGGACCTGGACTTTGCTATTGCCTTCCGCCTGCCTTAGAACCCCTGATTGAACCTGGACTTTGCTTTTGCCTGCCGCCTGCCTTTGAACCTCTGATTGGACCTGGACTTTGCTATTGCCTTCCGCCTGCCTTAGAACCCCTGATTGAACCTGGACTTTGCTTTTGCCTGCCGCCTGCCTTTGAACCTCTGATTGAACCTGGACTTTGCTATTGCCTGCCGCCTGCCTTTGAACCTCTGATTGAACCTGGACTTTGCTTTTGCCTGCCGCCTGCCTTTGAACCTCTGATTGAACCTGGACTTTGCTATTGCCTGCCGCCTGCCTTTGAACCTCTGATTGAACCTGGACTTTGCTTTTGCCTGCCGCCTGCCTTTGAACCTCTGATTGAACCTGGACTTTGCTATTGCCTGCCGCCTGCCTTTGAACCTCTGATTAAACCTGGACTTTGCTTTTGCCTACCGCCTGCCTTTAAACCTCTGATTGAACCTGGACTTTGTTATTGCCTGCCGCCTGCCTTTGAACCTCTGATTGAACCTGGACTTTGTTTCTGTCTGCCCTAAGCCGGTCCTTCTTGGGAGGTCTCTGGCCTGATTCTCCAGGTAAGATCAGAACTGTCTGGCTGCCAGACGTTGTTTGGTCCAAGGGCTCACTTTCGTGACACAGGCCTGACAATTCCTAACAAATGTCTAAGATATGGGCTACAGTCCCCTAGTAGTCCCCTCCCCCCGGCCTCAGTGGTCCACAAAAACAAATTCAATGATCTCTGCGGCGAATATGACTGTTCCACCTGAACAGCCGGTTTCTCTACTCCCTTCTCCCAATCCAAAATTAAGCGAAGTTGTGCCGCCAGATAGTACCACTCCAAGTTTGGTACCGCTCTTCCCCCCCTTACCACATCTCCCCATAGAACTCGTTTTGCCAACCGCGGCCTTCTGTTCCCCCATATGAATTTCATTATAGACCTCTGCAATTTCTTAATAAGTGGTCCCAGAACCGCTATAGGCAATGATTGAAATAAAAATAACAAACGGGGCAACACATTCATCTTGATCACTGCCATCCACCCCCACCACGACAACCACAAGCCTTTCCATCTTATCATATCATTCCTAATCTGCTCAGAAATGTGTCCGTAGTTAAGCTTGAATAGCCTATTTAAGATCCTGGGTATCTGTATCCCTAGTTAACAGATTTGGTGTGGTACCCATTTAAACTCATACCTTTCTCTCACCTCTCGCACCTCCTCCTCACTCAAGGATATATCCAACAATTCACTTTTGTCCATATTTACCTGCAAGCCCGCATATTTCCCAAATTCTCCCAAATTCCCCTGAATCACTACGAGGGTCCTCTCCGGGTCTTCCACATATATCAACATATCATCTGCAAATAAAGCAATACGATGCTCCCTTCTCCCAATCCTAATCCCCCGCACCCCTGGATGATCGTGGATCAATTCCGCCAATTTTCTCTATAAGCAAAGCAAAAAGGAGCAGCAAAAGTGGACATCCCTGTCTGGTCCCTCTACCTATAGTGAAGAAGGGAGAATAACTCCCATGAATGTTTATACAAGCTCTTGACCTCTTGTACAAAGCTTCCAGCCAAATACTAAAATTTCCCCCTAGCCCCATTCTTTCCAACACTGCCCTCATGAACCCCCAATTTACCCTATCAAAGGCCTTTTCCACGTCCATGGCCAGTAGGGCTATTCCCGGTCTAGAGCTTTGAGCCTCCCACACTAGGTGAAGCATTCTTCTAATATTATCTCCCACTTGTCTCCCTGGAATAAATCCCAATTGATCTGTGTGTATCAACTTGGGCAACAGCCTACCCAGTCTATTCGCCAATATCTTAGCTAAGATTTTTACATCCACATTCAGCAGGGAAATGGGTCTGTAAGACCCACGCATAGTTGGGTCTTTACCCGGCTTAGGCAAGACCGTCACCCCCGCCTCTAACATTGATCTCGGGAGTTCCCGCCCCTCCAGTACTCCATTTCCCACCCTAAGCAATAAGGGGCTAAGTAAACTCTCAAAATATTTGTAGAACCGGGCTGGAAAACCATCCAACCCAGGGGCTTTACCATTAGGCAACTTTTTAATAACCCCTTGCAGCTCTCCTAATCTGATTGGTTCCCCCATCCTTTGACTGCTGGCCTCACTCAATTTATGAAATGGAATCTGATCCAGATATCTTGCCAAACTCTCCTTCGACTCCCCCTCTGTAGCTGCATATAATTCTTGGTAATATTTTAAGAAGCACCCTTCAATGTCTGAATCTGAATATACCCACCCTCCCCTCTCCTTTATTTTCTGTATCAAGGATCTCCCCCTCCTAGCTCTCAGGCAACGGGCCAATATAGCACTTGATTTATTCGCAAACTCAAAATACTGCTGTTTGAGTCTCATTCTCATATATTCAACCTCTGCCATCTGGGCCTGATCTAACTCCCCCCTGACTCTCTTAAGCTCAGCCCATATCCAGGGGGAGGGATTTCTTTGGTGTGCCTTCTCCAAACTGTTCAGGCTTGTATGCAGATTCAGCAACCACTGACCCCTCTCTCTTTTCTTCTGGGCTCCCCACTTAATCAAGACCCCCCCACACCACCGCCTTCAATGCATCCCACAACACCCCATCACCTACCTCTCCTGTATCATTAATTCTGCAGAATTCTTGCACCGTCCACTGTATCTCCTCCCTCACCCTCTCATCTCCCAATAAAGATTCATTAAGTTTTCAAAAACTATTCCTCTTCTTGTGTCCCAATCCCTTTACTTGTATCCAAACTGGAGCATGGTCTGCAATTTGAATGGGCTCTATCTCCGCCACCTCTACCATCTGCGCACTATTGTGGTGAACCCACAACCCATCTATCCTGGTGTAAGAACATGCCACATGGGAGTAAAAAGTGTAGCCCCGTTGCACTCCATGTAGCATCCTCCTGCAGTCCACCAATTCCATCTGTCTCAAGAATTTGTGTAGTGCCCTTCTCCCAGGACCCGTCTGATGCCCCCCTCCCCCAGAATGATCTAATTGGCCATCTGGGGCAATATTAAAATCTCTGCCTACGATCACCTGCCCTAAAATTCCTTGAATCTCCTGCCATAAAGTACAGTAAAATCCCCGTTGCCCTACATTAGGGGCATAAATATTTACCAATGTAATCTCCTTTCCCTGTAACAATCCCCTAATGGCTACACATCTCCCTGTTGTGTCCTTAAATTCATTAGTAATGACCAACCCACATTTCTGCCCTATAAGAATGGCCACGCCTCCCATCCTCTTCCCCCCTCGCTCTGATGCACCACCACCTCCCTATAAGATTTGCCTCTTAACAAATGTGTATCCCTCAGTCTCAAGGGTGTCTCTTGCAAGAAGGTCACATCACATCCCACTTCTGCCTATACAATTCCTTCATCACTCTACTTCTTTTCCCTTGATTATTAAGTCCATTCACATTCCAAGATCCCACCCCCAGGGTCTCCTCTTCCCCCTCCCCCTCCCATAAATCCTCCCCTCATTCTCTTGCCTATTCCCCCCTTCCCCTTATCCCCATCCCTCCCCTCCCCCCTCCCGCTGATCCTGTTGGAACCGATCAGCCCAATAAAAGGAACTTCCTTTTCCCCCCAAGGCCCCCATGCACCCCCAAGCCCCCAGACATCCCACGTGCACACCCCCATCCACATATAGCCATTACTCCACCCATCCTTACCTCCCCCCCTTTTACCACACAATCAGACACCAGCTCCCTTATACCACCAATCCCACCCTCTCCTCCCTATACCTAATGACCCATTGGAATCCCCCTCCCCCACCTACCCTAATCCTCCCCCCACTCCGTATAATTCCCACATAGGATCTTCTCGTCCCAAAACATCGCAAATATTCATTATCTTTGCAGTTTCAATATTCACATCTCTGCTCCCGCGCCCTCTGATTATCAGGGAGCACTCTTGTCTACCTTCTTCCCACGTCCTGCCACCACCTGCGAAGCTGAATCCATTCTTGGTTGCACCACTGACTGTGCCAGCTGCTCCTGGGCTGGAACTCCCGCACAGCCCAGTGCTCTTAAAGCTTCCCACGCTTCCTCAGGCGTCTTTACCTTCCTCGATTTTCCCTCCACCATGAGCCACATTGCAAAGGGGAAAAGCCATCTGTACCGAATCCCCTTAGCTTGCATGAATCCTGTAACTTCCCTCAAAGATCTGCGTTTTTGCAGCGTAACTCCAGCCAAGTCTTGGTACACTCCAATGTTATAGTTTTTCCATTGAATCACCTTCTGTTATCTTGCTTTTGACAAGATCTTTTCTTTAGTAGGGAAATCCAGAAAACAAGCAATTATGTCTCTCAGGGCAGAGTTCCGCTGCGGCCCCGCACTGCGATGTCCTCCTGCACACTCCCCTCTTCCACACTCAAAATATATTGGCACAGTTCTTTAATCACTGCCTCACAGTTATTAAAAATGGCCAGCTCCAGAACTCCTTTAAACCGCAGATTGTTGTGGCGCGATCTATTTTCCAGATCCGCCACTTGTTCCTTTAACTGCTGAATCTCTATTGCTTCCACCTACTTCTTTGCCTGTTTGTTTTTCTTTTCTGCTTGGACCATTCCATCTTCTCCTCCACTTCTTCCACATGAGACCCCAGATCTCTGATGTCCGCCCGGATCTCTCTGAGGGAGATTTTAATATCTCTTCGGACGCCCTCTATTTCTGACTTCAATTCCTTGAACCATCCTACTACCTCCGCTTTCATGATGTCTTCAGTACTCTCCGGGACCTCCTTCTGGGGTTCCCCCTCTGAATCAGAGGGGGTAGCCTCCATTCTGTCAGTTCTTTGACTTGGTCTCGCCGCCTCCAGCTGCACTTTTCCCGTCTGTTCCGTCGTATACCGGAATCTTTCCAAATTCTTTTTTGGTGGCATCCTGCAGAGCTCTTATCCTCCTCCTTGCTTACTCAACAGTCCAATTTGTCTTTGGAGTTCAACCCTCTTATTATTCACCCCCACAGATCTGCATCACAAAACTTCCCTCTCAGATAATGACTTCCTATCCTCGTTTTTATATCTTCCTTCTTCCAGCACTACCCTGAGGCAACACCAAATGGTGCCATCTCAGTAGCCCAGCTACTCGTAGCAGACATCCATCCCAGCCAAAGACTCCTTGCTGCTATGCTCACTGCCCGGCCTCGCGACTGCACTTATTTTCTGTGAAGCTCTTCACTGGCTGTACTCCTGCTTCCTCTTCCCTTCAATTCTGTCTCTCCCTCCAGTACCACTAAATACTACTTCCAGAAATCTCCAGGCTGTTGACCCCCTCACCTTATCCTCTAGTATCTCTGATCTCCTCCCTTCCATCATGTCCTCCGAATCTGTTGACAAAGCTGTCTCCACTTACAATGCCACTCTCTCCTCTGCTCTAGACACCCTTGCACCATCCATCTCCCGTCCCACAAGGCGTACCAATCCCCAGCCCTGGCTGACCCCTTGCACCTGATACCTTCACTCCTGCGCCCGTTCAGCTGAACGCCTCTGGAGGAAATCTCGCACCCATACTGATTTCATTCACTTCAAATTCATGCTATCCTCCTTCCAATCCTCCCTATTCCTCGCCAAACAGGACTATTACACCCAATTGACTAATTCCCTCAGCTCTAATCCTCGTCATCTCTTCGCCACCCTCAACTCCCTCCTCAAAGTGCCCTCTGCTCCCACCCCCCTCACTCTCTCCTCAATCTCTGTCCGACTACTTCCGTGACAAGGTCCAGAAGATCAACCTCAAATTCACCACCAAACTTTCTCCTCCTCTTCATCCTATAACCCACTCTCTCAACCAACCAACCCAGGCCTTCTCCTCTTTTCCTGGTATCACCGAAGAGGAAACCGCCCATCTCCTCTCCTCCTCGAAATCCACCACCTGTTCCTCAGACCCCATCCCCACCAACCTACTTAGCACCATCGCTCCTACTATCACCCCCACCATCTGTCATATCCTCAACCTCTCTCTCTCCACTGCAACTGTCCCGGACACCTTCAAGCATGCTGTGGTCACACCACTCCTCAAAAAACCATCTCTTGACCCTACCTGTCCCTCCAACTACTGCCCCATTTCCCTCCTACCCTTCCTCTCCAAGATACTTGAACGTGCTGTTCACAGCCGCTGCATTGATTTTCTCTCCTCTCATGCCATCCTCGATCCGCTTCAATCCGGCTTTCGCCCCCTACACTCGACAGAAATGGCACTATCTAAAGTCTGCAATGACTGTTCCTCGCCAAATCCAAAGGTCACTACTCCATCCTCATCCTCCTCGACCTATCCGCCGCTTTTGACACTGTCAATCACAACCTACTTCTTGACACACTGTCCTCCTTTGGGTTCCAGGGCTCTGTCCTCTCCTGGTTCTCCTCTTATCTCTCCCATCGTACCTTCAGAGTACACTCTCATGGTTCGTCCTCCTCCCCTATCCCGCTCTCTGTTGGAGTTCCTCAGGGATCTGTCCTTGGGCCCCTCCTCTTTTCAATCTACACCTCTTCCTTAGGCTCCCTGATCTCATCTCATGGTTTCCACTATCATCTTTATGCTGATGACACCCAGCTGTATCTCTCCACACCAGACATCACTGTGGAAACCCAGGCCAAAATATCGGCCTGCTTATCCGACATTGCTGCCTGGATGTCCAATCGCCACCTGAAACTGAACATGGCCAAGACTGAACTTATTGTTTTCCCACCCAAACCCACTTCTCCTCTCCCTTCACTCTCTATCTCAGTTGATAACACCCTCATCATCCCCGTCTCATCTGCCCGCAACCTCAGTGTCATCTTCGACTCCTCCCTCTCCTTCTCTGCGCATATCCAGCAGATAGCCAAGACCTGTCGCTTCTTCCTCTACAACATTAGCAAAATTTGCCCCTTCCTCTCTGAGCACACCACCCGAACTCTCATCCACTCTCTCATTACCTCTCGCCTTGACTACTGCAACCTACTTCTCACCGGCCTCCCACTTAGCCACCTATCCCCCCTTCAGTCCATTCAGAACTCTGCCGCATGTCTTATCTTCCGCCTTGACCAATATACTCATATCACCCCTCTCCTCAAGTCACTTCACTGGCTTCCGATCAGATACCGCATACAGTTCAAGCTTCTCCTACTAACCTACAAATGCACTCGATCTGCAGCCCCTCCTTACCTCTCTACCCTCATCTCCCCTTACGTCCCTACCCGTAACCTCCGCTCTCAAGACAAATCCCTCCTTTCAGTACCCTTCGCAACCACCGCCAACTCTAGGCTCCGCCCTTTCTGCCTCACCTCACCCCATGCTTGGAACAAACTCCCTGAGCCCATACGCCAGGCCCCCTCCATACTCATCTTCAAATCATTGCTCAAAGCCCACCTCTTCAATGTCGCTTTCGGCACCTAATCACAACACCTCTACTCAGGAAACCTAGACTACCCCAACTTGACATTTCGTCCTTTAGATTGTAAGCTCTTCTGAGCAGGGACCATCCTTAGTTATTAATTTGTACAGCGCTGCGTAACCCTAGTAGCGCTCTAGAAATGTTAAGTAGTAGTACCTCTGCGGCCACTTCACTGCCGGTATGACAATCCACTACCCTCCACCACGCTCCGTCAAACTACCTCGCTGCCGTCCGCTTCCTGCATCTGCACTCTCTATCTCATGCACAGCTTACTTGTGGTCCCCAGTGTGGGGGAGGGAAAATCCACTGCGGCCACCCTCAGCGGCTCACACCGACCTGTCCAGTCCTCATCCGCCTCTCAGCACCCGCCCTAGCTGCTGGTGTGATTTTCACTCCGCGTGATGCAGGGGCGTATCTGGAATCCGGCGGTAGGTAGGGGCCAGAGCCAAAGAGGGGGGGCACATTTTTGCCTCCCTCCCCCCGCCGCCGCCTCTCTCCACCCCCCCCCCCCCCGCAGTCAACCCTCCCCCGCTGCTTACCTTTGCTGGCGGGGGGCCCCAACCCCCGCCAGCCGAGGTCCGACCCGCAGTCTTCATATTTCGTCTTCCTTCGACTCCTCCGTGGCCATGCTGTAAGTAACACTGCTGATTCATTGAATCCAGTTCGGAGTCTGACGTCGCTCGGGGCTCTGCGGAGCTCACTCCATCGCGGCCATCTTAACCCGCGGCTCCACAGCAAGTCTTCCATTACCGTTTTCATCTCCACCACCTCCCGCAGGAGGGCATTCCACATATCCACCACCCTCTCCGTGGAAAAATACTTCTTGACATTAGTCCTGAGTCTGTCCCCCTTCAACCTCAATTCATATCCTCTAGTTCTACCGCCTTCCCGTCTCTGAAAAAGGTTCATATGCATATTAATACCTTTTAAATATTTGAACGTCTGTATCATGTCACCCCTCTTTCTCCTTTCCTCCAAGGTATACATGTTCAGGTCATCAAGTCTCTCCTTGTACGGTTTGCAACGCAAATCCCATACCATTTTTGTAGCTTTTCTTTGCACCGCTTCCAGTCTTTTTACATCTTTAGCAAGATATGGCCTCCAAAACTGAACACAATACTCCAAGTGGGGCCTCACCAATGACTTGCAGAGGGGCATCAACACCTCCTTTCTTCTGCTGGTTATATCCCTTTCTATGCAACCTAGCATCCTTCTGGCCATGGCCGCCACCTTGTCACATTGTTTCTTAACCTTCAGATCCTTGGACACCAACACCCCAAGGTCTCGCTCCTGAGTCGAGCTTACTAATCTCGCCCCTCTTATCCGGTTTCTCTCTTTTGGGTTTCTGCACTTCTTGGCATTAAATTTTAACTTACCAATTATCAGTCCAGGGAACTACCTATCTCATATACCTGTGTTGTATTATCAATATAAAATACACAGAATCTCAATATATACTGCTTCTCCTTAATCCCTTATTATCATTATATTGAGTGGAAAAATTGAATCCCATGAAACTTCATTGTGCTTAAAAACTGTGGTTTATTTATCTTAGCAAGAAACTGTCTTAATGGTACAATAATACATGTTAGTTTATACAATACTAGTTGAACTCAATCCTACCAACAATCAACTCTGAAGTGCAATGGGCCCTTCACGTGATATTCATTAAATAACATAATAAAGGAATCAATCATGCATAAGACTCACACAGCACTTAGTAATTCATATACAATTAAAGCCACTTAGTCCTCTTATAAAGTTTAGGCTCAGGTGCTCCATAGCAAAGCCATGCTACTTCTGAAATAGCTTAATCTACCAAAAGGGGACCGATGTGTCCGGGATAGACCCTCTCGGGTGAATGTTCAACTCACTCTTGACCATCAAGCATAAATGCAGATCGAAAAGACGAACATCACTAATTCAATATATAAACTGCTCCCCTGTCTTTCTTCATGATTTCTCGTGAAAAATCAAAGTAGAAATCCATTCAAGTCAATCCAGGACTTCCAAAGATTGGACTGATTAGCCCGTGAAGTATTCATCCATGACACACAACAGAGTACATAAGTATTGCCATACTGGGAAAGACCAAAGGTCCATCAAGCCCAGCATTCTGTTTCCCACAGCCAATCCAGGTCACAAATACCTGGCAAGATCCCAAAAAAGAACAAAACATTTTATACTGCTTACCCCAGAAATAGTGGATTTTCCCCAGGTCTATTTAATAATGGTCTATGAACTTTTTCTTTAGGAAGCCGTCCGAACCTTTTTTAAACTCCGCTAAGCTAACCGCCTAGTATGCGTCCTTGACTGTGGCCGAGTTTTGCTATAAAGCTTTCTCAAAAGGCACGCAGTGTCATTCCCTACAAACATACACAAATGAGATCACATTGCATTATAATAAGCACCATTTCATGGGTCAATTCATGAGGAGATTAGAGAGTAGATGGGAACAAGCTGTATGTGTGAGAAAGTTGGTGAGTGAAGTGTGAAGTAAATATCACAGAGTAGGGTAAAGTGAAAGAAAAGACCCCCCCCCCCCCCCCCCCCCCCCCCCCCCACACACACACACAAAAATAGACCTGAGCATGAGATCAGCAAAAGGGGCACTGGGAAGAAAATGGAGAGTGTAAATGAAGGACTAAGATAGGGAGTGGGTGAAATATAGAGGAGGGGACATAGGAAGTTTTGTTGAAGGGGTGAGAGTGAGAGATGGAAAGGGAATGGGGACTTGATATACTGATGGTCTGTGGTTTTTGCAACTACATTCAAAGTGGTTTACCTAGTATATATAGGTACTTATTTGTACCTGAGGAAATGGAGGGTTAAGTGATTTGCCCAGTGTCATAAGGAGTTGCAGTGGGAATTAAACCCAGTTTTCCAGGACCAAAGTCTGCTGCACTAACCAGTAGGCTACTCCTCCACTCTGGTAGGTGAGTGAAAAGAAAAAAGGAAACAAGGCTGAAAACCAGGAAAATGCGTGGTAAAATACATATCTGAATAGAGAGGCAGAGAAGAGACATGGAGAAAAAGATCAATCAATCAATTAATACAATTCCTATGCACCACATAAATCCCCAAACAGGGTCTGGAGCACTTTACAACGCATAAGATATACAGACAACTCACAATAGCCCATTATCGTAGTACAATAATTTAAACAATTTCCTGATACAAAGCTGAGAATCCTGGAGTGAAAAGTTTTAAGCTTCTTACGAAAGCAGAAATAGTTGATTTCTGTTCTAATAATAGTTGAAAGTGCATTCCAAAAGGAAACATCAATAGCAGAGACATGTAGAGGAGGAATGGAAAATGACATAAGAAATGGAAAAGAACCTAGAAGACTGCCAAGACAAATGGAAAACAGAGACTTGGACTAATCCAGTTACAGAAATAAGATGACTAGACAACAAAGGTAGAAAATAAAAGCATCATTTTTGATTTTTTAGGGAGTGAAAGCCAGGGCATATGGAGTATGATCTCAGTCTCTCACATTTACTGCTAACGTTTGTTGCAAAACTTGCATTGTGCCAAAGAAAGCTTCCCTCTGGCATTCCTAAGATGTAGCATGTATAGGCAGCCTATCCAGGAGGTGTGTTGGATGTTCTAGGGCCTGGTGTAATATTTGTAGTGTTGCCATTTCACACTTAGGGTTGTTTCCATTTTAATTGTGGGAGTTAGTGCTATTTTGGGCATGGTAGGTTCCAAGTGTCTTTTTTTGCAGGGTTTTGTGTTACTTTGCAAAGTGTTTCAAGTGGAAGATGAGTGTGTTCCCAAGATCACACTACAGTTTTTATATATATTTCTGTATGCTGAATTATAAAGACATCCTATATAATAATTCTCACCTCCAACGTTCTGACTTGCTGCCTGGGACCGTGGCTGATTCCGAGTTGGTCTGCTAGGCTCCGTATATCAGGCTGACATCACCATAGCCATTATGATGTCAACTTCAGAACCCGGGGGAAAAAACATGCCTCACAGCTGATCCATGTCCAGAGGAGGGTCACTGGACATGGGTGACTGGAGGAGGGGCAGGGGAGAGAGGAGGGTCACTGGACATGGGTGGCTGCAGTGGGCGCAGGGGGAGAGGAGGGTCACTGGACATGGGTGGCTGCAGTGGGCACAGGGGGAGAGGAGGGTCGCTGGACATGGGTGGCTGCAGGGGGAGAGGAGGGTCGCTGGACATGGGTGGCTGCAGGGGAGCCGAGGAAAACCTTGCTAGCGCCCGTTTCATTTTTGTCAGAAACGGGCCTTTTCTACTAGTTACAAATAAAGAAGAGATCCCCACATACATTTAAAAAAATATATTTTTATGGATTATCAGAAGGTGGGCTACTCCAATTTTCTCCTATGTATGCAAACAAATGCACACATAGATCACCGCACCAGTTATCCTCATCGGTCCCTTTTTTCAACCATACTCTATATAAAAAATGTTTCTCTTACAAATACATTTTAAGTAACAGTGTCCATCATTTGTGCAAAATCTTCAATAAGTACTTGTCTTAAGCAGATGAAATCTTCAACTTCAGCTACATATAGATTCAATAACTTTTATTCATTGGGGAGCCGTGTTGCACAGAAACTATTCCACTATTCTGCATAGCACCACCATTTCTTAATACGTTTCGCCATCCTGGCTGCATCCGGGAATAATTAATTTTTCTTTAATCAGTTGATCGGCACACTGGGAGTGGCACCAAAAGGCACCCCCTTCCACCCCTTCCTTTCTTCCTGTGAGAGGCAATGACTCGGAGCACTGTCTACCACACCTGTGATCTGAGAGGTCATATGTGAGGCAAGGGAATGCAAGCATTTGTCCATCAGCTAAGGTAAAATTATGTATCATACCTGATAATTTTCTTTCCATTAATCATAGCAGATCAATCCATAGACTGGTGGGTTGTGTCCATCTACCAGCAGGTGGAGATAGAGAGCAATCTTTTGCCTCTCTATATGTGGTCATGTGCTACCAGGAAATACTCAGTATAGTCAATATCAAAGCTCCGTCCGCAGGAATCACCAAACATAGAGAATTACACCCACAAAGGGACACTCTGCCACCCAACCACCGCCGCAGCGGGGGGGGGGCACCCACACCCGCCGACGCAGTGGGAACTGGCATGTCCTGCTACCGCAACCGCAGGAGGAGCTGGCTTAACCCATCACCGTCAAAGCGAGAGGGAAACAAAGCTACCCTACTACCGCACGAAGTGGGAGGGAGCATTGGCATAATTTAGTTATGAATCCAACCACTGTCGAAACAGGGGGAAAGAAGCAGCAGCTCACTGTAACACAAAGTCGTCCCAACTCCAGGGAAATCCAAGTGGAAGAACTTGAACTCGAAGTCCTCCTGAACAGGAACTGAAGTCTAAACTTGAACCTGAAATATAACTGAACTAGAACAAACAGTACAGATATCTGGGAGGGACTATGGATTGATTTGCTATGATTAATGGAAAGAAAATGATCAGGTATGATACATAATTTTACGTTCCATATCATCAAGCAGATCAATCCATAGACTGGTGGGATGTACCCAAGCAGTACTCACCCAGGGCGGGACATGGAAATCCCAGAACGAAACATTGAAGCTCCAAACTGGGCCTCGGCCCGTGCTGCCATGTCCAAGCAATAATGCTGTGAGAAGGTATGAGCTGACGCCCAAGTCGCCGATCTGCAAATCTCCTCCAAGGAAACGGACCTGGACTCTGCCATCGAAGCCGCCTGTGCTCTAGTAGAATGAGCCTTCAGCTGGATAGGCGGCACCTTCCCTGCGGCCACATAAGCCACCGCAATCGTTTCCTTGACCCAACGTGCCACGGTAGGTTTAGATGCCTGCAGACCCCTACGGGGGCCCGCGAACACGAACAGGTGATCCGACTTCTGGAAATCGTTGGTCACTTCCAAGTATCTGCTGATAACTCATCTAACATCCAGGCATCTGAGAGCACTATACTTCTCTGGATAATCCTCCCTACGGAAGGAGGGTAGACATAGCTGCTGATTCACATGGAAGCGAGAAACAATCTTGGGCAGTGTTTTTAGTTACCCCTCTCTAGACTCCCGCAGGACCCTTGCCCACGGAGGTGGAGAGAGGGTTTCAGAAGGCTCATAATAAGTCTCTTAAATATGACCTCTGTTTTCTGGCTCCTAATTTCCAAGGACATCCTAGGGCATCTATTCTCCCACATGATGTACTAGAGTTTAAAAGATAGTCTATTTAGGTGATATAAGGTGTGAAATGAAACAGAGAAATTAACACAGAGACTAGAGAATAGTGAGATAGAATTTTACTTGTGTGTCTATGAAACAGTTTAAAGAGAAGAGATTGAAACAGAGACTGGAGCAGGTTAGTGAAAGAAATAGTCTTTTATTCTCACCCAAATCAGGACTTCAAGTTGGTACAGACATCAGACAGATTCTGGGTTCAACCGGCCAGAGCTTCGCCGTTGTCCAAGGCAAGTTGGGGAGGGACTCCAACGATAGCTCTGATGCACAGTTCTTATATAGTATTTGGTCCCCATACAAGTCTATGGAGAGGGATTTTTTTATCTTAACCACAGGTCAGGTGTCCACCTGTTTCTTAATCTTTTTCCTGTCTTGTAAATAACTCCTAATATGGTCAACTCCTAATATGGACTGTTCCTAATCTTGTGCAACCATCTCTTCTAAGATGAAGAGATCAGTTCCATATCTTGTGACTCTGGCTGCCATTTTACCTGTATCAGCCTCCATGTTCTGAACCAAACTTTTTAGGATTTTAGCCATTAATTCTTTGTTTTTGGCTTTTGTACTGCTTTTGAATGTCACACTAAATTCTAATAAGGCTTATCAAGCAGCCCTGCTTCTGCAGGTGCTCAGCAACAAGGCCATCATCAGATTTTTAGGCCTAGTCAGTGCTTTTCAGCAGTTTAAGCTATATAACTCGGCCCACCACTATTCCAGTGGATGGGTCTCAAGCTGGGACACATATTAACTTGCTGGAAAAGCAAGTCCTTGCTCAGCCAGTCATAGATTTTTAAACCTAGCTGGTATTTTTACAGCCTGAGTCCTAAAATCTGGCCTTCCACCCTTCCGGTGGGCATCCAGTGAGGGCCTCTTGCTGTACTATAATTATACAGCAGGAAGGAAGGCACTGGGCGAATAGACACTCCTGCCTCTGTGAACCGCAGGAACGGCTCTCTACACGAGAGCGCCTGGAGCTCGGAAACCCTCCTGGCTGAAGTGATTGCCACCAAAAAGACCGCTTTCAACATCAGGTCCTTCAGAGACAGCCACGATAATGGCTCAAAGGGCGGCTTCTGCAAGGCCCGCAGCACCAGATTGAGATTCCACGTAGGCACTATCGAGTGAAGAGGAGGGCGTAGGTGATTAACCCCTTTGAGAAAACGCACCACATCTGGCTGAGAAGCCAGGGAAGCACCCTTCAGGCGACTCCTGAAACAAGCTAGAGCCACTACCTGGACCTTAAGAGAGCTGAGCGGCAGGCCTTTCTCCAGACCTTCTTGCAGGAACGCCAACACTGAAGCAATTGGCGCCGTGAAGGGCGACAGGGATCCTGCCTCGCACCATGATACAAAGGTACGCCATACCCTGGCGTACATAGTAGAAGTAGAGCGCTTCCGTGCTCTCAGCATAGTGGCAATGACCTTGTCCGAGAAGCCCTTCTTCTTCAGCCGCTTCCGCTCAAGAGCCAGGCTGTAAGACCAAAGGGGGAGGGATCCTCCATCACCATGGGACCCTGATGTAAGAGGCCCCGCTCTGCTGGAAGCCGCAGAGGACTGTCTACGGAAAGCCGGATCAGGTCCGCATACCAAGGGCGTTGGGCCAGTCTGGACCCACCAGGACCACCCAGCCTGGGTGTTTCGCCACCCAGCCGAGAATTCTGCCCAGCATAGGCCAAGGTGGGAACACGTAGAGAAGCTCCTGTACCGGCCACTGCTGGAGAAGAGCATCGACACCCAGAGATCGAGGGTCCCGTCCTCTGCTGAAGAACCGCGGCACTTGGCAATTGGCCGAGGTCGCCATCAGATCCAAGGTTGGCATGCCCCAGCGCTTCGTGATCTCCAAGAACACCCGAGCAGACAGTTGCCACTCTCCAGGATCCAAAGTATGGCGACTGAGAAAGTCCGCCTCGACATTCAGGACTCCCACAATGTGAGCCGCCGACAGCTGGTCCAGATTCGCCTCTGCCCATGCATAACTTCGGGGGCGCTCCTGGTACCTCTCTGGCGATTGACATAGGCCACGGCCGTGGCATTGTCTGACAGGATTCGAACTGGCCTCAGTATCAGTACCTGAAGAAATGCTTGAAGCGCCAACTGAATGGCCCGAAGTTCCAAGAGGTTGATGTACCACTTCGCCTCTGCCGGCGACCATATCCCCTGTTCTTCCCAGGCAGTGGGCTCCCCAGCCCGTCAAGCAGGCGTCCGTAGTAACAACAATCCACTCCGGGGACGTGAGAGGCATACCAGTTGACAACTTGTCTGACATCAGCCACCAACTTAGCACCCTTCTCACCGCCGGGTCCAGGGGAAGGCGAACTGCGTAATCCTCCGAAACCGGAGTCCAGCACCGCAGAAGAGAGTGTTGTAGTGGCCTCATATGGGCCCTGGCCCAGGGCACTACTTCCATCGTGGCCGTCATGGAGCCCAACAGTTGCACATAATCCCAAGCCCGAGGAGCTGAGGAGGCTAGAAACCGGCCCACCTGGGCCTGAAGCTTGAGGCTCCGGTTGTCCGGCAGGAACACTGCCCACTTGGGTGTCGAACCGAACACCCAGATACTCCAGGGACTGAGTCGGGCGCAGCTGACTTTTCTCCCGGTTGATAATCCATCCCAGGGAGCTCAGAAGAGCAATGACCCTGTCTGTCGCTCTCCCACACTCCGCAAAGGAGGGAGCTCGAATCAGCCAGTCGTCCAGGTAGGGATGGACTTGCACTCCTTCCTTGCGGAGATAAGCCGCAATGACCACCATCACTTTGGAGAAGATCAGCGGAGCCGTAGCCAACCTGAACGGGAGGGCTCTGAACTGGAAGTGCCGGCCCAGCACTGCAAAGCGCAGGAAGCGCTGATGAGGCGGCCAGATGGGAATGTGCAGATAAGCTTCCTTGATGTCCAAGGATGCCAGGCATTCTCCCTCTTGTACCGCAGCAATCACGGAGTGGAGAGTCTCCATACGGAAATGCCGTATTCGCAAGGCCCGATTGACTCCCTTGAGGTCGAGAATAGGCCGAGAAGAGCCTCCTTTCTTTGGCACCACAAAGGAAATGGAGTAACATCCTGTGCCACGCTGCTCTACAGGCACTGGGACCACCGCCCCAAGGCGGAGCAAGTTGTCCAGAGTCTGCTGAACTGCTGCCACTTTGAGGGGAGACTTGCAGGGAGAGTTCACGAACCCGTCTCTCAGGGGCCGGCAGAACTCCAACTTGTAGCCGTCTCTGATGACTTCTAGAACCCAAGCGTCTGAAGTTACCCTGGTCCACTCGCCCAGAAAAGAGGACAGCCTTCCTCCTATCTGCTCTGGGCCATGGACCAGGGCCCCATCATTGGGTACGAGACCCTGGGGGAGGACCGGAGGAAGAACTTCCTGAGCGGCGGTCTCTGCAAAAGGAATGCTGCTTCGGGGAGAACCTCTGCTTGAAGGAGGAGGAGGAGCCTGACTTGCCCGGGCGATACCGACGGGCTTCTTGAAAACGGCCCTTAGAGGAACCAGGGCGAGCACTGCTGGCCCTTGCCTTGACCTCCGGCAACCTCTTGCCTTTAGAACTGCCAAGATCGGAGGAAGTGACGTCATCATCAATGGTGGTCGCTTAGAAAACGAGCTCCGGTTCCCTCTATCTTTTAAGAGGCTTTTTCTCCCATCAAAGAGCACGGAGACCAGTGAAATAGCAGCATTAGTGTCGGGGAACTACCTACCGAGTTCGCGATTGTGAAATTGAAAGATGAATTGCCAATCTAATATCTCGCAGTTCGGTTTTTCAGCGTCGGCCGCGGACCGCATGATGCAACCTATGTCAGAGGCCCCGCAGCTCACTCAGCGGTCGGAGAGTTCATCTCTGAAAGATTTGTTTGGCATGAACGATGGACCTATGCCGATGGAGATAATGCTGCTCAATGAGCTTAAAGAAGGACTCCAGGAGATTAAAGTAGACTTAAAAGCGGTCCGGGCTGACTTGACCTCTCTAGGCGCCGACCTGCGTGGCGAGATTCGGGAGTTGGGAGGACGTATTGAGGAGGTCGAAAATCGGATGGAAGAACAAGTAGAAGGAATTTCTGCACTAGACACACACTTCACAGCAACGCAAACCGAACTCCAGCAGCTCACCGAAAAGCTTGAGGATCTTGAAAATCGCAGTCGGCGACGAAACTTGAGATTTCGGGGACTGCCTGAAGTGCCAAATTATCAGGACTGTGAGGCCACCATTCAGCAACTGGTCACAGCGCTGCTTGATGAGGCGGGAACACAGATTGCCACGGATGAAATAAAGTTGGAACGGGCCTATAGAACACTGGGCCCCACAAGAAATAATCTCCCAAAGGATATAATCGCCTGTTTCCAGGACTTTAAGATCAAAGAACAAGTGATTCAAGCGGCACGAAAAATTTCCAACTTCAAATGGGATTCCTATCCCATTGAGATCTATCAAGATCTAGCCTCTGCTACTCTGAAACGTAGAGCAGCATTGAAACCTGTCACCTTAAAGCTGCGAGAACTGGGGATCAAGTATTGCTGGAGATATCCATTTGCCCTAGTGTTTTACTATGAAGGCCGAATGCACCAAGTGAAAACAATAGAAGAAGTAAGGAAGATTTTGCCAGATGGACTAGAGCGGGCATCGGCATCAACTACACTCACCCCCAGAAAATCCATCTCAGCAGAGTGCCCTAGATGGCAACACGTGGAGAAGGGCCATAAGCGGCTCCAGAGACAGCAATCTGACGGCCGCTTAACATGACTTAATTTCTGTGCTCATTCTATCAGGTTTCTATATTAATACTTTGATTATTTCAAATTTATTATGCTTAAACAGCTTAAATTAGAACTGTTTATTGTTAAATTCATAGTTTTGTTATGATGGGAACATTTATCATACGATCATGGAGGGAGCATGGAGAAAGTTTCACTTCCTCTTTTTTGTAACCTCTCTATAATAGCTATAGTGAGAATTTTGATATTACAGGAGGGTAGGGGGGAATGACGGTTAGAAACTCTATAGGTCATAATGTCTGTTGTCAAATTATTGTCTCGCAGTTGAGAGGGTTGGAGGAGCACCCTGGAATCTTGCTTCTCACAAAGAGAGGGTTTCTGGGGCCCTCGGATAAAAGATATTGCCATAACTCTATAGTATGTCTAGTGTAAATTTGGTAAGCTTTAATGTAAGAGGTCTCAATACACCCATGAAGCGTCAATTGCTCTTTAAAGAGCTGGAGCGTCTTAATATAGATATAGCTTTTACCCAAGAGACACACTTGAAGCCAGCATATGAACATCTTTGTAAACATCGTAAATATCCTTATCAATATTTTGCCTCTAAGAGAGATGGCACTAAAGCTAGAGGGGTTCTAATTGCCCTGAATGATTCCCAACCGTGGAAGATAGATAAAGTTATTAGAGATGTGGAGGGGCGTTATTTACTATTATGCGTCTCTCTGGGGAAAGCGCAATACACGCTACTTAACATTTACGGCCCCAACGCAGACCATGGAGCTTTCTTCCGCCAACTGGACCAGGTGATATTGAGACATAAAGTAGGCTCATTGCTATTAGGTGGGGACTTCAACTTAACCCTTAATCCAATCTTAGATAACTCCACCAAAAAAGTGATATATGCAAAGCAGGATCGTGCACAGTTCAATGCGTTCCTGGTGAGATGGCAGCTAGTGGATTTTTGGCGACAGGCAAACCCACGTGGAAGGAAATATTATTATTATTTATTGCATTTGTATCCCACATTATCCCACCTATTTGCAGGCTCAATGTGGCTTACAAAGTTTTGTTATGACATTGTCATTACAGAATATCAGATACAGTTAGTAGTGTGTAGAGATTAAGTAGGGAAGAAAGAGGAAGTGATTAGGCGGGTGATAGTAGAAGTGGATTTTCCTAACTGGTTGGGTTGGGAAAGTGAATTAGTGAAGCTGTTGGCTCTCGTTGTAGGCCTTGTTGAAGAAGTATGTCTTCAGAGATTTGCGAAAGTTATTTGTTTCGACAATTGATTTCAGGTCTGTGGGTAGAGCATTCCATATCTGCATGCTCGTGTAGGAGAAGGTAGTGGCATGCATCAGCTTGTATTTTAGTCCTTTACAGCTGGGGAAGTTCAAATTGAGAAATTTACGAAATATACTTATTTCTCCCAAGTTCATCAATCTTTCTCGCGAATTGACTATTGGGTGGGAGAGATAGACCTTGGACACGAAATCCTGGAGCATCATATTGCTAGCCGCACGTGGTCTGATCATAGTCCTGTGATCCTAAAAATAAACCTTTCGGTCTGGCAGAGAGACTGACCTGAATGGAGACTCGATGACTCTCTTTTGTCTGAGTTACCATACATCTTTCAATTTGAAACTCATATTAAAGAATATATTCAATTTAATGACACTAATGAAGTATCCCTGAGCGTTCTATGGGAAGGGTTGAAAGCAGTATTACGAGGCCATTTTATAGCCTTGAAAGCACATATCCAGAGGGAGCATAAAAAACAAGAAGATGCCCTAAGGAAAAAATTGTTAGAAACGGAGCGTAAGCTCTACGGTAAAGCCCCACCACACCCTCCCATGTTGTTACATGGGAGGGTGTGGTGGGGCTTAGCGAGAAGGCCATAGCGAGAAGGTTGCTAGGCTGTATAGAGAGAGGTGTGATCAGCAGAAGAAAGGAAGTGTTGATGCCCCTATACAAAGTCGTTGGTGAGGCCCCACCTGGAGTATTGTGTTCAGTTTTGGAGGCCGTACCTTGCGAAGGATGTTAAAAAAATGGAAGCGGTGCAAAGAAAAGCTATGAGAATGGTATGGGAATTGCGTTCCAAGACGTATGAAGAGAGACTTGCTGACCTGAACATGTATACCCTGGAGGAAAGGAGGAACAGGGGTGATATGATACAGACGTTCAAATATTTGAAAGGTATTAATCCGCAAACAAATCTTTTCCGGAGATGGGAAGGCGGTAGAACGAGAGGACATGAAATGAGATTGAAGGGGGGCAGACTCAGGAAAGATGTCAGGAAGTATTTTTTCACAGAGAGGGTGGTGGATGCTTGGAATGCCCTCCCGCGGGAGGTGGTGGAGATGAAAACGGTAATGGAATTCAAACATGCGTGGGATATACATAAAGGAATCCTGTGCAGAAGGAATGGATCCTCAGAAGCTTAGCCGAAATTGGGTGGCGGAGCAGGTGGGGGGAAGAGGGGTTGGTGGTTGGGAGGCGAGGATAGTGGAGGGCAGACTTATACGGTCTGTGCCAGAGCCGGTGATGGGAGGCGGGACTGGTGGTTGGGAGGCGGGGAATCCTGCTGGGCAAACTTATATGGTCTGTGCCCTGAAAAGACAGGTACAAATCAAGGTAAGGTATACACATATGAATTTATCTTGTTGGGCAGACTGGATGGACCATGCAGGTCTTTTTCTGCCGTCATCTACTATGTTACTATGTTACAATTGCACACCTTACAACAGGAGCTATATGAGTTACAGCTGGCAGATCTCGTCGAACAGTTACAACGAGTTAGGCAATGCCACTTTGAATTTGGTAATAAGTCCAGTAAGCTCTTAGCACATAAATTCAAAAAACAGGCCTTACGTAACCATATTTTGAATCTACAAAAGGAAGATGGGGAAATAACTTCAAGCCCCTCACAAATTCAGCGCAGGTTCCAGCAATACTATGAAAAACTTTATACACCTGATGTTGATCCTTCGGAGGCGGATCTTCTTGAATATTTAAATAACATTGAGCTGCCAGCACTGACTGCTGGGGCTCAAACCCAGCTATCGCGTCCTATAGACCTGGAAGAAGTAACCCAGGCGATCCATTCTTTTTTTTTTAATTTTTGGAAGAATTTATTGAGCATTGATAAATGTACAAACATCAGCAAGAGCCACAGGACAAAATCAGTACATAAAACTATCAACATTTCTCCACAGCCCAAAGAAAATGGTTGGTGACAAATGTCAACAAAAACTGTATAACAATCCGTATCTTCCACTTTTTCAACAGTTTTAGGAATATCCCCTCTACCCTTGCCCACTAAACCCTCCCTTCCCTCCTCATACCCCCCACTCCCCCTAAGCAATCGTAACCCCACTAACCTAATCATCCCCCCAAGCCCCTACCCCACCGAGTCCTCCCCACCTTGCCTTTTAACAAGAACAATTCTTCAGGAAGGGCTCCCACAAGATCTCCCACTTCGCCACAGTATGACTTTGCTCAGAACGAAGTCTCTCCTGCTCACAGATGTACCACAGCTTGTTCAACCAACACGCTTTTGAGGGAACTTCTGGGGACTTCCAATATGCTGCTAATACCACTCACGCCGCCAACATGGCCTGCCTGGTCAATAACCCCTGTAATTTGGTAAGACCCAGTGGTTTTTTGGAAAAAAGAAAATATTCCGGAGACCATTTAACAGGCCTCCGAAACCAATATTGTAGTCTATATTGAATAGATTTCCAATATGCCCTAGCCTTTGGGCAGGACCACCAAATGTGACCCATAGTTCCTTTCTGGCCACATCCACGCCAACACAAAGGAGATACATTTGAAAACATGTGGCACAACCTCGCAGGTGTCAAGTACCATCTATAAAGCATTTTCAGCACATTTTCCTGGAAGGGAACAGCTATCGATACCCTCGCCCAACCATTCTCCCAGACCGACCAATCGGCTTTGTCAAAGGTAACCCCTAGTTCTTGATGCCAACGCTCTCTATGAAGTAGGCTAGGGCGAAGTTGCTGACTCAAGTAAGAATAAAGGCAGGTAATGAGACCCAGGCGATCCATTCTTTGCCCGTGGGTAAGGCTCCAGGACCCGACGGGTTTACTAACAAATTCTATAAGGTCTTTGCGAGGATCTTGAGCCCCCTCCTAGTTCGTTTATTCAACTCTTTTAGCACAGATTGGATGATCCTGCACACATGGAATTTGGCCTCTATCACGGTATTGCTGAAACCAGGCAAAAAAAAACCTGCATTGCGGATCCTATCGTCCTATCTCACTGTTGGGTGGTGATTACAAAATTTTTACTAGGATTCTAGCCACTCGCCTGCAAAGATATTTACCTACACTGATCCATGAAGACCAAGCCGGGTTTATCAGCGGCCGGCAGCCTACGGATAATATCAGACAAGCGTTACATCTCATCTATCATGCTACATTGGCTAATATCCCTTTGAGCTTGCTTTCTCTAGACGTGGAGAAAGCGTTTGATCACGTCCACTGGCCATTTATGTTTGCAGTGATAGAGAAATGTGGTATTGTAGGACAGTTTCTTTCTTGGCTGCATCTTATCTATACACAGCCCAGGGCCGTAGTAAAGGTCAACGGTAATAGCTCCCCCTCGTTTCCTCTATACAGGGGCACGAGACAGGGCTGTGCCTTGTCACCACACCTTTTTGCGTTAACGGTGGAGCCTTTAGCTTGCGCAATACGATCACATCCGAATATTAGAGGTCTTGAGGTTCAGGGTATGCAATCCCGGGCTCTGCTATATGCAGATGATATCTTATTAACACTAGTCCAGAAATCTCTTTTCAGGCCCTGTTTTCTATATTGCAACAATATGAGCAGGTCTCGGGCTTTCGCATCAATACAGAAAAATCCGAGGCCCTAAACGTTGGCTTCCCCGCAGAACAGATGCTACAACTCAAGTCCACATATCCCTTTAAGTGGGTGGAAGGCTCTATCCGCTATTTGGGCATTAACCTCACATCAGATTTCAATAGATTATATGATGCTAACTTTCCAGGGAAAATGAGAGAGCTTTTTGTAGAGTTGGAGCGTTGGGAAGGCTTGACTGTTTCCTGGTTGGGACGCATGAGCGCGGTCAAGATGATAATCTTACCTAAACTCTTGTATCTTTTTATGAATCTTCCCATCTCCATACCAGATCTGTTCTTTCGGACTCTGAGACGAAAGGTTTTCTCCTATATCTGGAAAAATAAACCACCTCGAGTGCGGGCGCAGGTGATGCTCCAGAGATGTGAACATGGCGGGATGGGGGTTCCCTCTTTTATAGATTATTACCACGCAGCTCACCTTCATTTCCTAGCGGAGTGGTGTAGTGGCATGACCAAGACTTGGAAAACAATGGAGGGCTTAGAGCTCGCCCCATACCCATTAAGGGCTATTCCCTGGCTGCCAGATCAATTGTTAAGGGGCTTAATTCGCAGGGCCCCTCCTCTTCTCCGCTGGCCCCTGTCGATATGGAGGACTATTCAGAAGAGGCTTTTCCCAAAACGGAACTATTATCTGCAAACGTACCTTCGCTTTGCCCCACATTTTGCCCCGGGAAGGGTGGATCCTTGTTTTCGTCATTGGGAAACCTTGGGATTATGCACCTTAGGTCAGGTTTGGGAGGAGGGTGAACATATCTCATTCCAGGACAATAGGGAGGAATATGGTCTTCCGCCTGGTCATGTTTTTCAATTCCATCAGGTGACAAATCTGATCACAAGGCAGGCTAAAAGTGACTTATCTCTGGCTGAGACGCCCATGGAGAGGGCACTAGTGGGTGGTGCAGGCAGAGGAAATATCTCCAGAATATATCAAGCCCTTTTAGCTTCTCGGAAACCTGTTACCTACTACTTGGCTAAATGGGAATCTGCCATAGATATTTCCCTTACCTATGAGCAATGGGAAATCATGTTTAAATCTCTACTTAAGGTCTCAATATCTAGTAGTATGATGGAGAATGGCCATAAAATTCTATACCAATGGTATTACACGCCTAAAAGATTGTCTAAGATGTTCCCTGGACAGTCCGCTCTATGTTGGCAAGGCTGTGGCCTGGAGGGAGATATGAGTCATATATGGTGGTTTTGCCCGCAGGCCCAGTCTTTTTAGAAATCTGTTATACAGTTAATGTTTCTTCTGTCTGAAACTCGCTATCCACTCCGGATGGAATATTGCTTGTTACATGCTAAACCTCGAGGGGTGAAAGCTGCAGCACACTAGCTTTCTGCTTCAGTTTTTGTGGCGGGTAAGCTGGTGTTGGCCGGTGCCTGGAAACAGCCAACCGCCCCGGGATTGAGACAAGTCTTACAGAAACTGGACTATATCCACTTAATGTCTAAGCTGACAGCACTTCGCACTGGCAATATCATATCATATCATCGTATATGGGAACCTTTTGCTTCAATAAACGAGACATTTTAACATCTATTCTCTTTAGGGGGATATGGTTGGGGGGGGGAAGGAGGGGATAAAGGGATATATGGCTCTATGCCTTGAGTTTGGGCCTTGTTTATTGTTCAGGTGTCAGGGTTGACGGATAGGATTTGGATCAGCATTCTAGGGACGGGGGTTGGAGGAAGGGAGGGAGGGAAAGTGGAGGGGATAAAAAAATAAAAATGAATTGACGGCAATGAGCCGGCTTGATGATTCTTGCGTAAGTCTAGTAGCGCTATAGAAATGTTTAATAGTAGTAGTAGTAGTATGTAATCTAAATTGTGCTTATTTGTGAAATGTTTACAACTGTTGTATTAATCATGTTGTCAATAATAATAAAAAGATTTCTAAAAAAAAAAAAAAAGAACTGCCGAGATCCGTCACAATCTTGTCCAGCTCATCCCCGAAGAGCAGCTTGCCCTTAAAAGGTAACTTGGCTAAGCGGGATTTGGAGGCATGGTCAGCTGACCAATGCTTAAGCCATAGCCAACGACAGGCAGAGACTGTCTGAGACATACCTTTAGCCGAGGCTCTCAAAACATCATACAGCAAGTCTGCCAAGTAAGCCAAGCCCGACTCCAGGACCGGCCAATCCGCCCTCAAGGAAGGATCCGAGGGGGAGGCCCGCTGCACCACCGTCAGGCATGCCCTGGCCACATAGGAGCCGCAAACCGAGGCCTGCAAACTCAAGGCGGCCGCTTCAAAGGCTAACTTTAAGGCCGCTTCCAATTTCCTGTCCTGTGAATCCTTAAGGGCAGAGCCACCTTCCACCGGCAAAGCCGTCTTTTTGTCACAGCAGTGATTAGAGAGTCCACTGCCGGCCAGCGCAAGGCCTCCTGTTCACCCTCTGGCAGAGGGTACAGACGAGTCATGGCCCTGGCTACCTTGAGGCTCGCCTCAGGAGAATCCCATTGAGCCGAAATTAGAGTTTTCATGGTTTCATGGATGTGGAAGGTCCTGGAAGGGCGCTTGGTTCCTAACATAATAGCGGAACCCACCGAGGCTGAAGGAGGGCCTTCCTCCGGAGAGGAAATACTCAAAATGGTCATAGCCTGAACTAACAGGTTAGGCAATTCCTCTGAGCAAAAAAGCCGCGCTGCAGAGGGGTCATCTCCCCCATCAGGGCGAGGATCAGCCTCCTCCAAAGAATCCCCAAGAAACCTTTGGGAGAACTCAGGAACGCTGCCCTCATCTACATCAGAGGAGACAGAGTCCCCCAAGACCTGAAGATCCACCCAGGGGCGCTTGATCAGGGAAGCCTCTTCCCCCGTATCTGAAAGGGGAGCAGGAGCAGCGTTTTGCAGTTGAAAGGCCTGATGCAGCAACAAAATAAACTCGGGAGAGAAACCCCCCCTGTTTGTGCACCTCTGCAACCTGGGCCACAGCCCTAGAGGAACTCTCAACCTCCACTCCATAGAGCGGGGGAGAGGCACGCTGCGCATGTAAGATGGCATCTGGCGCGTCACTCCGCAAAGGAGCCACACGGGAAGCATGGCGCTTAAACTTCGCCATCTTCTTACCGCCGCCCAACTCAGAGGCGGCCATACCAGAGGCCGTCCAAGCTGCATGGGCGGCCGACGTCAGAAGGGCGGACATCGGGGGATGGGCGCCTAAGGTGGGAAAGGCCGCGGACGCCCCAGCGGAGGAAAAACCGGCTAAATCAGCAAAGTCCAGAAGGGCACCCAAAAAGGGCTTCTCTGCCTCCGATCCCCGTGCCTCCCCACTAGCCGCACGATCGCAGTCCGGGGAGCGCTTTTTCGCGCCCTTACCATCCGACGCCATGATCCACGAGGGAAACGTTCGGGGAACCCCCTGCCTGCTAGGAAAAGGTAAAATTACCTGCTTCTTGCTCCGAGCTGCAACGAATTGGTGTCCCAGTGAGCAGCTGCAAGTAAAATCTTTTCTGCTTCAAGATTGTTAAGCCTTTTTTTTTTTAACGGAGCCAGCGGGAGGGGGGAGAAAAGGAGGAACCTGGCACCACCAGGTTTGCACTTGCTCACGAAGAGTCCTCAACCCCAGGTACTCAACAAAGCCTAAGTAAATAGGCATGGAGACCAAGCCACAGCTGCTGCGTGTGACCACACACCTGCTAGATAGAGAGAATACTGAGGATTTCCTGGTAGCACATGACCACATATAGAGAGACAAAAGATTGCTCTCTATCTCCACCTGCTGGTACATGGTCACAATCCACCAGTCTATGGATTGATCTGCTGGATGATATGGAAGTGCTAATTAGCTTTTAAAGGAGATGAGAGGAGTTTGAGGCAGAGATGAGTAAATGTGAGAGCAGCCTGAAGAATTGGAGAAAGAAACATCAGTTATTACCTGTGAGACTGTTTCAATCATTTTTATTGATAAGCAGCAAGTCAGACACCATTTCAATCTGGTCACTTCACAAAAACATCATGTCAAACTTGTTCAAATAATACAGTCAGCAAGTCATTGTAATTTTCTTTTAGTCCCATTTTCCAGCCCACCAACTTGTCCCATTGCAGCTTATTCCTATTACAGTAAAGTATACTATTCCTATGTCAAACTCCCTATCCCACCCGCCCCCTCCCGATCTACCCCATCCCCTAGTTCCTTTTTCCTTTTCCTTTAAAAAAAAAAAAATACAGTCACTCCACCAGTGGTTAGTTTAACAGTTATCTATTCAGAAGGCGACTCCGCGCTGCTGGCGTTAAAATGTCCAAAAACAAACTCCAGCAGTTAATCCAACTCTCTCCCCTTTCTGAAGAAAAATGTTTTGTTTTATGTTCATCCTCTCCATCCGAATTAAGTGAATCATTCGCAGTCTCCACCCCTGCAGAGTAGGGTATCTGTTTGTAATCCATTCAGCCAGGATGCATTGTTTTGCTGTTATAATAGATTTTTCCACAAAGGCCTTCATACCTTTTGGGCTATGCTGTGGTATTGAATAACGGCCCAGCAACAGCCGGGCATCATTTTGCCAGCTCACCTGCCACAAAGCTGACACTTGGGCCATTAGGCTTTTCCAGAAATTTCCAGTTCCTTTGCACAACCACAACATATGGCCCAGTGTTGCTCCCTCTGCCCCGCATTTCGGGCACTCACCCCAAGGGGACACTCCCATATGGAATGCCCTCCTTGGCACTACATATATCCTCAAGGCAATTTTATATTGTATATCCCATTGCGCTGTGTAGACTGAGCACCGCCGGATAGATAAAATGTGTTCTCTGAGTTGATCTGGTGATACCGCTAATAATAAATCGTTCTCCCAGCTTTCTGCCAGTCGTTTATAGTCCATTTCGGAGGCCATGTCCTTTATGTGACGGTGATGGTGAGCTAGTGGCACTTTCGTTTGTGCTTCCAGGGAATAGGCTGATGATGATTCTTCTTGCACATCTTCAGTTAAGTCTGTCCACGGTAAAGTTTGAAGATAATGTTTCAGTTGCATAAAGTGGAATTCATCTTTTGAGGGAATTGCGTACTCTGCTACCAGTTCTTGAAACGTTTTAAGTTTCCCTTCCACAGTCAATACTTGTAATAGGTATGTTATCCCTTTTTGTTTTCATCTAGCAAAAGCTGGATAAATGCATCCCGGCTGGAATTCTGAATTGTTGACTATGGACAAAAATGGCGTCACTTTGGGGGAGAAATGGTGTAATCGACATATCCATCTCCACGTCGCTTTTGCTGAACTCATTATCCCTCTGATTTTCAAAGTTTTCAGGATCTCCCCTCCTCCAGTGTGCAAGCAATTACTGAAATGTGTCTGCGGTAGGAGCTGCAATTCTAAGTCCGTGTTGGAGTAATGAGATGTCTGACAGAACCAGTCACGTATGTGGCGCATGCTACTTGCCACTGTTATACTCTTTACACTGATCAACCCCATTCCACCCTATTCGGTTGGGGTATACATAGCTTGTAATGCTATACGCGCTGTTCTCCCACTCCAAAGGAAGCGCCTCAACATTTTATTCAGTCTTCGTTCATCCTTATTCTTCATAAACAAAGGTAGTAATTGGAATACATATAACCATTTTGGTACTATGAACATATTATACATTGCTATGTTTCCCCATAGATTGAATGGAAGAGACTCCCACCCCTGCAATTTCTGTTTAGTGTCTTTCAGTAGTTGGCGGATGTTAATTGTATATAATTGATTCAATGCTGCAGGTATTAACACTCCCAGGTACTTCAACACCCCATCTGCAGTTCTGCAGTTGGAAATGGGAGCCCAGAGACTTCACGCGGAGTGAGGTCGGACGTGATCAAAAGGGCCTGGGATTTATCCAAATTTAAGGTAAACCCCACCACTTGCCCATACACATCTAACATTTCTAATAGCGGATTGAGGGAACTCCTAATGTCTGAAACTATTACCAGCAGGTCATCTGCAAAGGCCAATGTTTTAAGGTGATGTCCTGCTACTATGTCCTCCTTCACTGCCTCTGCTTGATTTATGTGGTGCAACAGTGGTTCTAATGAAAGGACAAACAGCAGGGGGGGACAGTGGACAACCTTGTCGTGTGCCACGCTCTATATTAAATTCCACACTTATAATCCCATTGGCTATTATGGCTGCTCTAGGGTGATTATACAACGCCTTCACTGCTTTCTGAAACCATTCACCAAATCCCATATGTTCTAAAGTTTGAAAGAGGAAATCCCAGTTAACTCTGTCGAATGCTTTATCAGCATCCAAACTTAATAACACAGCTGGGCCTCCTTCTTCTTGACAGCTGGCCATAGCCACTAGCGCTTTCCTAACATTCCAGGAGGAGGACCTATTCCGAACAAAACCCACTTGATCTGGCCCTAGTAGCCGAGGTAGAACTGCCAAGATCTGCGTTCTGCAAAGATCTTTGTTATCAAGTTCGTATCCATGTTTAATAATGAAATAGGTCTATAAGACTCGGCCTTCTCTTTTGGTTTATTGGGTTTCGGAATAAGTGTGATTGTGGATGTATTAGCATATTGGGGAAAGGCTCCTCTCTCTATAACCTCCTCGAAGTATTCCAACAAAGCGCCTTTGGCCTTCAATGGTAACAACTTAAAGTATTCTCCTGAGTAACCATCCGGTCCTGGCGCTGAGTGAAGTTTTAATTTATTCACAGCCACCTGCAACTCTTTTATTGTCAGCAGGTCATTCAGGGCCTGCATCTCGTTCTCAGTTAATTTAGGAAGCTTAGCCTGTGTCAGGTATTGCTCTATGACTTGTGGGTTTCCTAAATGCTCTCTGGTGTACAAGTGGGCAAAATGCGTGGCTAGTATTTGTGCAATTTTAGCGGGCTTATTTGTAATCATCCCTTGGCCATCCTTTAACACGTCTATTGCCCTTGGGCCATCCCCAGTCTTTATTATTCGGGCCAATAACCGCCCTGGCCGGTTGCCATATCGTTCCAATTTATATTTTCTATACCACTGGGTATGCGTTTCCTTTTCATGCAATAAAGTACTAAGGGACACCTGCGTGGCTTTTAGAGTCTCGAGTGTCATTGCAGATGGATGCTGAGCGTGAGCCCGCCTTGCTTTTTGCAATTGTGCTTCTAACGTTAATACACTGGCAGCTGCTCACTTTTTCTTAAGGGTAACATATGCAATAATATCTCCCCGCAGTACTGCTTTGGAGGCTGACCATTATAAAGACGCTTGTTCCTCATGCTGTATATTATATATGGCGTATTCCTCCCACTTCTCGGAGAGGTACTTCCGGAAGTGGAGGTCCTTATATAAGTAAGCTGGGAACCGCCATCTCTTCCCTCCTTTCCCTTCAACATTTATTTCCAAGTCTAACCACACTGGAGTGTGGTCCGATATCTCCTCTGGTCCTATCATTACCCTGTGCACTCTATAGAACAAGTTTCGTGCTATTAAAGTATAATCTAATCTAGCCTGGGTCCCATGGGCTCTGGACCGATGTGTGAAGTCTTTCTCTGATGGGTGAAGCGCCCTCCAGGCATCTACCAAATCTAAGGTCTGTATCAGGTTCAGCAAAGTGTCCTCCCTATAACCTCGGTAATGTTGTGAAGTGGGGCTAGTGCAATCCAATACTGGGTCCATGATTAAATTTAGATCCCCCACCAGTAGCAGCGGGAGGTCTCCGTGCTGATGACATAATTGGAGTAATTTTTTATAAAACTCTGGGTCCCGCTTATTCGGCCCATATACCACTAACAGGTTCATTTCTAACCCTTAAAGCCACAGTTTTACCATCAAATAATGCCCTCCCTGGTCTCTGGCTAGTAATGTAGCTTTATAAAATAGGCCTTTTTTAAATAAGATTACCACTCCTCCCTTCCGGCCTTGAGAAGGACTAGCAAGGACCTCACCTACCCATGCTCTTTTAAGTTTGTTGTGCTCTACATCGGATAGGCGGGTTTCTTGTAAGCAGGCAATATCGGCACCATGCCTGCGGAGCGCTGTCAAAATCTTTGCTCGCTTGATCGGGGAGGTTATCCCACCCACATTCCACGTAATTATTCACATGGACATATCTGAGATTCTGGGTGTTTAAATGTCATGCCTAATTTCCTGTACTGCGTATAAGTAAGTTCAGATACAGTTTTTCCCTGTAGCAGCCACCTATTAATATAGTTCTTTATACAGTGCCAACCAATGCCTTCCCAAACAGTCCAGTTACCGTACACTAGTGGAATTACACATGTTTTGCTACTAACCCCTCTCCCCCTCCCCTCCCTCTCCTTCCACATCCCTCCTTCCCCTTTGCCTCCATTGTACCCTGTAGCATCTTCCCAGGCCACACGGCCTACGAAAAAGCGAGAACCACGATCTCCCGCTATGAGACCCCCACCCCCAAACAGCCTCACATTATACATTCCCTCAGCAAGAAATCACTTAAAGCTCTATCTCATTCACTTACAGTCCCCTTCAAACTATGTATTCAGGAACCTTCTAATGCTTTTCGGGCTTCTTCTACTGAGGTGTAGGTGTGCCATCTGGCTTGCAGAAATAAACGCAGTTTGGCAGGATACTGTAGCGCGAATTTGATCTTTTTCTCTATCAGAGTAGTACATAAAGGGTGAAACCTCTTGCGTTGTTCTTGCACAGCCATTGTATAATCCTGAAAAATCAATATATTTCGGCCACCATACTTCAGCGAATCTCTTCGCAACTTGAAACCTTGTAAAATCTCGATCTTATGCTTATAGTTAAGAATTTTCGCCAAGACTTCCCGTGGCCTGGCATTCGCTTCTGGTCATCTCCCCACGCGGTGACCGCGCTCTATAACCAGGGATCCAGCAGAATCTGTGAGGGCCAATTCCTTGGCTAGCCAATTCTCCAGCCAAGATTCTAAATTACGTTCTGGTAACTGTTCCGGCAACCCTACTATACGTACATTATTCCTTCTGGAACGGCTTTCCAGATCTTCCAGCTTTTCCCCTTGCTCTTTCAATTGGCTCTTTAAGCTTTGGATATCTGGGCCATACTCCCGGGCTTCATCTTCAAGCGCCGACATTCTGGTCTCCAAATCGCCTGTTCTAATCCCCATTCCGTCTAGCGCCGTCTGAAAATTATCCAGCTTCTCATGCAGTGCGGACCACTTCGGATCCCAGGCTTGCTCAATCGCGGTAGTCAGCTGAATCAGTTGCTGGTCCGAAAAGCTGGCAGGCATCACCGCGGCAGCTTGGTCGTCCACCATTTTCCCGTCCTGATTTTTAATTTTTCCTTTTTTGTTATTCTTTGCGCCATTTCCACTGGCGATTTAATATATTTGTCCATAGGCACTTTACCCGCTATACTAGTGAGATTAAAGCCTCCGACGATGGTGAAAATAGCTGTTTAAGGGGTGAGGATCCCAGAGCCAGAGCACCATGCGTCTTGCTCAGCTCATAGTGCCACGTGGTCCCCCTACCTGTTAGACTATAACCAGACCCTAAACTTCTTTCATGGTGTGAAGTGAGATAAGAAGGGAACAAGAATGTGTGTAATTAGGAAAACAGAAAAAAGAGAAACTTTATGTACCTTTTTTTTAATGCTAGACAATGACAGATTGCAGAGCCAGTTAGAACTGGTGTTCTTGTATCCATTCTGTGTCCAAGTATCTTTATTAACTTTGAAAAGTACAAAGTACAAAAAAAATGTGTACAACAGAATACTCAAATAAAGAACTCAATGAGACCAAGCAGTACAAAGAAAAACAATTTGTTAGGTGAATTGCTGGATGTGAAAATAAAGAAAGTCATCACCTTTCAAGTACAGTATCTAGAAAATATCAGAAACATATATCAAAGCTGTTAAGTACGTACTAGACCATACTTTAAGTGCCAATGGAGAAAGATCTTTCTTATCTATTACTGAGACTTCAAATTGATGAAGTTGCAATACAGATTGCCACCAGAAATTAATATTTAAAAGAGAGTTATCTTTCCAATTGGATAGTACAAATTTTACAGCAACTGCTAATAAAATGTTGAGCAATTTAGAGTCATGTTTATCCAGAGAGGTGTCCAATGCCAGAGAACCAAAAATAATAATTTTCCAGGGGATTGGTTGTTGAATATGTCAAATTTTGAAAATAATGTTCCATGTCTTTTTCCAAAAGGCATGAGTGAGACTGCATTCAAAAAGAAGATGTTTCAGAGTTCCAGGATATGTCTTACATGACCAACAGAGATTTGGAGGTAGTAGACCTGCACCTGCTATTTTTTGTGGAGTTCAGATGGTTTTGTGATGCAAAAAGAAAAGCGACTGGATCATGTTAGCTGAGGTTACAGGTCGTCCAAGAAGTTTCCAGAAGTCTTTCCATTGTTCTGATGTTAGTTTGTGTTCCAGGTCTAGTTCCCATGAGTGCATGAGACCAGATTTTGAAGATGATTCTTTTGATCTCAAAAATTTGTATATATTAGAGGTCATATGACCAGTACTAAATAGTTTCTCATCAAAGGAAATTATAGTTGGTTGTAGTGAAGAAAGTGTCTTAGTATTTTAATTTCTGGTAAGGCAATGCTGCAATTGCAACCATCGAAAAAACTGATTAAAGGGTAATAGATATTTACTCTGCAATAAAGAAAACGAATGCAGTGTTCTGTTGGATAATAATTGATATATATAATATATGCCTTTTGTATATCATAAAGGCCATGAAAAGGTGCAAACTATACATATTTCTAGTTTTTATTATAAGCTATTTTGCTTTTCTTGAGCTGGGAGCAGAACTGGAATTGCAAGACAGCATTTTTTCTGGTAACTACTTTCTAAGGCTGTAGAAATTTGTAGTTCGACATTTTGGCCTGTGCTAACTTGTGATAAGTTGCTGGTCAACAGCTAAAAGCCAGAGACTCCTATGACTAAGGACGCCTGCTGTATCCAGATAAACAACAGAAGGAGAAGTGGGTGTGGGTAAAACTATAGCCTTAGCAAGAGGGTGGAGGGGGCTAGTATGATGACTGTGCATACCAAGGACATAGGTCAACCTATATCAAATGAAAACGTATGCTTATGTGCATGGGAGGCCCTAACTGTCACATCCGTCGCTCCCTCCGGCTGCTCCTCTGCGGGAGGCGGGAGCCGGTGTCCATTGCGGCGAGGGCCGGCCTTCTTGAGGCCACGGCGGAGAGCCGGGGCTCGCCGTGGTGATGGCCGCCCAGTCCGGGGCCGAGGCCGTAGGCCGGCGATTGCGGCTAACGGGACCTCGATCGCTGGCTATGAGGTCCGTGCTTGCGCCAGCAGGGAGAATGGCGCCGAGACGCGATGGCCGGCATCTCCTCCACTTTCGGGCGCGGGAACCCAAAGCTCCGCCTCAGAGGAGATAGATTGGGAGGCCGATGCTGTAGTCCCGCCTGGGAGGTCGGACAGAACCAATCAGAAGGATTTCATCAGTAACCGGGTTCCGATTGGCCGGCCATGTCGGCTGGAGCTGGGCGGTTTGAATGCTGACAGTATTTAAGGAGCGGGCCTGAGACAGGACATTGCTTCAGGTTCTGTTTCCCGAGGCCAGTCTCCATGTGTTCTAGTTTCCAGTTTGTTTTCCTTGCTCTCCTGGTTTTGACCTTTGCATAGTTCCTGGACTTCTCTGCTAGCCGCCTGCCTTGACCTATTGCCTGTTTCGATTACGCTGTGAGCTGCCTGCCCTCTTGACTCCTGGTTCCAGTATTGGGTCAGTTCGTCAACCCCGCGGTTCCGAAAGTCCCGTTGGCCGCCCGCAGCTGGGGGCTCAACCCTCGGTGAACGGCGGTCGCCGCAGGTGAAGACTTGGGGTTGCACGGCTGTCCTCTGAGGTCCTTTGGGGCCTTGCGGGACCTAAGGACTCACCTTCCTTTCAGACAAGACACTAACTGCCAATATAATAAGGGAATAAATTATAGCATTTGATGGAACATGTTGGAACATGATTCGTCATAACAGGAAACAAAATATTCTGGAAAGATGCATATTCATTAGGTAGGAAGGGTAATTATAATTAAGATAATGAAGAAAGGAAGAAAAAGTATTTAAGAGGAAACAGAACTACTACTATTACTACTACTTAACATTTCTAGAGCGCTACCAGGGTTACGCAGCGCTGTACAATTTAACAAAGAGAGACAGTCCCTGCTCAAGAGCTTACAATCTAATAGACAAGTGAACGGTCGGTCCGATAGGGGCAGTCAAATTGGGGCAGTCTGGATTCACTGAACGGTAAGGGTTAGGTGCCGAACGCAGCATTGAAGAGGTGGGCTTTAAGCAAAGACTTGAAGACGGGCAGGGAGGGGGCTTGGCGTAAGGGTTCAGGAAGGTTGTTCCAAGCATAGGGTGAGGAACTGAGGATGGCGAGCCTCAATGTGCCTACACTAGCAGCTGGACATATTGACAGCACCTAGGGAAAACTCTGTTTAAATTTGCTACATATTATAGGGAGTTTGTTACTATTTCAATAATTACTGATTGGCTTCTTTGACAATTTGAATAAATATTTATGTCTAATACTTATTTAGTAGCCAGAGTTTTTTCTTGCCTGGAGTTCTGCCTGGGAGAGTAAAGATTTACTCGAGGGTCCAAACCCCCCAGACCTCCAGAAGACAACTCCTGTCTCTGAGGAACAGAAAAGGAATGCACTTTGTTATACCAAGTTAACTAGAATATATATGATTTATTGATTTTAATAATGGGATTACCCCAATTTATGGAGTGTAATGAGTTCTCACTAGGGGTTTCCATATATTTATCTAGTTCAATCAAGCGTTTATGAGATGAATCAATAACAGAATGATCTTGTAAGTGTTTCGGTATACAGAGAGGAATATGTTGTGGATGTAAGAATTGAGACCACAGTTCTTTTTCAATTATCAACCATATAGGTTCATAATTGGAATGCATAGCAATCCAATAACATGCTTGTTGTGTTATGAACGCTTTGAGATATGTCTAGAAATCTGGAAAAGCAACACCAGCATGTTGTTTAGGATTTTTTAATATTTTCAAACCAATTTTTGGGAATTTGGAAGACCACAAAAATTGTGATAGAAGTTTATCTATTTGTTGATAAACAGTTCGGGGGAAAAAACTGGAATCATACTTAAAATAAAAGTTGATTTTTGAAATTACTACCATTTTTATAGACTCCAATCTTCCCCACCAGGAATGGTGCAATGGACTCCATGAAAGAAGTAATTCTTTGACTATTGCAAGAATTTTCTTTGAATTAGATGTCATAGTAGATTCAAGATCTGGTAAGAAAGCCACTAGATGACCAAACAAAATCAAAATGTGAGCTTCAGAAGGGTGCACGTTAGACCTGTTTGGCATCATCTTTTCAGGAGATTGTATATCACATTTCTTCCTTTTTTTCTCCCGAGGAAGAAGACGTTAGTTTCCTGTTTGTGAGACTTGCTTGCAGACATGTTTAGCAGTAAATCTTTGAGCAGTAGTGTAAACAATTGTGCCAAAGACACCAGTAAATACTTGATTTTAACGAGGCCTAGGAGGGAGCTCCAAGTCTACACATCCATCTAGTCCAAGGTACTCTAGCGCCCCCCTTGTATCCATTCTGAGCTGAGAGAAAAATGTATATAAGATCTGGGAAGACTTGGTTGGGGAGCACTGACTCTCATCGCTGTTGGGGAATCAGCAGCTTTGATAAGTGTCTTTCTCAACTGGATTTACTCTTTTGTTGTGTAACCCTATTACCCTGCTTTACCTTTGCTCCACAAATAGTTATTTTTGGTTTTTCTAATTTTGTAAGAGTAAAACAAAGTGAGATCTTTTCTTTTGTGACCCAGACTAACCAGGTTATTGGTTGGGGTAAGTGTGCTGGGGAGAACTGCAGAGGTTCTGACCCAATTCTAATCCTGACTTGGTACAGCCCCCTTGCTCTATAGCTCTTATATGCTCCCTTGTAGAATAGTGCTTATAGTGCACTTCTGTACATAAGTGCCAGTTAAGGTAATGTAGAGTGACTTATCCAAGTGGCAGTGGGTTTTGAACCATGGCTTTTCCCTGGTTCTCAGCCTGTTGCTCTAACCTTTAGGTACTGCTAACACAGATAAATAGCAAACATGTTTTGTAGTTTAAAAATCTAATCTAAAATAACACTTTTAACCTGCTTAATCCCAATCAGATCCAAAGCAGTTTACAAAAAGAGTCTATAGCTTACATACAAGTCAAAAATAGCAAGAGAGATCAACACAGATCATTAAATATCCAAAAAGTTGTGGTCCTCAAAAAGAAAAGTTTTCAGATCCCTTCAAAATTGTTTAACGGGACAGAGTCAGCATGGTTTCAGTAAAGGGAAGTCTTGTCTCACCAATCTGCTTCATGTGGATAAAGGTGAGCTGGTTGATGTGGTGTATCTAGATTTTCAGAATGATTTAGACAAAGTTCCTCATGAGAGGCTCCTGAGAAAATTAAGGAGTCATGGGATAGGAGGCTATTAGGCATATTTTCAAAGCACTTAGCCTTCCAAAGTTCCATAGAAACCTATGGAACTTTGGAAGGCTAAGTGCTTTGAAAATATGCCTAAATGTCTTTCTGTGGATTAGGAATTGGTTCTTGGAGAGAAAACAGAAGGTAGGGTTAAATGGCCATTTCTCTCAATGGAGGAGGGTGAATAGTGGAGTGCCTCAGGGATCTGTACTGGTGTCGGTGATATTTAACATATTTATAAATGGTCTGGAACTTGGAACGAAGAGTGAAGTGATTAAATTAGCAGATGACACAAAACTATTCAAGGTTGTTAAAACACATGCGGACTATGAAAAATTGCAGGAAGACCTTAGGAAACTGGAAGACTGGGCATCTAAATGTCAGATGAAATTTAATTTGGACAAATGCACAGTGATGCACATTGGGAAGAATAGTCCGAATCATGGTTACCTGATGCTAGGATCCAACTTGGGGGTCAGCACCCAAGAAAAAGATCTAGGTGTTGTTGTAGAGAATACGCCGAAATCTTCTGCCCAGTGTGCGGCAGTGGCCAAAAATCAAACAGGATGCTAGGAATGATTATGAAAGGGAAGATAAATAAGACTGAGAATACTATAATGCCTCTGTACCATTTCATGGTGTGGCCTCATCTTGAGTATTGCATTCAGCTCTGGTCACCATATTTAAAAAAAGATATAGGGCAAGTAGAAAAGAGCGACCTAAATGATAAAGGGGATGGAACTCCTCTCATATGAGGAAAGGCTAAATAGGTTTGGGCTCTTCAGCTTGGAAAAGAGACGGCTGAGGGGAGATATGATTGAGGTCTACAAGATCCTGAGTGTTGTAGAACGAGTATAAATGAATCAATTTTTTTACTCTTTTAAAAAGTACAAAGACTAGGAGACACTCAATGAAGTTACATGGAAACACAGCAATAGGATCAGCAATGGCTCCGGATGTAGTAAATTTATATGTAGCAGACTTTGAAGAACATTCTTGAAAGACCATCAGTATGAAAAGGAAGTAGCTTTCTATAGAAGGTACATTGATGATGTGTTCCTCCTATGGAGAGGCATCGAAGAGAGACTTTTTGAATTTTACAATTGACTCAATACTTGTGACCCAAATTTACATTTTAAAATACAGTTTGATCATTTCCAAATATCTTTTTTGGACAAACTCATTATAAGAACAGATTACCATTTTATCCCCAAGATACACAGAAAACCCAGGGACAAAAATATTTATTTACATTTCAATAGTTTTCATAACCGTAGTTTGAAGAACAATTTACCATACTCTCAATTCATCGGTTTATATCATTTACTTACTTTGAAGATTTTGAGCTACAGGCCCAGTCCCTAATACAACACTTCAGAAATAGAGGCTATCCCGAAGATTGCATCAAAAAAGGACTGAAGAAGGCAGAAGCTCAAGATGGACAAGTACTGTTAGCAAGACAGGATGTCCGGTGTAAACCAGATATTGCATGTACACTGCGCTTTTCATAGTATTCCAAAGAATTTCACCAAGTCATCTTGAGGAATTGGCACATATTGGAAACCCATTCTTGTTTTAAGGACATTAAACCAGTTATAGCTTATTCGAGAAGCAAAATCTCACACAGAATCTAGTACACGCCGATGCCAGCCACAGCTTGGTAAAATGGGCCTTTAACCATCCATTGCCCCAGGTACAAATACAGATTGTGAGCCCACTAGGGACAGAAAAAGTACCTGCATATAATATATGTAAACCACTTTGATTGTACCCACAGAAAGGCAGTATATCAAATCCATGACCCTTAAATTTGAGACTATCATACACCACATACCCTGTCTTAGGAGTTCATTACTGTCATGGTATGCACAGAAATAATCCATTTGGAGAAATTGCCCCAAGACCAACAGGAAATGCTGGATTGGGGGGGGGAGGGGGCTACTGCTATCTGGAAGCCTGATAGGAAACTATTATAAAGAATAAAATTACTGTAATGGAAGTGAATTTTAAAGATTGTTTTTCATCTCTGTCTTGACCGACCAGTGCACTTGGGGTCTGTATTGTTGATTAGAAGTAATTCTGTTTAAAAATGATTGTTTATTGTTTAACTTTGATTATGTGAAAATAAGTTGGAATGCAGAAGATAAGACACAGCTCTAATTAATTTGGTATGTGAAGGGGAGGATGGCACTTGTTTTCCAGGCCCAGCTTGGCCACCTGGACTTGGAGAGCATGTGACCACATTCCTACAGTATGGCTTGTTTACCTAAACAGAGAAGCATTCTGTAGTTTCCCTAGCTCTGAACATGAGTTCTGAGCCTAATAAAAAGGGGAGTTTCTTTCAGTGAAATCAGGAGCTCATCTGTGAGTTACTGCGCAGAGGACTTGTTCCTGGTCTAAAAAGCTCCTAGCTTTTGCTGTAACGGCCCCCCCCAGCTGATGTTAAGCGCCTGGATGATGTAAGGACCAGTGATGATTGTTTGTTTGTATATTGTATATATTGCTTCCTTTCCTGGTCTAAGAACTCTTATCATTATTACTTAGATGTAGAGACCAGTGATGTAATGATTGTTTATATATAGCTAATCATTGTGTTTATATAGCTAATCATTGTATATACCTTAATCATTGTAGAATTTAGCACCTCTAATAAAGGTTTCATTTATCTAATACGAATCCAAAAGAATCCATGGTTAATTATTGAGTAGTCTGTGTCAGTGAGACAGGCTGTAAATCCATAGTAGTACAATTACGAAACACATAGATAAACATGGTTTAATGGGACAGAGTCAGCATGGATTCAGTCAAGGGAAGTCTTGCCTCACTAATTTGCTTCATTTCTTTGAAGGCAAGACATGTTGATAAAGATGAGCCAGTTGATGTAGTGTATCTAAATTTTCAGAAAGCTTTTGACAAAGTTCTTCGTGAGAAAATTAAAAAGTCATGGGATAGGAGGCAATGTTCTGTTGTGAACAGAAAACAGAGGGTAGGGTTAAATAGCCATTTTTCTCAGTGGAGGATGGTGAATAGTGGAGTGCTGCTGGGATCTGAACTAGGACCTGTGCTGTTTAACATATTTGTAAATGATTTGGAAGTCAGAATGACAATCGAGTTGATTAAATTTGCAGATGACATAAAACTATTCAAAATTGTTAAAACACATAGGGAACTTGGGGGGGGGGGGGGCTCTGGACTCCCAATGTTTGTATATTCAGAGCACCCCTCTGGATAATGAAACAAGAGTTATCTGTAAGATTTATTTAATCCCCCCCTAATTATTTTATGTGCTGTTTTCAATTCTTGCTAACTAGATCAGGCTGCAGGGTGGCTTTTTGAAATTGTGCAAGGACAGCTATGTGACCCCTACACTCCTACTGACTAGACTGGATCCAAAAACATACACATTTAGTGTGATTTGTTGGGCTAGCAATGGGAAAATGGGAAGTGACCTTTTTACTGAGACAGATGTGTGTGGGTCAGAGATGGTTATACAAGATCTTGGGGAGGGAGATGTGTCACAAGAATGGAACAAAAACCTGTTTTTTTCTGTATTTTTGCTGACCAATGTTAAGGTCATGTCTAGGGCAAGATACTGTACAAGACAGCTTAAGAATTTATTGATTATGAACTTTGTTACAAGCTTTTAGAAGATAAGTACATGCATATAGAATGGTCCAATGTAATTAAGATAAATTTAATGGATATTTAGATTTATATTAATCTTTGGGTCAAGAGTTCCTGTGTTTCATACAGTTTGAAACCACATTATATCTAGATAAGTGAAAAGGGGAAGTTGGGAACAATCTGCTAGCTCAACCACAAGGTCAGCTAGTACATATATTTTGGATATGTGATACAAACAAATAGCATGGGGAAATAGGCATGGAATTTGTGACAGAACGTATAGTGGGAGAGAAGATTCTAGTAGGTGAATGAAGATAGCATGGCTTTGTGACTCAGACTCAGGTGGAGTGGCGTAACTGCTATTCTAAGAAATAGGGTATAAACTGATAATTGATAGGATAAAAGTCAGATGTGTTGGATTAGGAAAGTACATGATAGGTTAGTGGGATGTGCTAAGATGATAATTAGTTTCCTGCTTATTGTATAACATGTACTAAACCAAACTGTATAAAAATTAAAGAAATCTATGTTTGGGGGGGCTTCTTTGTTCCCAAGGCAGTGAACTGGCTTGGAGACAAGTTGGTCTCTCTAATCATTTCTTTTCTGTATCTCAGACTTGCTATAAGCCTTTGCTTGAGCTACTATTTACTTGCTTCCAGAATAAACTTTTCTTTTTATTTCATTTCTGAGTAAGTATTATTTGTTTTATTAGTGTAAGAAACAAACCCAAGAACATGGGTGTTCTAGCAGTAATCAGTTGGGGGTTGGCTAAAGGGGGACCATTATCTAATGTGTGATAATTGTAAGCAGACCCCAACACGGACTGTGAAAAATTTAAGGACGACCTTAGGAAATTGGAAGACTGGGCATCCAAATAGCAGATGAAATGTAATGTGGACAAATGCAAAGTGATGCACATTGGGAATAATCCGAATCATAGTTGCCTGATGCTAAGGTACACCTTGGGGTCAGCACCCAAGAAAAAGATTTAGATGTCATTGTAGACAATAAGCTGAAATCTTCTACCCACAGTGTGGCAGTGGTCAAAAAAGCAAACAGGATGCTAGGAATTATTAGGCAACACCCCCTACAAACTGCACTATCAACCTCAGTTACCATTCACAGACACAACACATGCAATACACACAGAGAGCACACAACAGAGATATAAACCTCTACAGACATGGAGAGGGTTTGGAAAGAATATCATGTGCCATGCTCTACATTCTTTCCCCACTTATTAGATACTAATATAAAAGGTGTATGCCTGTGACTACATGTCTATATCATGATTCAAAGGAAACTTTCAAAGTGTATTGCAAATAAGTATACATAAGTTATTATTACCAATGATAGGAGCCATTCATTGCTGATTATGATACATGAATCTTAACTCATTCACAAATAGTTATCTTCTTCCTCCTCATGAGCTAGTGCCTCAATGTCATGTGTGATGTCATTAATTATCTTGTTGAAGGATTCTGATTCAGAGTGGAGAGACCAATTGTCATAGCTGCGCACAGCAGAGGCGGATGTACTGCTCATACTTCTCTTTATCCTTCCAAAACTATCTGTCAGGATTCCACCTTCCTGGATACCAATGCTCTCCAGAAAGCTCTCAAAGTAGCCAATGTCCTGATCAGGAATGAAAGGTCTCATACCTAAAGGAACATAAATTACAGCTATAAAATAATCAAACTAACAGAACAATGTAACAATTACTTATAACAATTTATAGTACTTATTAAAAGGGCTGCCAATTACATGACTCAGAGATATACCAAAATAGGACTTAGGAACATGACAGCAGGGTGCTTAGGGCCATGATAGGGGGTTCACCATACAGAAACCTCGCTTGCACTACGACAGCTATGTAACCTGAATGAAAGGTGGTATATAAAATATATCAGTAAATTAAACTAAACAATAGTTAATGATAGCACTTCACAACATACTGCAAACCATTAGCTTCTGTGATATAGGCGGAATATCAAATAATTTGACAGAATTTTTGCCCATATGAATGTCATCTATAGACCTTCAACACAGAGGTAGAAGCTGGAAAAGATCTGGTTCTAGATATCCATAGGTTGGGAATGAAAGGGAAGGTGCTATTGCCAAGAGATTTCAACCTGCCAGATTGAAATGTCTTATCTGTAGAATCAAAAAGAAGCAGAGAATTTTTGGATGCCTTTCAAAAATATCCATTAAATTTATCTTAATTACATTGGACCATTCTATATGCATGTACTTATCTTCTAAAAGCTTGTAACAAAGTTCACAATCAATAAATTCTTAAGCTGTCTTGTACAGTATCTTGCCCTAGACATGACCTTAACATTGGTCAGCAAAAATACAGAAAAAAACAGGTTTTTGTTCCATTCTTGTGACACATCTCCCTCCCCAAGATCTTGTATAACCATCTCTGACCCACACACATCTGCTCAGAAAAATGATGATGGGGTCTTCTCAAGAGAGAAGGGGTGATGCTGGATCTAATGTTCACAAATGGAGAAAATATGTCTAACATCCGGGTAAGTGATCATCTCACTCTATGGTTTGCTATGAGATATGAGAAGAGAAAACCTGAACATGTTTACCATAGAAGAAGGAAGAATATGGGAGATACAGGGGCTCATATTTGAAACAGAAAAAAGTCTAAAAAGCAGTACAAAATGGCAGATTTTTTAAAACCAAAACATCCATTTTAAAAACCCATTTTAAAGACATTTTTCTATGCAGCTTGTCTGCAGTGCGTCCAAATCACAAGGGGGCATGTTGAGGGCAGGTGTTGGCTTGCCATAATGGAACACAGCAAATATGTCCAGGGCTAATGTCCTGTCACAAAAAGGTGCCCTAAATGATCAGATGACCACTGGAGAGATTAAGGCATGACCCCCCCCCCCTTATTCCTTCATGGTCACTGACCCTTCCCCTCCCCTCAAATATGTGAAAGAAACAGTACATACCAGCCTCCATGACAGTTTCAGATATTATGACCAGTCCTATTAGAGTAGGAAGCAGGTCCCTGGAGTAGGTCAGTGTATTGCTCTATAGAGAAGGGGGCCCAGGGTCATATCATATTCTAATTGTTATACTGGTGGTGGAAAGTGTGAGCCCTCCAAAAGTCACAAAATCCTACTGTATCCACATATAGGTGATACCTGCAGACAAAAGGGATATTTTGTGGTGTACAGTTGGATGCAGTAGGCTTTTGGTGGATTTTGGAGGGCTCCCCATACAATATAAGGGGGTAATAGTGAGATGTGCACCTGGGATCTTTTATGTGAAGTCCACTGCAGCGCCCCCTAGGGTGCTCCACTGCTCTGCTGGGATGTCTGTGTAGCCAGTCTACTAAGAATGTTGCCCCCCCCCCCCCCCCCAGATGACTTGTTTTTGTGCATTTTCCATTGGCTGCTTTTTGTTTTTTCAAAAAATGTTCACAAAGGAAAATTGCACTGAGCACAAAATGTCTAGGCAATGGCCATTTTCGAAACAACATTTTTCTGGTTTGAAAATCACTATGTTTACCACTTGATTTTGGATGTTTTCAGCAAAACATCCAAAATCGGATATAGACATCATATCAAAAATGCCCCTCATAAGTACATAAGCATTGCCATACTGGGATAGGCCAAAGGTCCACCAGGTCCAGTATCCTGTTCCACAAGTGGCCAATCTACATTGAAAATACCTAGCATAGGGTTGGGAACCTCAGTCCTTGAGGACCACAGCCCAGTTGAGGTTTTAGCATTTTCCCCAATGAATATGCTCGAGATCTATTTGCATGCAATGGAGGCAGTGCATGTAAATAGATCTCATATATATTCATTGAGAAAATCCTCGAGGGCCGAGGTTGCCCACCCCTGACCTAGCAGGATCCCAAAAGAGTACAGATTTCATGCTGCTTATCCCTGGAATAAGCAGTGGATTTTCCCAAATCCACTTTAATAACGGTTTATAGATTTTTCTTTTAGAAACTTGCGCAAACCTTTTTTTAAACCCCGCTACACTAACCACTTTTTCCACATTCTCTGTCAATGAGCAAGCGATTCACGTCTACCCATTCCATTCCACTCATGATTTTATAGATCTCTATCATATCTCCGCTCACCCATATGTTCTCTAAGCTGAGCAGCCCTAGTCTTTTTAGCCTTTCTTCATAAGGAAGTCATCCCATCACCTTTATTATTTTTGTTACCCTTCTCTGTACTTCTTCTAATTCTGCTATATCTTTTTTGAGATGCAGAGATCAGAATTGCACCCAATATTCAAGGTGCAGATGCATCATGGAATAATACAAATCCATTTTAATATTTTCTGTTTGTTCTCCACTTTTCCTTTAAAAAAATATTTTTTTATTTTAAGCAATTTAACAATTTTACAAGAAAACTCTTGATCTGAAAGATGAATATTAATTAGAGAGAAACCTTAATTACATTAAAGGAAATAAAACAGGAATAAAAGAAAAACATAATCCTCTTCATATTTTTAACACAATAAAGATAAGGAAATCAATAAAGTGATAATTCTATCTCAAGTCCACAAAAGCAAGGCACAATATAAAAGAAATAAGCCAATACAAGGAGAAACAAGCAGAAAGACAATACCAAGCTAAGATAAATACTTCTACGGAGTAGAAGTTGTTGGCGTTGGCACTGGTGGAGGAGGAGTAGACACCAGCTTAGAGTCCAAGAAAGTCACTGAGGGGTCCTTTTACTAAGCTATAGGAAAAAGGGCCCTGTGGTAGTGGCAGGGGCCCTTTTTACCACAGCGGTAAAAAGCCCTTAAAAAATAATGGCCATGTGGTATGATTATTCTTATCGCGTGGCCATGTGGGGTGGAGCACTTACCACCACACATATGGATGCAGCTTTAGGAAAGATTGACGCATCCATTGGGTTTGTCTGGAAATATCAGGAAACACTCTAACCTTATGATTCAAAAATACTTCTAGTCTATGATGAAAAAACAACCTCAAAATCCAATCTCGGTCTGGTTGTAAAACAAAGTCCCCAATCAAAGTAGCTGTCTGCATTTCAATAGTTTTATCTTCTATCATCTGTTCAGACCCCTCCACTATTGGTTGTTCAGAAAATTTCTTAGCATAAGGTAACAAATAATATATTCTGGACACCGGGGGTAAGATTGTTCTGGTATTTTCAAAATCTCAGCAAGATACCTTTTAAAAATAATAAGAGGGGGGGCATTAGCTTGCAATTTAGTCAAATTAATAAAACACAGCATTTTCAATCTCTGCTGATTTTCCGAGTTTTCAATTTTCCTCTGCAACTACAAATTTTCTTTAATTAAAGTGGACTGCCCCTCTTTAAGTTTCCCAGTCTCAGACTTAGATGAACATTCAAATAATTCCAAAAACATTGTGCTTTAAGTTCAATATCAGCACCTTTGCCAGGTAGGGATTAGGTTTGAGTGACTAAGGTTGAGATCTTCTTAGAAAATTAACTCTATAAACTCACCAGAGCATCCTGTGTCAAATCCAAAGTTATCACAGCAGGCTTTGCAGGTAGTAGGGACTTACTGAACAATCCTTTCTGGACACACTCACTGCTCTGCTCCTATACCTCTGCTGTGGCATTTGAAACACCGACAGAAACTTGAGCCGCACTCTTTTGTGCTGCTGGGCTCGGCGATTGTTTGCTGTGGTCTGCCCCTGCACCTAGAACTAATAGACCCTCCTCAGAGCTCACAGATCCGGGAATAACCCAGAGCAAAATTGCTGGCATCATTGAAGGATTCCACGTTTCAGGGCTGAAGGAGATGTCTACTTCAAGCGGGGAGGAGTGAGTGGTTTACCCCCCCACTTCCCCCCCCCCCCCCCCCCCCAACACAGCAAAGATGTCAGTCCTAAAGTCATGCTTGGGACCGTAAACTCTGTGTTTCCCCCTTCGCTTAGGCACAAGATAGCAAGAAATCCAAAGAAAAACAGCAAAAAAAAAAAAAAAGGTTAAGGTGGGAGAGGATCAACAAGAGATGCTTCCTACTCCGACATTATCTTGCATCTTCCATTCCTTTGCTAATACGTTCTAACATTCTATAATAATTTCTAACATTCTATTTGCTTTCTTAGTCATTGCTGCACACTGAGCAGAGGATTTCAACATGTCATCAGTGGATATCAGTGACAACGACTCCTGATGTGGAATCTTGTATCATGTAGCTATAGTTTGGGTTCCTCTTCTCTACCTGCATCACTTTGCACTTGCCTACATTAAATTTCTTCTGTTATTTTGATACCCAGTCACCCAGTCTTATAAGCTCCTCTTACAATTTCTCACAGTTCTCTTTTAATTGAATAATATTGTGTCATCAGCAATTTGATCACCTCACTTGTTATTCTTGTTTGCAGGCCATTTATAAGTATGTTGCAAAACAAAGGACCCAGGACAGAACCCCACTACTTACTCTTCTCCATTGAGAATATTGACCATTTTACCCTACTCTCTGTTTCCTATCTGTGGCCTCCAGGGTTCTTGGGTAATCTGCATCTTTTACTCTAGCTCTGAGTTGATGTAAATATTGAGTGCTAGGAGAAGAGTACAAAATCCTGCTATATTTTAGCGCTTTTATTTACACTGCGAACAATTTTTTATTTAACATTTTGCATGCCTACTGTGCTACCCTTTAGTGCAGTGGTTTTTCTGCTAATTTTTCTATGCTAACATTTCTTGCTGCATTGACAGCAATATTAGTGTAGGAAAATCAGATGTAAACCATCTTGCCCAAGGATAGCACAGTTTACTGCCTAGGGGCCATAGTGATAAAGCTGAAACCTTTGCCATATTGTTCCTTTATTAACTACTCAAAACGTGTTCTGTGATGGTATTAAAAGAAGAAAACATGGGGAGGAGAAAAAACAAACCTCATGGACATTTGACAACAACATAACAAGAGTGAGGCAAAAGAAGGAACGAGGATTCCAGAAAGTCAATATAGAATCTTTAATCTAGTTAGCAAATCTACCGGATTCTCCCGCAGGCACTACACTCAGCATTTCTTTATCATTCACAGCTATGAGTGGCAGTTGAGAGCATACTAATATATACAGGACTATATTGCACCAACATACAATCCAGGGTTTTGACCCTGAAGCAGGCACACACTCCGAAACATGGTCATGTCGGGTCCTTGATGTGTTGGATCTGCTGACTAGATTAAAGGTCCTATATTGACGTTTTGAAATCCTCGGTCATTCTTTTTCCTTACTCTTCTTGTGTTGCTGTGATGGTATTAGCACATAGCTCCAAAGTATCAAATGAAGCTCAGCATAAACACAGATAAAGAATGAAGGCAAGAATAGAAATCAAAGTAAAATTTAGTGTCTCAATACAAAAATAGATAATTTACCTAAAAAAAGGAATTTTCTCTTGTCCCCATAGAGCCGCAATAGATCCCTGCAATATTCTTGAACTGATACTCCCAACCGGTACTCTCGAAGCAACAGGGCAAACTGCTGGATCTCCTGAGCGTTGAGCTTGTTCCTTAGCTGTTGATTGCAGGCAAAGAAAGATCAAGTATTGGAAATTACAGCAGCCACACACCAGGGATATATTTAACAACTCATAGCCACACAACTGTAGATCATACAATCAAATTTCATCCAAACATACCCAAGATCCCTCTGTTGAACATATCCTGAAACATTTCCAGGCCAGATATGGACTCCGTCTACAAACTCTATCCAGATTCACAATGACTTCTGTTATATATTTCTCTAACTGCTTCCTGTTTTTCCAGGAAACTCTAGTATGATACAATAGATTCAGAATACAAATTAAACACTCTAATGCACTCATTTTCAAAGCAGATAGACGTCTCAAAATGCCCCCAAAAATGTCCATCTGTCAAAAATGTCCGAATAGCTATTGAGGAACACCCAAACAGAAAACATCCAAGTGTGCTAGGCATCTTAAATAGGACATCTTCTGAAAATGAGTGTTCCGGGAGGGCATGTCGGAGGTGTGCTGAGGGCAGCCTTATGATTTGGACATCTTCACATGATAATGGATAGCTGGACAATGTCTAGGGCAGGAAATGAAAATGTCCAGCCCTAGACCTGATATACAAGTGACTAAATCAAGCTATGACTTGTCTTATTTGACCCATTTGTGCTGATGCTGGAGAGTGGAGAGGTGGATCTAGTTGCTGTGTGATGGAGAATGGAGAGTTGAATAGTGGTTGGTTTGCTATTTTTGTATGTCCTAGTGTGAAACATTTGTATCCCACATCTCCTGCCCTGCCTGTTCTGTTTGTTTCTCCCTGAACTTGTTGCCCACACCTGCCTGCCCCTTACCACACCCATCCCTTGCTGTACCACCCCTTCTTCCTTTTGTGTGTCTTTCCCCTACCAGCCCCTCACTGCCCCCAACCTAGTACACCTCCCATTGTAGCTCCTTACCTGCCTCTGCTGTGTTTCTCATTTTCCCTTTGTGCAATCCCAGTTTGTCAGTGTGCTGATTGAGTGTGTCACTACATGATGTTGATTCCTACAGTTGTTGGTGGCATTCACAGTAGTGTTACTGGGCTACATCTGTGGTGGTGGGAAACCTGCACAAGAAGCATGGATGTGCTGAATGATTGTGTTATAAGTGCATTGCTGGATGAGGCTGAGCGTCTGGAAGGGAGGGCTAGGAAGAGATATCCCTACCAAAGAATATTCAAGCCAAGGATCTAGTTCATGGAGCTTAGTGATCAGGAGTGCATTAACAGGTTCCATTTTGATAGGGCTGCCATTCAGCACCTGTGTCAGCAGCTAGAACCCCCTCTTCAGGCCAGGACACGCAGAAACAATACTGTGTCAGTGCACCTTAAGATCACAGCCTCCCTTGCCTTTCTTGGTACTGGAAGCTTTCAGTCTGTCCTGGCAGTCACTGCAGGCATCATCCAGTCTCCTATCTTACTGTGTCTATCCCAGTTTCTAGATGCCTTCCTCTGATTACATGGCCCTTCCCAGTATAATTCAGTAGATCCAGGACACCATGAGCTGGTTCTACAACATAGGCTCTTTTCCGCGGTCAAACAGATAATAGACTGCACCCATGTGGCCTTAGACCCCCCCAAGAGGCCACCTATAGGAACAGGAAAGCATTTTACTCAATTAAAATGCATGTGGTGTGTAATGCACAAGGGGAGATAGTAGATGTCTGTGCATGTTAACTAGGGTCCTGCAATGATTCCTACATTCTGCGCCACTCAGAAATCTACCAGCAGTTTGACTGAGGGGAAATCACTGGTGACTGGTTACTAGGCAAGCAGGACTGTGATTCCCTCCCCTTCTATTCCCTTCCCCAAAGGTATCCACAGTTGCTCCCACCACCCAGCAGCCCTCTGCCCCAGACCCTATCCCTTACTCCAAGCTGATGAAACACACCCATGTACTGGGACTGGGAGACTGGGTGTCTAAATGGCAGATGACGTTTAATGTGAGCAAGTGCAAAGTGATGCATGTGGGAAAGAGGAACCCGAATTATAGCTACGTCATGCAAGGTTCCACATTAGGCGTCACGGACCAAGAAAGGGATCTAGGTGTCGTCGTTGATGATACGTTGAAACCTTCTGCTAAGTGTGCTGCTGCGGCTAAGAAAGCAAATAGAATGTTAGGTATTATTAGGAAAGGAATGGAAAACAAAAATGCCTTTGTATCGCTCCATGGTGTGACCGCACCTCGAATATTGTGTTCAATTCTGGTCGCCGCAACTCAAAAAAGATATAGTGGAATTAGAAAAGGTGCAGAGAAGGGCGACAAAAATGATAAAGGGGATAGGACAACTTCCCTATGAGTAAAGGCTGAAGTGGCTAGGGCTCTTTAGCTTGGAGAAGAGACGGTTGAGGGGAGATATGATAGAGGTCTATAAAATAATGAGTGGAGTGGAAAGGGTAGAGTTGAATCTTTTGTTTACTTTTTCCAAAAATACTAGGACTAGGGGGCATGCGATGAAGCTACAAAGTAGTAAATTTAATACATATTGGAGAAAATGTTTCTTCACTCAACGTGTAATTAAACTCTGGAATTTGTTGCCAGAGAATGTGGTAAAGTCGGTTAGCTTAGTGGGGTTTCAGAAGGGTCTGGACGGCTTCCTAAAGGAAAAGTCCATAGACCATTATTAAATTGACTTGGGGAAAATCCACTGCTTATTTCTGGGATAAGCAGCATAAAAGGTATTGAGTTTTCTGGGATCTTGCCAGGTATTTGTTACCTGGATTGGCCACTGTTAGAAACAGGATGCTGGACTTTGGTCTGTCCCAGTGTGGCAATACTTATGTACTTATGTAATTCAATCTGGCCTTTTGAACTGTTGCTCACTGCATTCAAAAATAGCCCTCCTATGTGATTTGATTTCCCTTCATCAATTTGATATTTATTGCCTTTTGGAGACGTGGCTCTGAGATGGGGAGGAATCATACTTATATCAATGTTTACCTTTCTTCACTACTCTTCAACATTTTCATTAGTCCTTTGACAACATTACTACAAGATCATAATATCTGCTTTTACATCTACGCTGATGACATTTTGTTGATCTATCCAGTATCTCCCCTGGTTAAGAATCTATCTCCACTTCATGATGCTGTACAATTGTTCTCAGTTTGGTTATCAGTGTATCGACTTGTCCTTAATCCTGCCAAGTCCACTGCTGGATTTCAGGATTTGTATTTAAACCCAGAGATCCACTCTCACTCTTTAATCTATCTATCACCCCGGTAGATTCTTTTTGCTACCTGGGCATTACTCTGGATTCCAGATTGGCCTTTGATATTCAGATTTTTCAAATTGTAAAAAAAGTTTTTTTCTGGCTCCGTAGGCTACGCTCTATCCACATCTTCTGGATTTTGCTTCATTATATACTCTAATTCATGCCTTCATTATTTCCTGCCTTGATTACTGTAATACAGTTTATGCTGGTCTGCCATAATCTCAACTTCACCGCTTACAAACTTTACAAAACTCAGCTGTTTGTTTAATACTTAATGGTAAGTGATTTGACTTTGTCACTCCCCTCATGGTTCAGGTTCATTGGCTTCCTGTGACATTTTGCATACAATTTAAAATTCTTATTCTTACTCACAAGACACTATATCTTGGTACTCTGTACTATCTAGCGTCTTCCATTGTTCCTTATACCCCTTCCCGGACTCTGCGATCTCTGGATGCCAAATGATTAGTACTTCCCTCCCCTAGGCAAGCCCATTATGAGTTAACTCGAACCTCCAGATTCTTTTTCTTGGCCCCTTCCCTTTGAAATAGCTTACCTGCTAATCTGAGAACTGAGTTTTCCTTACCTAAATTTAAGGCAAAACTTGCCTTTTTCTTTTCAACAGCTTTCGGATTAGGTTCCAGCCTGTGAGTTTGAGACATAGCCCTCCCCCTCTGCTCTTTCCTAACTCCCCTCCTTCCCCTTCCTCCTTTGTTTCTTGTCTTGGTTTACGTGTTATTGTAGATTGTATGATTGGTTCTTTCCTATTTTAAATGGAATTTTTTTCTTAAATTTGTGTTGACTCAATTTTAATTTTTATTGTAAACTGCTTTGACTTTCTTTTAACTAAAGCTGTATATCAAGCCTCTAAATAAACATAAACATACTCATTCATTGCTCCAGAAGATGGTTGTTATGGAGCTGCTATGTTGTTGTTACTCACTTTGGCCTCTCAGGTGCTCCCTCATGCAGTGTATCATTGCCCTGTCCTCTCTCCTGATCTACCTGTAATGGTGCCTGAGCATCTCGAGGTCGTGGTGTATGCTGAAATGTCTGCAAAACACAAGTTTGAGGAGATAGGGTTCAGGTGGTGGCTGTTTTTAGCTTGGCAGACCTGGTTTCCATATGACATGTTTTGCTATGCTCCTCAGAAGGCCTGGGATAGTTAAGGCAGCTGGTTTGGGGCTTGCTGGTGGGGGTGGGGGGGGGGGGTGCAGTCACTGCATGCCCAGAAGTCCTGCTTGCCATTAGGTGGGCATGGGATTGTAGTTGACTTGGAGCAGTTTCTGAGTGACATCTGTACATTGGAAGGGAGGTGGTGATGCACACCTGGTCAAGGCATATGGGACTTGAGGTTTCAGGGTCTGCATTTGTGGGCTGCTGTGTAGGCATGGAGCAGCAGGCCTGAGATTATGTAGTGGGGTCTCTGAGATGTGGAGCCCCTCATTGTCAACCTTGCATGCTGGAATGGGGGACAGGTTCTGGCCTTTCCTGCAAATGTGGCCCATGGGGACAGAGAAGGGGGGCTGATGGCCTTCCCAGTAACTCACAATCTGCATGTGACCTTGCTAGTGTATGTGCTTGAACATGGCTGATATTGGGCTCATAGCAGCCCTGCATGTCACTCATCTTTCAAGGTCCTCCTGATCGTGCTCCAGACCCTCATGGAAACATTATGTGGAGACAGCCTGTGGTGTTGCTGAAATAGATCCCTACGGTGCCTGAAGTACAGCAGGTCTAGCATTCTGCTCTCCTCTGCAGAGAAATTGGGCTCTTGCCTCGTAGACATTTTGCAGTATGAGGGGATGCCCTTTCACATGCACAGGAACATAGATGTTTTACATATGGAAATGTTCACCCCTCCTGTGATGTCCTGCTAGTGCAGGACCATTTCTGCATTTTTGTCATTTTCGCTAGGTCATTTTCCAACAGGAAAAAGAACTATCTATAAATGTCTATGTCAGTGCATCCTAAATTTGGACGTTTTGGGGGACAATTTTGGAACACATGAAAACACTCTTTGTCTATATCCATTATCAGGCCATTTTATAAGGACATTTTGAGATGGATGGATGTTTTCTTTTTCACTTAGGCGTCCTTTCAAAAATGCCCCTCCATGTCTAGCATTAAGTACATTTCACTGTGATAAAGGAGTGGGAGTAGAAGCTTGACTAATGAAGATTTTTTTATTTGAGATGAGATAATCCATACCATCACCATGTAGTCCTGCAATTGTTCCAGCCCCACACTGCTTTGGTCACTTTCACTATAAGTGGTCACCACACTACGGCACGACTCTTGGAATGAGGGCGAAGACTTTCCACTATAATAAGCTTCAAATGTATCATGGGAATCCAAACTAAACAAAACAAAACAAGGAAGCACATTAGATGTTATACTTATTTGGCATCCTTAACCAAAGTGCCTGATAAAGAGAGAGAGATAGTGATGGCAGCAGAGCATAATAGAAAAAGAGAAACATAAGATGAAAGTCAGAGCAGACATTTCTGAAGAGATGGGTGGTGGTCGAGTATGCAAAACTGAAAGAATTTCAGAGCATCTTAAATGAAACAAACTAACCTAATCTAAAGTGTAGCACTGAGGAGCACAAGGCACTAATAAGACCAGAGAGAAACCAAATCATGAATATATTTGCATCCTAATGTGAGGTGTTTATAAACTTACTGTTTTTTAACTGCGAGACAATGGCAAGTAAGATCACATTCATTCATTTATTTCGATTAGTTAATCATCACTAAAAACATCTCAAAGTGATTTCCAAATTTCAATAAAACTACAAAATCACCAATCAGGTTCCTGCACTAACCTTGAACTCTAACCCCTCTAAAACTCTATATACAGCCCCCTACAAATTATCTCCCATGTATAAATCAACAACTGAGTCTTCTCATGTAATAATCTGAAACCAGATCTTCCCCTAAACTGCCTAGAATATGAGATAGTGCGGTCTACAGACTGTGTGCTAAATAAATAAATAATCTTTCCCAGAAATGCTAATCTCCACAACCAAGATTTTACCAACTTGTGAAAACTGAAGTAATTGCTCTCCAGCCCAATCTCATCTAGCAGCTTTTTCCACCGTCAGACCCTGTACCAAAAGTATTCTTTTCCTAGTCTTCTGTAGCTAGATCATTTTTGGTGAAGATCACAACCTATGTGATAAACTAGGGAGCCAAAGAATAGAAAGTCTTTAAAATGTATAAATCCCCCTCTATAACCCAGATACCCAATGCAGCTCTCATAATATTGGGGTAGCATAATCTCTCATCTACAACCCTCCCAACAACTGTGCTGTGGTATTTTGTAACAATTGCAAATGTGCCACATATTTCTTAGAAACCTCTATCAACAAAGTATTATCATAGTCTAGCCTTGGTGAAATCACATGTTGAACCAGTAACTGTAATTTCTTCCTGCTCAAAAAATTCTGCACTTGACAAATAATGCGAAGATGAAAAAACACTAGTTGAACCACTTTTGAAAAATATATACCTTAGCTTTTAATATGGTTCCTCACAGGAGGCTCATGAATAAACTGTGCAGGCTGAAGTTAGGACCCAAAGTAATGAACTGGATTGAAAACTAGTTGACTGACAGACAACAAAACCTGCTTGGAGGAAAGGAAGGTGAGTAGTGGAGTGCCTCAGGGATCACTAGTACTGGGGCTGATTCTATTTAATATATTTGTGAGTGATATTGCTGAAGGGTTAAAAGGAAAATTTTGCCTTTTTGTGGATGACACAAAGATTACCAACAGAGTGGACACCATAGAGGGAATAGAAAACATGAGAAGGGATCTACAAAAATTAGCAGCATGGTCTAAGGTCTGGCAGTCAAAATTTAGCATGAAGAAGTACAGAATGATGTACTTGGGATACAGAAATCCAAAGATATATGAGATAGGTATAATTCAGAAATACTTTAGGGTGATATTGATTGAAGATCTCAAGATTGTGAAACATTGTGACAAGGTGTTGGCTGTAGCCAGAAGGATGCTAGTCCACATAGAGAGAGGTTTAACAAGTAGAAGAAAGGGAGATGTTAATGCCCCTGTAAAAGTTATTGGTGAGGCCCCACTTGAAGCATTATGTTCAGTTTTGGAGGCTGTATCTCACTAAGGACATAAAGACTTGAAGTGGTTCAGAGAAAAGGAACAAAAATGGTATGTGATTTGCACCAAAAGACGTATGAGAACAGACTTGAGGACCTGAATTTGTATACCCCAGAAGAAAGGAGGGATACAGACATATAAATATTTGAAAGGTATTAATATACAAATAAATCTTTTTCAGAGATGGGGAAGCGGTAGAACTAGAGGGCATGAATTAAGGTTGCAAGGGGTGGGGGTCAACTTAGGAATAATGTCAGGAAGTACTTTTTCACCGAGAGGGTGATGGATGCCTGGAATGCCCTCCCATAGGAAGTGGTGAAGACAAAAACAGTAGCAGAATTCAAGAATGCATGAGATAAACACAAAGGATTCCTATATGGAATATAGTAGTTGGGAAGTAAGGATACTACCAGGCAGACTTCTAAAGTCTGTGTCCTAATTACAGCTAGACGGATTTGGTTGGGCTGGGGTGGACTTTGACGGCAATTATAGTAGTTGAAAATTAAAAGCAAGAGCCGGGCAGACTTCTACCACCTGTGCCCTGAAAATGGCAAGGACAGATCAAGATCAAGCATGCATATGTTATATCACATCATATCATATGCTATGAGTTTATCTTGTTGTACAGACCAGATGAACTATGCAGATCTTTATCTGCTGTCATCTATTATGTTACTATCCAATCAGATACCCAAATTACAGACAACAGGTTTCAAAGGAATCTGAATATCTCTTAAAGAATTTGTAAACTTAGCTGCAGCCTCCCTCTCAACTCGGGCATTCGGCACACACTCAGACGTATCAACCCCCGCCCCCTTCAATACCACACTACAAGCCGTATCTTCGATAGAATTGGATTTATTTTGGCCGCAGCCAGGAACATCAAAATTGTTACAACTTAAACAAATTACATTACATCTTTTAATAATCATTATGCCAGCATGCATTTCTACCCGGGTACACAGCTTCTACACGTAGTTGCATATTCTGGGCCACAGGCCAAGCTGTACCAAGCCCCTGTGGCCCCCTGTGTTGTTTTCCAAGCACCCGACGTCACTTGGTGTCTCCCGTTGAAGGAGGCACCTACCACATTTACAAAATGATGTTCTAGGCCTCCCTGCTGCTGAAGCCAGGAGACAAGCTGTATACATGTTGTTGCCCGTTGAAGGAGGCACCTACCACATTTACAAAATGACGTTCTAGGCCTCCCGGCCGCCAAAGCCAGGAGACAAGCTGTATACACGTTGTTTCCTTATAACAAGGCTGCTCACATGCAAGCCTACCATTTGCATCAACTTGATAACTTTCCATACAACTCTTTCTGCAGCAGTAGTTACCCCAAACTTGTAACTGTTATGTGTCAAGCTGCTGTGTACTCATTGCTGGCTGTGCGTAAACATTGTAGTCTAACGCCTCGCTGCGACAAATCTTGCCTCTCAAGTGGGTGGGCGTTGCTCTTCTCCTGCCTCTAAATTCAAAAGGACTTCCTGTGCAGTTCGAATTCCTCTCTCCTCCTCCCTTGCTCCTCCCCTTCTTTCCTGCCCCCTCCCCTTGCTACCCCTTGTTTCCCTCCCACTACTACTTCTGCTCTCTAGCTGGCCCTCCCTGTACCCTCCCCCACACTTCTGTCTTCGCTGGCCTTCAGCCCGGTTGTGGTTGGCCCCCCTTTAATGGGTGTGCCTGGTTCTTTCCCAATCAGAGCACTTAAGATTTCTCTACAATCATCTGCAGCCATCAAGCTATCATATTTCAGATCTTCCATTCAGTGAGTCCTAGCTGGTAGCATTATCTGATTATCATCTGCAAACAGATGATATTGAAACCCTGGGCTATATAGTTCTCTAAAAAAGAGTGCTAAAAAATATTTGAAAACACGGCAGGATACAGGCCTGAGCCCTGTGGAATCCTATGTGACATGACCCACTCATCTGAAACCTGTACCCAGACTAATTGCTTCCTCTCATCCAGAAGAGAGAAATCACCCACCAAAAAAACCCCAACAACCCAAAAAAAACCCCAAACCCCAACCTATCAATGATGGACCACATCAAATGCTGCAGAGAGATCTAGAAATATAATCACCACATTCAACTCATCACCAGTCCAACAATATACATATCCATAGAGACAAGAAACAAGGGTTCCATGCTACAGTGTTTTCTAAAACCTATGCATTATGATTTGTTCATTAAGAATATCCTCCAACTGCTGTTCAACAATTTTCTCTGTTTCCCTATAAAAGCAACATATTTTGATTCCTGCTCATCTGTGAACAAAATCCTTTAATATTTTCCTTCAAAAACTGTTGCTTTAGGACTTTTAAATTGGTGAGTTATCTTTTATTATTTTCTGTCTCTACTTATGTGGAAATCAAGGATCAACAAGCTGTAGCTGATGCTTTTCTATTGGACTAATTTAGGACCCTGTTTACAAAATTGTGCTAAGGGCGTGCTAGTGTTTTTAGCATGCGCTAAACATTAGTTCAAGTTAAATGCTAAAGACACCCATATATTCCTATGGGTGTCTCTAGCATTTAGCGCGTGCTAATTTTAGTGCACACTGAAAACGCTAGTGCACCTTAATAAACAGCGCCCTTACTGTATCTCATCAAAGCGTGAGCCCTTATTTCCACATATCCAAGTGGACTAATATGGCAATCACAATTTTCTGTTTGTACTTAGAGACTGAAGAGGAGATTTTACCAAGTTGTGATTCAGTGCTTCTTTTGTTTGTATTAAGTGAATGCTCCTGCCTTCTTATATCCCACATACCAATCCTATCTCTTCTTTTTCTTATTTTTCATCAACAAGTAGAAGTGAGTCAGACATACAAGTGGGTGATGTTTTTGCATTTCACTGGGCTAGATCAATCCTCCTAGAGCACAGACCTGGAAATAAAGTGCAGAGCATGTACAACCCTTCCCACAAGCAGGTCTCCTCAGCACTTCAGTTTTGTGTTTTTTCTCTCTCTCTCTCTCTCTGAAGAATGGACATCAAAACAAAGCTATTCCATTTTTGATAAGGTTTTACCTCTGTGCATTTTTCTGACACAATTTTTTGCTGTTCCATAAAGAAAATTAACTTTTCCAAATATTTTGTTATTTTTAATTTGGGGATGTGCTCATTCGACATGTCCCAGATGAAGTCAAAGTCTACATATTGCTCACAGTGTGGGAGAAAGATCCAGAAATTCATCAGCTACTCCAAATATTTGATTTGTCTAAACTCCAATCACAACCAAGCTAACTGGAAGTATTATGGTTATCTGTCTCTATGAGCCCCATAAAACTGGCTGGACCATCTTGATAACTGTTAGAAAGGAATACAGAGAAGAGGTCACATGGTGCCATGCAGCAGACAGAAGGCTGATTGCTCTGCTCTCAGCCTAACCAATAATAACTAGTGATTTTATCAGCAATTTTGCACTTGCCCTCCTCGCTCAAACAACTTGTAAAGGGACGAGAAAAGAGAAAGACAAAGAGTTGGCTAGGAGCTCCCATGATGGTAGGAAGATCTGCGCCTCCATATCTAATAGCGGGATCTGAGTGGGCAATGCCAATACATGAATGGGCTGTACCGCACCGGCAGCCACAAGCATGGCTTTGTAAACGGAGGTTTGCTAGATACCACTTTAAAGAAGCGTATATTTCACAAGTAGATTTTATTTTGCACCATAGTTTTTTTAGTCCTTTTTTCTATTGCTATTTTCCTGTTAAGTTATAAAGGCTAAGGGCCCCTTTTACAAAGCGTCTACACAGTTAGTGCATGCTAATTTTTAGCACACACTAAAAACGCTAGTGTACCTTTGTAAAAGACCCCCTAAATGAGCAGTGTCTATATATTTTGGGCATCGCTGCTTGCTGTTCCTAACGTGGATGTTAATAATTGCTCCACTTACATTTTTATAAAATATCACGTCATTTTGGTGGGAAGATCAGATGTTTGTCACACTACTATATTGGTATGTGCCTCTTAAGTATTTTTTCCTCACTGTCTCTGTTAAAAAAAAATTGTTAAGTTGCTTCTTGCTTGCCAATGTTGTATGACCAAGGCATGTTGCTCTGAATGGACTACAGTAATTACTATGTAAGTTTTCTTGCACATTTGCAGTTTTGATCTATAGTTCTTTGATAGGACTAAGTCTTTTTTTCATTCACACATCTATTCTAATGTGTCTGTTGCTACATGGTGATAACTTACATAGCAACAGTAAATAACGGCAGATAAAGACCTGTACGGTCCATCCAGTCTGCCCAACAAGATAAACTCATTTTACATGGTATGTGATACTTTATATGTATACCCGAGTTTGATTTGTCCTTGCCATTCTCAGGGCGCAGACCGTAGAAGTCTGCCCAGCACTCTTCTTCTACTAAAAGTTCTGAAGCTAATGTCAAAGCCCCTTAAAATTTACACTCAAGCTCATCCATATCTATTCAGCCATGATCAGGGCGTGGACCACAGATGTCTGCCCAGCACCGGTTTTGCTTCCCAATTACCGATGTTGCCACCCAATCTCCGCTAAGATTCCATGGATCCATTCCTTCTAAACAGGATTCCTTTGTGTTTATCCCACGCATGTTTGAATTCCATTACTGTTTTCATCTCCACCACCTCCCGCGAGAGGACTTTCCAGGTATCCAAAATACTTCCTGACATTACTCCTGAGTCTGCCCCCCTTCAACCTCACTTCATGTCCTTTAGTTCTATCGCCTTCTCGTCTCTGGAAAAGGTTTGTTTGAGGATTAATACCTTTCAAATATTTGAACATCTGTATCATGTCACCCATTTCTCATTTCCTCCAAGGTATACATGTTCACATAGGCGCCGACTCCGTGGGTGCTGTGGGTGCTCGAGCACCCCCAATATTTCATCCACCGGAAGTTCTTTCACCCACTGGAAGTTCGTTCCCTCCCTCCCTCCTCCCTTCGAGTTCCAGGCCCCCTCCCTCCGAATTTTAAAAGTCATCTATTTTACCTCATTGGGGTTAGGGCGGCAGCAGCGGTAAAAAGCATGCAGGCTCTGCTCGGTGTTTAGTTCAGTTTTCCCTTCTCTCTCTCTCAGCTCTGGTCCCGCCCTCATTTCCTGTTTCCGCAAGGGCGGGGCCAGAGCTGAGAGAGAGAGAAGGGAAAACTGAACTAAGCACCGGGCCGAGCCTGCATGCTTTTTACCGCTGCTGCTGCTGCTGCCGCCCTAACCCCGACGAGGTAAGACAGATGACTTTTAAAATTTGGAGGAAGGGGGCCTGGAACTCAAAGGGAGGGAGGGAGGGGGGACCCTGGAACTCAGAGGGACCCTGGAACTTAGAGGGAGGGACCCTGGAACTGGGAGGGACTGGAACTGGGAGGGAGGGAGGGGGTCCTGGAACTCAGAGGGAGGTGGAGGGGGGGCAAGGGAGGGGGAGGAGGACGAGATGGAGGGGGAGGGGGAATGCACCATCTGTAAAAAAATAATTCAGCACCCCCAATCATTTTGAAAAGTTGGCTCCTATGCATGTTCAGGTTTGCAACACAAATCCCATACCATTTTTGTAGCTTTTCTTTGCACTGCTTCCAGTCTTTTTACATCTTTAGCAAGATTCAGCCTCCAAAACTGAACACAACACTCCAAATGGGGCCTCACCAACGACTTGTAGAAGGGCATCAACACCTCCTTTCTTCTGCTGGTTATTCCCCTCTCTATGTAGCCTAGCATCCTTCTGACCATGGCCGTTGCCTTGTCACATTGTTTCTTCACCTTCAGATCCTCAGACACCAACACCTAAAGGTCTCTCTCCTGAGTCGAGCTTACTAATCTCTCCCCTCCTATTCGGTATCTCTTGTTTGGGTTTCTGCACCCCAAATGCATCACTACTACTACTACTACTACTATTATTTAGCACTTATACAGTGGTGGAAATAAGTATTTGATCCCTTGCTGATTTTGTAAGTTTGCCCACTGACAAAGACATGAGCAGCCCATAATTGAAGGGTAGGTTATTGGTAACAGTGAGAGATAGCACATCACAAATTAAATCCAGAAAATCACATTGTGGAAAGTATATGAATTTATTTGCATTCTGCAGAGGGAAATAAGTATTTAATCCCTCTGGCAAACAAGACCTAATACTTGGTGGCAAAACCCTTGTTGGCAAGCACAGCGGTCAGACGTCTTCTGTAGTTGATGATGAGGTTTGCACACATGTCAGGAGGAATTTTGGTCCACTCCTCTTTGCAGATCATCTCTAAATCATTAAGAGTTCTGGGCTGTCGCTTGGCAACTCGCAGCTTCAGCTCCCTCCATAAGTTTTCAATGGGATTAAGGTCTGGTGACTGGCTAGGCCACTCCATGACCCTAATGTGCTTCTTCCTGAGCCACTCCTTTGTTGCCTTGGCTGTATGTTTTGGGTCATTGTCGTGCTGGAAGACCCAGCCACGACCCATTTTTAAGGCCCTGGCGGAGGGAAGGAGGTTGTCACTCAGAATTGTACGGTACATGGCCCCATCCATTCTCCCATTGATGCGGTGAAGTAGTCCTGTGCCCTTAGCAGAGAAACACCCCCAAAACATAACATTTCCACCTCCATGCTTGACAGTGGGGACGGTGTTCTTTGGGTCATAGGCAGCATTTCTCTTCCTCCAAACACGGCGAGTTGAGTTCATGCCAAAGAGCTCAATTTTTGTCTCATCTGACCACAGCACCTTCTCCCAATCACTCTCGGCATCATCCAGGTGTTCACTGGCAAACTTCAGACGGGCCGTCACATGTGCCTTCCGGAGCAGGGGGACCTTGCGGGCACTGCAGGATTGCAATCCGTTATGTCGTAATGTGTTACCAATGGTTTTCGTGGTGACAGTGGTCCCAGCTGCCTTGAGATCATTGACAAGTTCCCCCCTTGTAGTTGTAGGCTGATTTCTAACCTTCCTCATGATCAAGGATACCCCACGAGGTGAGATTTTGCATGGAGCCCCAGATCTTTGTCGATTGACAGTCATTTTGTACTTCTTCCATTTTCTTACTATGGCACCAACAGTTGTCTCCTTCTCGCCCAGCGTCTTACTGATGGTTTTGTAGCCCATTCCAGCCTTGTGCAGGTGTATGATCTTGTCCCTGACATCCTTAGACAGCTCCTTGCTCTTGGCCATTTTGTAGAGGTTAGAGTCTGACTGATTCACTGAGTCTGTGGACAGGTGTCTTTCATACAGGTGACCATTGCCGACAGCTGTCTGTCATGCAGGTAACGAGTTGATTTGGAGCATCTACCTGGTCTGTAGGGGCCAGATCTCTTACTGGTTGGTGGGGGATCAAATACTTATTTCCCTCTGCAGAATGCAAATAAATTCATATACTTTCCACAATGTGATTTTCCGGATTTAATTTGTGATGTGCTATCTCTCACTGTTACCAATAACCTACCCTTCAATTATGGGCTGCTCATGTCTTTGTCAGTGGGCAAACTTACAAAATCAGCAAGGGATCAAATACTTATTTCCACCACTGTATAGTGCTACAAAGCGTACGCAGCACTGCATAAACATAGAAGAAAGACAGTCCCTGCTCAAAGAGCTTACACTCTGCTCTTCTTGGCATTAAATTTTAACTATACATACAAATAAAGGTACTCCCTTTTACTATATCAATGATTCTTTAATCCTACATATGTGATTAACATCAATACATTACAAACATTTCCTAACTTACTACTACTACTACTACTACTATTTAGCATTTCTATAGCGCTACAAGGCATACGCAGCGCTGCACAAACATAGAAGAAAGACAGTCCCTGCTCAAAGAGCTTACAATCTAATAGACAAAAAATAAATAAAGTAAGCAAATCAAATCAATTAATGTGAATGGGAAGGAAGAGAGGAGGGTAGGTGTAGGCGAGTGGTTACGAGTCAAAATCAATGTTAAAGAGGTGGGCTTTCAGTCTAGATTTAAAGGTGGCCAAGGATGGGGCAAGACGTAGGGGCTCAGGAAGTTTATTCCAGGCGTAGGGTGCAGCGAGACAGAAGGTGTGAAGTCTGGAGTTGGCAGTAGTGGAGAAGGGAACAGATAAGAAGGATTTATCCATGGAGCGGAGTGCACGGGAAGGGGTGTAGGGATGGACGAGTGTGGAGAGATACTGGGGAGCAGCAGAGTGAGTACATTTATAGGTTAGTAGAAGAAGTTTGAACAGGATGCGAAAACAGATAGGGAGCCAGTGAAGGGTCTTGAGGAGAGGGGTAGTATGAGTAAAGCGACCCTGGCAGAAGATGAGACGGGCAGCAGAGTTTTGAACTGACTGGAGAGGGGAGAGGTGACTAAGTGGGAGGCCAGCAAGAAGCAGATTGCAGTAGTCTAAACGAGAGGTGACAAGGGTGTGGATGAGGGTTTTGGTAGAGTGCTCGGAAAGAAAGGGGCGGATTTTAAGGATATTGTAAAGAAAGAAACGACAGGTCTTGGCAATCTGCTGGATATGAGCAGAGAAGGAGAGAGAAGAGTCAAAGATGACCCCAAGGTTTCGAGCTGAGGAGACAGGGAGAATGAGAGAGCCATCAACAGAAATAGAAAACGGGGGGAGCGGGGAGGTGGGTTTGGGGGGGAAAATGAGAAGCTCGGTTTTGGTCATATTTAATTTCAGGTGGCGTTGAGACATCCAGACAGCAATGTCAGACAAGCACGCTGAAACTTTGGTTTGGATGCAAGGTGAGATATCAGGGGTAGAAAGGTAGATTTGGGAGTCATCAGCATAGAGATGGTAGGAAAAGCCATGGGATGAGATTAATGAACCAAGGGAAGAAGTGTAGATAGAAAAGAGGAGGGGACCAAGAACAGAACCCTGAGGTACGCCGACAGGCAGAGGGATAGAAGTAGAAGAGGATCCACCAGAGTGAACACTAAAGGTGCGGAGGGAGAGGTAGGAAGAGAACCAGGAAAGGACAGAGCCCTGGAATCCAAGTGAGGACAGGATATCCAGAAGTATGCTGTGATCGACAGTGTCAAAAGCAGCGGAAAGATCAAGAAGAATGAGGATGGAATATTGACCTCTGGATTTAGCCAGTAATAGGTCATTGGAGACTTTAGTAAGCGCAGTTTCGGTTGAGTGGAGAGGGCGAGAACCAGATTGTAGTGGGTCAAGAATAGCATGTGAGGAAAGAAAATCAAGGCAGCGGCGGTGAACAGCACGCTCAAGTACGCTCAAGTACTTCAAAGGAACTCACTCATTCATGCCTTTCACTTCGCCATTCATCCAATAGCCTTTATACATCATATGGTATACATATATATGAATGTCTTTTATATTAAATGTATACTGAACACATTCCCTGTGTGCCAGGTATTTCTCACAGTCCAATTTGTTGACCAAAAGATTAGTTTCCTTCTGTTGACATCTTAACATTTAGTCAATTTTGGCAATTTTGGCAACATGATCGTGTGTTGAAAATAAATCAATTGTTTGTAAGATCCCAAGATAGGCCAATTTAAATGGCTCCACGCAGCTTGAAGAGTGCTTCCATTTGAACCATTTGGAAATGCACCCTCTAATTTCACTTTAGCTCAACTGGCTCCTCAATGCAAGACCACATTTCGTGTTGTCCTTCTTCAGGAGGAGCAACTCCCGTGGCCTATAACAACAAAATATACAAATACTACTCCAGCTAAAGGCACCATTATAGCTACTCATTTTCACCAATTAATAATCAACTTTTTCATATCGTATATGGCTGCTTACCTTTGGGAATAAACATCCAAAGAGGGAGCCACTGTCAACCGTCCCTGAGAGAGGGAAGACTATAAACCATCCCCCCACTTCTGAAGTATAAATAATCTAGTCAATTGAGCTCATCTGACTGCACCTTATTGAATTATACCCATTCCACCTCAAGATTCAAACCCCTAGGGACTACCGTATTCCACTTAAACATAAAGCGTTGTTCCATGGAGAACAACCGCGCAGTGACGTCACCACCCCGTCCAGACGATGCAATATACAACCCCTTCACTAATGCATGTTGCTTTATTGTGTAAGAAATATTTCTTGGTAGTCCCTGGTATCAAGACATAATCAGTAAATACAGAGAACTTACAATAAACACATTTCCCGCATGGAGAGTGATACCCATTTTCTTCATAGGTCTTGGATCTCTTTAAACGCTCACCTAAATTAGCCTTGCAGGAATATGCTACTTTGTGGTGCTAACAATTGCCCTTGTTTGTTGCCATGTAAGTAAAGTTTGTATTTGTAATACTGAATTGATTCAACTGTTCGAGCATGAAGCCGACTATTAAGGGTGGCCTGTACAGCCAACAAGTGCGCCTTTTGTTGAAGATTGGGCCAACGCCCAAATCTTCTACGCGCTTCCTGAACCTGCTGGTCTAAGCGAAGAATTTCTTTATCTCTAGCCTTCTTTTTGAAGCTCGTGTATGCTATTATAGTTCCTCTAAGAACCGCCTTAGCGGCTTCCTAGTATGGCACCGGGTCCCCCCGGTGAACTGCATTAGTGACCTGATAATCTGTCCACTGGCACATTAAATATTCCCAAAATTCATTATCCCCATATTGCCACCTGGGTGCCTGGCCTTCACCTGAACCCACTGTATGTAAACACCAAATTAACGCATGGTCCGAAACACTGTAAGGGCCTATACCTGTGTCATGAACTGTGGTAAACAGAGCCCTAGATATTAACCAATAATCAATTCTGGACTGAGATGCGTGAGCCCTGGAGAGATGAGTGTAATGTCTATCCTGTGGTGTGAAGTCCGCCATATATCTACCAACTCTACTACTACTACTAACTAACATTTCTAAAGCGCTACTAGGGTTACACAGCGCTGTACAATTTAAACATAGAAGGACAGTCCCTGCTCAAAGAGCTTACAATCTAAAAGACAAGAGAACAATCTAAAGACAAGTGTACAATCTAGAGGACGAGTGAACAGTTAATCTGATAGGGTGGATAGATTGGGGCATTCTATATTTCTCAAGCGGTTAGGCGCCGAAGGCAGCATTGAAGAGGTGAGTTTTAAGCAGAGATTTGAAGATGGGTAGGGAGGGGGCATGGCGTATGGGTAAAGGAAGATTGTTCCAGGCATAGGGTGAGGCAAGGCAGAATGAGCGGAGCCTGGAGTTGGCAGTGGTGGAGAAGGGTACTGAGAGAAGGGCTTTGTCCTGTGAGCGGAGGTTACGGGCGGGAACATAGGGGGAGATGAGGGTGGAGAGGTAGTGAGGAGCCGCAGACTGAGTGCATTTTTGTAGGTAAGGAGGAGGAGCTTGAATTGTATGCGATATCTGATCGGAAGCCAATGAAGTGATTTGAGGAGAGGGGTGATATGAGTATATTGGTTCTGGTGGAATATAAGACGTGCGGCAGCATTCTGAACGGATTGAAGGGGGGATAGATGGCTGAGTGGGAGGCTGGTGAAGAGTAAATTGCAGTAATCAAGGCGAGAGGTAATGAGAGCGTGGACGAGAGTTCTGGTGGTGTGCTCAGAGAGGAAAGGGTGAATTTTGCTGATGTTGAAGAAGCGACAGGTCTTGGCAGTCTGTTGGATATGCGCAGAGAAGGAGAGGGAGGAGTCGAAGATGACTCCGAGGTTGCGGGCAGATGGGACGGGGAGGATGAGGGTGTTATCAACTGAGATAGAGAGTGGAGGAAGAGGAGGTTTAGGAGGAAAGAAGAGGAGCTCGGTCTTGGACATGTTCAGCTTCAGGTGGCGGTTAGACATCCATGCCGCAATGTCGGATAAACAGGCTGATACCTTGGCCTGGGTCTCCGCGGTGATGTCAGGTGTGGAGAGGTATAGCTGGATGTCATCAGCATAAAGATGATACTGAAAACCATGAGACGAGATCAGCGAGCCCAGGGAAGAGGTGTAGATTGAGAAAAGAAGGGGTCCAAGGACAGATCCCTGGGGAACTCCAACAGATAGTGGGATGGGAGTGGAGGAAGATCCATGGGAGTGTACCCTGAAGGTGCAGTGGGAGAGATAAGAGGAGAACCAAGAGAGGACAGGGCCTTGGAACCCAAAAGAGGACAGCGTGGCAAGAAGTAAATCATGATTGACAGTGTAAAATGCGGCGGAAAGATCGAGGAGGATGAGGATGGAGTAGTGACCTCTGGATTTGGCCAGGAGCAGGTCATTGCAAACTTTAGAGAGTGCCGTTTCTGTCGAGTGCAGAGGGCGAAAACCGGATTGAAGTGGATCGAGGATGGCATGAGAGGAGAGAAAATCAAGGCAGCGGCTGTGAACGGCGCGCTCAAGTATTTTGGAGATGAAGGGTAAAAGAGAGATGGGGCGGTAGTTGGAGGGGCAGGTAGGGTCAAGTGAAGGTTTTTTGAGGAGAGGTGTGACAACGGCGTGCTTGAAGGTGTCAGGGACAGTTGCAGTGGAGAGAGAGAGGTTGAGGATGCGACAGATGGAGGGGGTGACAGTATGGGAGATGGTGTTGAGTAGGTTGGTGGGGATGGGATCAGAGGAACAGGTGGTGCATTTCGAGGAAGAAAGAAGGCGGGAAGTTTCATCCTCGGTGATCTCAGGAAAAGAGGAGAAAGAGGCCTGGGTAGGTTGGTTGAGGGAGAGGGTTAAAGGGTGAAGAGGAGGTGGTGGCTTGGTCGTGAACTCAAGGTTGATCTTTTGCACTTTGTCGCGGAAATAGTCGGCCAGTGATTGAGGAGAGAGAGAAGGGGGAGTAGGAGCGGGGGGCACTTTTAGGAGGGAGTTAAGGGTGGTGAAGAGACGACGAGGGTTGGAGCTGAGAGAATTGGTCAATTGGGTGTAATAGTCCTGTTTTGCACGGAATAGGGAGGAGTGGAGGGAGGATAGCATGAATTTGTAGTGGAGGAAGTCTGAAAGGGTACGAGATTTCCTCCAGAGGCGCTCAGCGGATCGGGTGCAAGAGCGAAGGTAACGGATGCAAGGACGTGATGGAGAGGAGGCGATTAGAGATAGTAGATGATAAGGTGGAGGGGTCAATAGCCTGGAGGTTCCTGGAGGTGGTGGTTAAAGTTGGACGGGGTGGGGGGGGGGTGAAGAAGTGTGAATGTGATCAGGTGATGATCGGAGAGAAGAAGAGCTGAGACGTGGAAATTGGAGGGTGAGCCGGAGGAGGAGAGGACGAGGTCAAGACAATGGCCGTCACGGTGAGTAGGGGTGGTGGAGCACAGCTGGAGGTTGAAGGAGGATGTTAGGGTGAGGAACTTAGAAGCATGGGGGTCGGATAGGTCATCAGCATGTACGTTAAAGTCTCCGAGAATGAGGGACGGAGATGAAGGGTCAAGAAAGACGGAGAGCCAAGCATCAAAGTCGGTGAGGAAGGAAGGGAAGGATTTATCAGGGGGACGGTAAATGACTGCCACTCTGAGTGGTAGCGGGTAGAATAGCCGGATGGAATGGGCTTCAAAGGATGAGAAGCAGTGAGACTGCGGTAGGTGGAGGGGTTGGAAACTACAGGAGAGTGAGAGTAGTAGCCCAATGCCTCCGCCGCGAGATGAAGACCCCCTCTTGGCCCTGTGTCCCACAGATGTATCCAAGACCAAATTGTGAACCACATTAAAGTCCCCATCCATGACCACGGGAATATCGTGATGTTTGGTTATGGTGTGGCTCAGCGCCCTAAAAAATACCTTGTCATATACGTTAGGAGCGTAAACATTAGCCAAAAGCAATACTTGCTTATTAATTGTTACCTTGGCTATAATATATCTGCCATCCTTCGCTTTCCTGGTACTTGCACATCTAATGTTTTCCTGAAAAGCATCGTCACACCTGCTTTGTGTTCTATTGCTGGAGCTTCTAATAATTGACCTACCCACCATTTTTTAAATTTACTATGTTCCACAGAGGATAAATGTTTCTTGCAGAAACACCACATCTGCTTTCTGACGGTTCAGGATTTGTAACACTTTTTGCCTTTTAATGGGAGAGGTCACTCCATTTACATTCCAAGTGATAAACTTAAGGGGTCTCAAACTGAATTCTATAAATATTATAAAGAATCCCCTGCTTATCTTGAATAGGGGAGGATCGCCCCAGCCTATGATCCCCCCCACACAATTTGGCAAAGAAAACAGATGGGGATCAGAAGCCCCCGGAAGCGCACTCCAAAAAACATTCCCCCAGATCTCACCCCAATGGGAACACAAAGTCGGAAAAATTCCCCCCATCCCCACTACCAATATTCTCCCCATAACAACCAACAACCTATCATCATATATTCCTGTAAGTACTCCCTCCCCCCCTTCTCCCATTTCCCGGTAGCCTACCTAAAGGCCTAACCATATCCATACCTCTTGCATTAGGTATGGATTATCTATCAAGGTCACTCAACAGCGCTCCTGCCCCCCGAGCCCCCCAAAACCATCCAACATTAGAAACTTTCAATTTTTCCCCAGCCATCCACATCCCCCCTCCCCTCAATAATAACCGAGAAAGAGGGGGGGAAGCCCTATTTCTATACCAGTAAATAATACTGCTCAAAGTTACCCCTTATAGGTAGCATTATATGTGTCCATTTTGTTATCTCTCTCCAAATGTATCCATTCCTGACACAACAGCTAATTACATGTTCTATCTGTAACAAGGTCAACATTGGTATAAAAATGTGATCAATAGGGAAACACCTTAGGAGAGAGGGGGGATGAGGAAAAAAAAGGTGTTTCCTATACCATCAGATATGTTAATCAAAGTTACCCCTTATAGACAAACATCAGAAATGTCCATCCTGTTATCCATTTCCAAATATATCCCTTCTTAACACATCAGATGAATAACTGTTCTACTTATAACACGGTCAACATTTGTATAAAAATACAATCAGCAAAGAAACATATTAGGGGAAAGGGAGAGAGAGAAAGAAAAGAAAAAGAGAAAGAAGGGGGGGGGGGGAGGGAAGTCAGCGTATCTCCTGCAACATTAAGTCTGTAAATCAGGTTACCCCACCTAAAGAGTTGTGTAAAGATCTATCATATTATCCCTCTTTAAATTTACCCAGATTTAACTAACCAGGTACGTAAATAACTAATATGCATCACAGTCAACCAGCCTCACAGAGACACATCCTAATACCAGTCAGTGATGAATTTCAAGTCTGTAAGCAATATTCCCGTTGTCAAAAAGTCAGTTTCCATTGAGAGATTTCTTTGTACATCCATGCATTGCAGAACACTTTTGGCAAATCAAAAATATTTCCATGTGCACTTATGATGTCTGTTCAAGCCTGTTACCTCCTGGCTAGAAGTCCTGAAATTTAGGCAGAAGGAGAGCTCTAGCTCCTCTGAAAAGTTGCCAACAACTGCAACAGCGCACCTGTTCAACTTTTTAATTTGTGAACAAGGAATAAGTATATTCTGTTAATTATATACCTCTACTCTTTCCTTTCTCCATTACCCTGATGGGTTCTGCACTGGGAGCGGCAGTTGTTTTAAAAAGGCCTGTGCTTTTTCTGGTGTGTCAAAGAGATTCACCTTGCCTTCAATGAATACTTTTAACCGCGCTGGGTACAATAGGGCAAACTGAATCTGTCGCTGGTGTAATTCTTTACAAATGGGCACATAAGCCTTCCTCAACAACGACACCCTCGAGGAAAAATCCTGGAAATAGCACAGTTTTATTTTCATATGTGAGCGGGCCCCTGGTTCTTATGGCACACGGTATATCAGTCTTATATAAAACACACACATATATATGTATTTTTTTGTATCTATCCTCAGATTGCATTTGGGGAGGGATGGGTGGGGGTGGGAGGATTTGAGGAGTTTTTTTTTGTTTGAAAATTTAAATAAAAAGACAATTCTTGGTTGTAACGATAATAATAAAGACACAAGAACTACATCATCAGGAAAGAAGTAGGGGGAAACTGAGAGGTATTAGATTAGGGTAGCAAGAGTACTAAGAAAAATATTAGAGAGGAAGGAGGCCAAGATAGAACCCTGAGAAATGCCACAGGATAAGGGATGTAGAACAGAGTTTGAAGAAGGCAATGCCAAGGGATGGTACAAGCATAGCCAGAAAGAAAAGAGGAGAACCGATGAAGAATACATCTAAAGATGTTGTAACACATTGACACGGCTAAGTTATTTTTCACAATTTTTGAAACTGTTTGCTTTATTTGTTTTGATTGAACATTTTGGCACCATTTGTGTGCACTGATGATTATATTTTAGAGCCTGGTTTTCTAAGCTGTGCTAAAAGTGCGCTAGCATTTTTAGCCTGCACTAACGCTAAAGACACCCATAGGAATATATGAGTGTCTCTAGTGCTTTGCGCATGCTAAAAACACTAGCACACTTTAGTAAACAGGGCCCTTAGAGTCTTCTCCTGAAATGATAAGGGGAAGTATATTGTAGTCCAAAATTATTTTGTGAAAGTTTATTTATATTATGTTTGATTTTTGGGTGCTTTTTTTGGTTGTCAAGATTTATACCTGAAGTTTGATCAAGTTTGTTTTGTGCCTTTATAAAATAGGCATATAACAGGAGCCTTTCTCAGTATTTCATCCAGGTGCCCTACTATGAAATTAACCCCTTAGTCAGATCTTTTCATGTGCTGTGCTAGTCTCAAATCCCAAATGTATTGCTTCTGCAATGTTCCACTATCTTGTCATCCCAATGAACTGGAGACCTGAATTCAGTTCAGTGCTATGGTTATGTCACAAAGCCAGCCATATCCTTAACTATCTTCTAGTCATTTTCTGAAATAAGCTGGAAGTTTAGAGGAACTCAGAAAGATTGTTTGAAATGAAAGGAAGCATGCTTACAATGAACTACAACAGCTGAAATCTGCATCATAGCCAAATGTCAAGACAGTATGATTGCTATCACCTGAAAAAAAAATATTAATGAGGTCAACTTTCAAAGCAATTGATGTAAATAAAAAGCATTTTAACTGCATGACTTGGCTATCTAAACATTGCCCTCTTTAAATGTAGCTAAAATTGTCTATCTTTGTTCTTCAATATGTGCATTTTGAGATGTATTGAGAGCAGATATTTAGGGAGGAAAAGTGGATGAGTAGATGGGATATTCTAATCTTTGCAGGTACTTTTCCAGCAAGCTTTTACCTGCATAAAAATCAGGTGCAGATAGTCATGGCAAGTCTCAAAAGAAATATGTGTGCTTACTTTTACTCTCAGAATTGATTGAAAGCCAGTGGGTATTGCTGTCCTTGTCCCAATGCAGGCCATTTGACAATTAACACATATAAATTAATTCACTCTCCATTTTCAGTTATATTATTTATTCAAATAACTCAAATTATGCTCTACCATTCATTTTGTGACTTGGTAATGCTACTTATCCTTGGCCCCAGATCCACCTATCTATTTGACAACCAAAATATGTAATGGTAATAAAACTCACTCCTGCAGAGCCAGGGGCGTTCTGGAGTGGAAGTGTAATGATAACCTGCTCGATCCACGCACTCAATGGTTTGGTCACCATAGATGATCTGAAAAACTTGACATATGAAAGCACACGTTTCCTCGGCTGCATCCTACATTTGAAAAACGAAAATTAGCCATGGAAGCACTATATAAAAGAAAAAAGGGAGAGCACTGGCAATCAGAAAACATGAGGGAGAAATGCCAGTAACTCCACAGTGCAAGGCAGTTAAAGCATCGTGGACCAGGAGAGATAAAATCTCAGGGCTTAAGCTGAAGTGAACAAATGGGAGAGGGAAATGGGCCTTTCTGAGGTTTTTGCAACTACATTCAAAGCGGTTTACATATATTCAGGTACTGGGAAATAAAGGACATGAGTGCAGCTGGAGGAAGTCTGTGTTTCTTTGAATGCTGGTTGCTAAATTAGATGCGAGATCAATTACTCAAAACTTCCACAAACTGAAAATGCACTCAATATGAATAATGTTATCAAAGGAAAAATGACCTCACAGAGTTCCTAGATCAACATGATCTAATACAGCTAAAACGGACTTCAATTTGGTCCTCTGTTCATCATTGGCCACAAAAACCTTTGATCTAAAGACTGGTAGCTAATTGTTAGGAAGGCATGTAGAAGTCAGCAAGAGCTTGTTTCATAAATAACCCCGCCACTTAGACCCTGAAGCAGTGGCACGAAACGCTGGCCATCGTTGGCTAGTGGTGAGGGGGAGAAGAAACCTGCTCCAGTACTAGAGATTACAACGTGCCGGTAGTGTCCTACGATTGAAAGTTAAGTTTTCTTTCAGGAAACAGACAACTAATAAAAATAAACACATCAAACCCCCCCACAGAACCATACCGCTCAATCCAACTAGGATACATCAATGCAAGATCAGCAGTAAGCAACTCAGTAGATATACTAGACTGGATTACAACAGATAATTTAGACCTTCTACTCATCACAGAAACCTGGTTCCACAGCCCTACTGACCCCGCCATCCTAGAGACTTGCCCACCAGAATACAAAATCACCCACTGGACAAGAAATGGAAAAAGAGGGGGCGAAATAGCCATAATTTACAAACCCGAGTTCACTATCACAACCACAGGTGAATCCACCTCACCACAACTTGAAATTGCCTCGACTAGAATCAATCATCCAAACCTACAAGGACACCTCAACGCAATCCTATTCTACAGGCCACCAGGAAAATGGCAAGACTCCCAAACGCAACTCATGGACTTCATCTCAAACACATGTGTCTCTGCCTCAAACATCCTTATAATAGGAGACATCAACCTACACCTTGAAGACGACACCTCAACAGGCACACGAGAATGCAAAGAATTCTTAAAACTCTGGGATCTACATGCACCTAACACTCAACCAACACACACAAAAGGACACACCCTAGACATCATTACACACAAATTCGACCCAGACTCAACCATCCTACTTACCGACACAAGATGGACACCTACACTATGGTCAGACCACCACAAAGCACATGTCTCCCTCTACTGGCGAAAAACACACATAAATGCAATCAACAAACTTGAGTGAACAACATACACCACGAGAGGAAAAATAGACCTCACAATATTCTGGTAACAGGTCTACCAGAACGAATGGTCAACAAATGCTGACACCATCCAATTCCTCCTAGAATGAGACGATATATGCACAACAACAATAGACAAAATTGCCCCAATCCAAACCAGAACATCACATAGGAAAAAATCAAATCCATGGTTCACTGAAGAGCTGAAAAAAACTTAAAACACAAGTCAGGAAACTAGAACGCGCATGGAACAAAAAGAAAGATGAACAAACACTAAATGCCTGGAAACTACTTCGGAGGAAATACAAATATACCATAAAACAGACTAAAAGACTACATTACAAAACAATGATAGGACCAAACTACAAAGACACTCACAAACTCTTCTACCTCGTGAATAAACTGTTAGACACCACACCAGTTACAAACAACAGCAAAGACATACCAGATGTCGACAACCTTGCGAAATACTTCAAGGAGAAAATTATACAATTACGACTTAAAATACCCGCCAGCCCTATTGAATACACCACACTTCTAGACTGTCTAGACCCAGAAGACGGAATATACCCAGCAGACAGAACCTGGACCGAATTCGAATTACTATCAGAAGACCTCATCTCTGAAACACTTAAAAGATTTGCCAAATCCCACTGCAAACTAGATATATGCCCAAACAACCTCATGAAATCAGCTCCCCAACAATTCATAATAGACCTAACGAACCACGTAAACTTCATGTTACAAAACGGACTTTTCCCAAAGGAAAAATTCTACTCACCCCAATACCTAAAGATACAAAGAAAAGCGCAAGCGAAATAACCAATTACAGACCAGTAGCATCTATACCACTAATAACCAAAATAACTGAAGGGATGGTAACAAAACAACTCACAAACTGTCTAAACAAGTTCTCAATACTGCATGACGCCCAATCAGGATTCCGGTCGAACCACAGCACAGAAACAGTATTAATTACCCTAATGACTAAATTTAAACAAATGATTGCAACCGGCAACAATACTCCTCCTACAATTTGACATGTCAAGTGCCTTTGATATGGTTGACCACGGAATCCTATTACACATACTTGAATATTTTGGCATCGGAGGAAATGTCCTAAACTGGTTCAAGGGGTTCCTAACCCTGCGCTCATATCAAGTCACATCAAATTCAACTACGTCTGCTACATGGACACCTGAATGTGGCGTACCGCAAGGATCACCCCTCTCACCAACTATTTTCAACCTAATGATGATCCCCTTGGCAAAACTCCTATCAAACCATAATCTTAACACATACATATACGCTGATGATGTAACAATATACATCCCTTTCAAACAAGACATTAAGGAAATCTTCAGTGAAATCAACCAAAGTCTACACATCGATTGAAACTAAACGCAGAAAAAACTCAATGCCTGATACTCACCTCCCAATACAACACGAATGAATTTACCGCTATAAACACACCAAAAATAAACCTTCCAATCTCAGAAACTTTAAAAATCCTTGGAGTCACTATTGACCGCCACCTAACACTCGAAACTCATGCAAACAACACAACCAAAAAGATGTTCTACTGCATGTGGAAACTGAAAAGAATAAGACCATTCTTCCCAAGATCCGTCTTCCGCAGCCTAGTGCAATCCCTTGTACTCAGCCATCTGGATTACTGTAACTCACTATACGCAGGTTGTAAAGAGCAAATACTGAGGAAACTTCAAACAGCCCAGAACACAGCAGCCAGACTCATCTTCGGAAAACCAAAATACGAAAGTGCAAAACCCTTACGAGAGAAGCTACACTGGCTCCCACTCAAGGAATGCATTACTTTTAAAGTATGCACACTAGTCCACAAAATCATTCACGGTGAAGCCCCAGCCTACATGTGTGACTTAATAGACCTACCACCCAGAAACGCTAAAAGATCATCCCGAACTTTCCTCAACCTCCACTTCCCTAATTGCAAAGGCATAAAATACAAAGCGCTGCACGCATCAACCTTCTCTTATATGAGCACGCAATTCTGGAATACACTACCACGCAACCTGAAAACAATCTACAAACTGACCAACTTCCGCAAATTATTGAAGACTCATCTCTTTGATAAAATTTATTGAAAGGATCAAAACACACAAAGTCCACACACACTGTCAGTAATGCATCAATACACTCTCTTGGAATTTTCATCCCCCTTTAATATTACCACATTTATAGCTTTACTTACAGAAAAATGTTATACCGAATGATCTCCTACTATTGTTTTGTTGCCCTATCAGTTTCCAGTTGTCCCTTTCCATTGTTCCATTGTTCTTTTCCCTCAACGATACTCTGATTTTGTCTTCGCATAACTCCTCACAATGTAATCCATAACCGAGTTGTAACAAATTGTATTTCCATCATTTACAATGTATTGTAAGCCACACTGAACCCGCAAATAGGTGGGAAAATGTGGGATACAAATGCAATAAATAAATAAATAAATAAATAAATAAGTTTGTAGTATTGAGTGTAGCCTGTGTCATTTAAAATCTAGATGGATGCAATGAGAATATTAACACCATTGCAATAAGAGCGATTTCGACAATTAGCTACCCGTCTTTAGATCAAAGGTTTTTGTGGCCAATGATGAACAGAGGACCAAATTGAAGTCTGTTTTAGCTCTATTAGATCATGTTGATCTAGGAGCTCTGTGAGGCCATTTTTCCTTTGATAACATTATTCATATTGAGTGCATTTTCAGTTTGTGGAAGTTTTGAGTAATTGATCTTGCGATTGAGCACTTCAACACCCTATATTTTGTGCTAAATTAGACGCACATATTCAGTGCCAGCCACTATCCAGGTACTATTCGTGTACTTGGCAGCCTGCTGGGAATCACCCAGATACCATCAATATTCAGCAGCAGTACCTGGAGAGCTACCTGGTTAACCTTTTGCTGTCCTAAGTTAACCAGTTAGTTATCTTGGTACCACCAATGAATATTTAATGCCTGGCTTGCCCTAGTACAAACCAGATAGTGCCTTGGCACTCTGCCCAAATATTCAGCAGCACTATCTGGGTATGTGCTTCTAAAAATCCAGGTTTGGTTCAATCATCACAATTTAATCAGGCAGCTCCTGCCTGGTTAAATTGCTTTGAATATCGATACCCAAGTATTTACAGTCCAAAATAGAATATAAGCTATAAGGAAAATCAAAAGGGTAAAGTTGCTTGAAGTCCCAAAATACAACTCTCCATACTTTAAGGAGATATTATAATTTCTCTTGTTCTGGTTATTTATATCACTATCCAAAACTCCTTCAGAATATACTTGCTAGATGGACATATAAAAAACTGGTAATTTGTTCTCCTTTCCAAAAGAGTGAAGTGGGGAAAGGTTTCAGTACTACAAAACAACCCCTTGACTGTGAAATTAGGATGCACCAAAGTACCCAGTTTCTTTCACCTCAGTTCTGGGACTCTCAGGTATGGAGTTTTGTTGGTCCAACTCACCTCACTGAGGAAAACTACTGTCTGCTCCTTAAGCCTCCAGATTCCTCTGAGTCTCATCCACTTCCCCTCTCTCTAACTGCTTTACTTTAGCAGTATCGTTGGGTTCAAGCCAAGCCAGCTTAGGAACAGCAATAGTTCCTGCAGTTCTCTGACCTAGCTAGCCATTAGGATGGCGTTGGGGTTCTGCCTCTTTTGTTTTCCCAGACTCCACAAGAAGATGCCTAGTCCCTAGATACAGGGCCATTTATCCTTCTCTCCAAAAGTAAGGAAGGAGACACCCTTTGCTCAGTAACTTGCAGGCTGGTCCAACCTCCATGACTTTGCATTACAGGCATGTCAGAATGTTTCTGCATTTAGTCGTAGAAAGCACATAGTGGTGTTCCTCCTATGTTACTGGGGCAAGTAGCAATTTCTTTCATTACATTGACATGAGGCATTAACCGCCAGGATTGAGACTATTGATCATGAAACACCAGTTACTCACCAAAGGACAGTTTACACCATAGCGAGGCCACTTGCATGAGGACAAAGGTGCTAAGAACATACTCTGTATAGTATGGGAAAGCACTGTAGAGATATGGATGTATATAACAGAATGAGTGTTTTCTAAGTTTACTCACTCTGTTCTCCACAGCCAGAATGATCAAGTTGCAGTAAGCTTCTGGACTTGGCTCTTGGGGATCCAGTGGGTTGCTGCCTGTGTGCCTTCTTTCCCAGCTCCCATATGTCTTGCCTCTCTCCCAGCTTCCACTGAAAGCCTGTCTCCTTTCCCAGCTTCCTCCAGTTTTTACTGTCTGCCTTCTTTCCCAGCTACCGCTGTATGTCTGCCTGCGCTCCCAACTGCCAAAAGCCTTCCCTCCTCGTCTCTTTTCCCAGCTGCCACCATTCTGCTTCCTTTCTAGGCTTCCTCCTCCCTTCTGCCTGGTATCCAGTCCAGCCCGGGCCATTTTCCAATCTAAGCTGCAAATTGTGTGACGACGCTCCATGGTGCCCCCTTGCTGCTTTGGTTCCATGTTGTTACCCATCTGAGCCTTCTCAGCTATCACTTCTGTAGACTTCTGTTCTAGAATTCCCTTCAGATTAATATCTAAATTGCCACCTGCAGGAACTGGGTCTACTCCAAGACCTGAAA